>NC_079192.1:11689274-11996774 GCF_029499605.1 Hyla sarda | reverse complement strand
TAAGGACCAAGGACGTACCGGTACGTCCTTGGTCCTGCTCTTCTGATATAACGCGGGGTTACACAGTAACCCCGCGTCATATCATGGCGGGCCCGGCGTCATAGTGAAGCCGGGACCCGCCTCTAATAGCGCGCAGTGCCGATCGCGGCGCCGCGCGCTATTAACCCTTTAGCCGCGCGCTCAGAGCTGAGCCGCGCGGCTGAAAGTGAAAGTGAAAGTTCCCGACTAGCTCAGTCGGGCTGTTCGGGATAGCCGCGGCTAATCGCGGCATCCCGAACAGCTGACAGGACACCGGGAGGGCCCCTTCCTGCCTCCTCGCTGTCCGATCGCCGAATGACTGCTCAGTGCCTGAGATCCAGGCATGAGCAGTCATGCGGCAGAATCGTTGATCACTGGTTTCTTATGAGAAACCAGTGATCAACATAGAAGATCAGTGTGTGCAGTGTTATAGGTCCCTATGGGACCTATAACACTGCAAAAAAAAAGTGGAAAAAAAAAGTGAATAAAGATCATTTAACTCCTCCCCTATTAAAAGTTTGAAATCACCCCCCTTTTCTAATAAAAAAAAAACACAGTGTAAATAAAAATAAAAATAAACATATATGGTATCACCGCGTGCGTAAATGTCCGAATTATAAAAATATATCATTAATTAAACCGCTCGGTCAATGGCGTGCGCGCAAAAAAATTCAAAAGTCCAAAATAGTGAATTTTTGGTCACTTTTTATATCATTTAAAAATGATCAATAAGTCCTATCAATGCAAAAATGGTACCGTTAAAAACTTCAGATCACGGCGCAAAAAATGAGCCCTCATACTGCCCCATACACGGAAAAATAAAAAAGTTATAGGGGTCAGAAGATGACAATTTTAAACGTATTGTTACGCCGAGCGCTCCGGGTCCCCGCTCCTCCCCGGAGCGCTCGCTTCACCTCCTCCGCTGCAGCGCCCCGGTCACGTCCTCTGACCCGGGGCGCTGCGATCCTGCTGCTAGCCGGGATGCGATTCGCGATGCGGGTAGCGCCCGCTCGCGATGCGCACCCCGGCTCTCCTACCTGACTCGCTCCCCGTCTGTTCTGTCCCGGCGCGCGCGGCCCCGCTCCCTAGGGCGCGCGCGCGCCGGGTCTCTGCGATTTAAAGGGCCACTGCGCCGCTGATTGGCGCAGTGGTTCCAATTAGAGTTATCACCTGTGCACTCCCTATATTACCTCACTTCCCTTGCACTCCCTTGCCGGATCTTGTTGCACTTGTGCCTAGTGAAAGCATTCCCGTGTCTGTTCCTAGTCCGTGTTCCTGACCTCCTGCCGTTGCCCCTGACTACGATCCTTGCCGCCTGCCCCCGACCTTCTGCTACGTCCGACCTTGCTTCTGCCTACTCCATTGTACCGCGCCTATCTTCAGCATCTTCAGCAGCCAGAGAGGTGAGCCGTTGCTAGTGGATACGACCTGGTCACTACCGCCGCAGCAAGACCATCCCGCTTTGCGGCGGGCTCTGGTGAAAACCAGTAGTGTCTTAGAACCGGTCCACTAGCACGGTCCTCGCCATCCCTCTCTGGCACAGAGGATCCACCTCCTGCCAGCCGGCATCGTGACAGTAGATCCGGCCCTGGATCCCGCTGAGGTTCCCCTGCCAGCTGTCTCTGATATCGCCCGACAGGTCGCCCATCTAACCCACCAGCTGTCGGAAGTGTCCACCATTTTGCACCAACATCCCCTGCCAGTTGCCTCTGATATCGCCCGACAGGTCGCCCTTCTAACCCACCAGCTGTCGGAAGTGTCCACCATGGTGCGCCAACATTCGCAACTTCTTCAGCAATCATCTCCTCCGCCAGCTCCTGCACCTCCTCCGCAGCGAGTGGCCACTCCTAGCCTCTGCCTGTCCTTGCCGGACAAATTTGATGGGGACTCTAAGTATTGCCGTGGCTTTCTTTCGCAATGTTCCCAGCACTTGGAGATGATGTCGGACCAGTTTCCTACTGAAAGGTCTAAGGTGGCTTTCGTGTTCTGCCTTCTGTCTGGAAAAGCCCTGTCATGGGCCGCACCGCTCTGGGACCGCAATGACCCCGTCACTGCCTCTGTACACTCCTTCTTCTCGGAAATTCGAAGTGTCTTTGAGGAACCTGCCCGAGCTTCTTCAGCCGAGATTGCCCTGCTGAACCTGGCCCAGGGTGTTTCTTCCGTTGGCGAGTACGCCATTCAGTTCCGTGCTCTTGCTTACGAGTTGTCCTGGAATAGTGAGGTTCTCTGCGCGACCTTTAAAAAAGGCCTATCCAGCAACATTAAAGATGTTCTGGCCGCACGAGAGACTCCTGCTGACCTACATGAACTCATTCATCTAGCCACTCGCATTGACATGCGTTCTTCCGGATGGCGTCTGGAGCTCCGCCTGGATATGGACTTTGTTCGCACGAGGCGTTTTTTCTCCCCGGCTCCTCTCTCCTCTGGTCCTCTGCAATCTGTTCCTGTGCTTCCCGCCGCGGAGGCTATGCAAGTTGACCGGTCTTGCTTGACACCTCAAGAGAGGACACGACGCCGCATGGAGAATCTTTGCCTGTACTATGCCGGTACCGAACACTTCCTGAAGGATTGTCCTATCCGTCCTCCCTGCCTGGAAAGACGTACGCTGACTCCGCACAAAGGTGACACAGTTCTTGATGTCAACTCTGCTTCTCCACGCCTTACTGTGCCTGTGCGGATATCTGCCTCTACCTTCTCCTTTTCTACTATGCTCTTCTTGGATTCCGGATCTGCAGGAAATTTTTTTTTGGCCTCTCTCATCAACAGGTTCTACGTTCCTGTGACCAGTCTCGCCAGACCCCTCTACATCTATTGTTTTTTCAATAAAAGATTGGACTGTCTCGTACATTTCCACACAGAACCCCTCCTAATTTGCATTGGACCTAATCTCGGAAAAATCGAGTTTTTTTTCTTCAGGTTCTTTGGCCCCAAGAAGAGGGGGAGACCCAAGGGGGGGGGTACTGTTACGCCGAGCGCTCCGGGTCCCCGCTCCTCCCCGGAGCGCTCGCTTCACCTCCTCCGCTGCAGCGCCCCGGTCACGTCCTCTGACCCGGGGCGCTGCGATCCTGCTGCTAGCCGGGATGCGATTCGCGATGCGGGTAGCGCCCGCTCGCGATGCGCACCCCGGCTCTCCTACCTGACTCGCTCCCCGTCTGTTCTGTCCCGGCGCGCGCGGCCCCGCTCCCTAGGGCGCGCGCGCGCCGGGTCTCTGCGATTTAAAGGGCCACTGCGCCGCTGATTGGCGCAGTGGTTCCAATTAGAGTTATCACCTGTGCACTCCCTATATTACCTCACTTCCCTTGCACTCCCTTGCCGGATCTTGTTGCACTTGTGCCTAGTGAAAGCATTCCCGTGTCTGTTCCTAGTCCGTGTTCCTGACCTCCTGCCGTTGCCCCTGACTACGATCCTTGCCGCCTGCCCCCGACCTTCTGCTACGTCCGACCTTGCTTCTGCCTACTCCATTGTACCGCGCCTATCTTCAGCATCTTCAGCAGCCAGAGAGGTGAGCCGTTGCTAGTGGATACGACCTGGTCACTACCGCCGCAGCAAGACCATCCCGCTTTGCGGCGGGCTCTGGTGAAAACCAGTAGTGTCTTAGAACCGGTCCACTAGCACGGTCCTCGCCATCCCTCTCTGGCACAGAGGATCCACCTCCTGCCAGCCGGCATCGTGACACGTATTAATTTTCCTGCATGTAGTTATGATTTTTTCCAGAAGTCCGACAAAATCAAACCTATATAAGTAGGGTATCATTTTAATCGTATGGAGCTACAGAATAAAGATAAGGTGTCATTTTTACCGAAAAATGTACTACGTAGAAACGGAAGCCCCCAAAAGTTACAAAACAGCGTTTTTTTTTTCAATTTTGTCGCACAATGATTTTTTTTCCCGCTTCACCATAGATTTTTGGGCAAAATGACTGACGTTATTACAAAGTAGAATTGGTGGCGCAAAAAATAAGCCATCATATGGATTTTTAGGTGTAAATTTGAAAGAGTTATGATTTTTTAAAGGCAAGGAGCAAAAAACGAAAATGCAAAAACGGAAAAACCTCCGGTCCTTAAGGGGTTAAAGTTGGATGTGTAAATGATTTTTTTTTCACTAAAATGCGTTTTTACCTCAAATTTGACATTTTTACATTGGGTAATAGGAGAAAATGTCCCCCAAAATTTGTAACCCCATCTCTATATGTAAATACCCCATGTGTGGACATCAAGTGCTCTGCTGGCAAACTACAATGCTCAGAAGAGGAGGAGTCACATTTGGCTTTTTGAAAGCAAATTTTGCTGAAATGGTTTTTGGGGGCATGTCCCATTTAGGAAGCCGCTATGGTGCCAGAACAGCAAAAAAAAAAAAAAAAAAACACACATGGCACACTGGTTTGGAAACTACACCCCTCAAGGAATGTAACAAGGGGTACAGTGAGCCTTAACACCCCACAGGTGTTGGACGACTTTTCGTTAAATTTGGATATGTAAATGAAAATTATTTTTTTTCCACTAAAATCCATTTATTTTCCCCCCAAATTTACCATTTTTACAAGAGGTAATAGGAGAAAATGCCCCCAAAAATGTGTAACCCCATCTCTTCTGAGAATGGAAATACCCCATGTATGGACGTCATGTGCTATGCTGGTGCACTACAAAGCTCAGAAGAGGAGTCATATTTGGCACCTATGGTGCCAGAACAATGGACCACACCAATGACATGCTACCCCATTTTGGAAATTACACCCCTAACGGAATGTAATATGGGGTACAGTGAGCATTTACACCCCACTGGCGTATACCAGTTGAGTGTAAATGTTAACTGTACCCCTTATTACGTTCAATTAGGTGTGTAGTTTCCAAAATGGGGTCACATGTGGGGAGGGGAGGTCCATTGTTCTGGCACTATGAAAACCCACATGGCCTTCAAATTTCGGACACATTCTCTCTCCAAAAACTCAATGGCGCTCCTTCTCTTCCGAGAATTGTAGTTCGCCTTCAGAGCACTTTACATCCACATATGAAATGGTGTTACAAATTTTGGGGGGCTTTTCTCCTATTACCTCTTGTGAAAATGAAAAATCTAAAATAACACCAGCATTTTAGTGAAAAAATAAAAAAAATTCTTCAAACACATGTGGGGTGTCAAGGCTCACTGTACCCCTTGTTACATTCTGTGAGGGTTGTAGTTTCCAAAATGGGGTCACATGTGGGTGTTTTTTTTTGCGTTTATGTCAGAACCGCTGTAATGATCAGCCACCCCTGTGCAATTCACCTCAAATGTACAAAGTGCACTCTCACTCCTGAGCCTTGTTGTGCGCCCGCAGAACATTTAACGCCCACATATGGGGTATTTCCATACTCAGGAGAAATTGTGTTACAAATTTTGGGGGTCTTTTTTTCCTTTTACATTTTGTGAAAATGAAAAGTATGGGGCAACACCAGCCTGTTAGTGAAAAAAATATATTTTTTTTTACAATGACATGCTGGAGTAGACCCCAACTTCACCTTTTCATAAGGGGTAAAAGGAGAAAAAGCCCACCAAAATTTGTTAGGCAATTTCTCCCGTGTATGGAAATACCCCAACTGCCATAAGCATTAGAGGCCCAAATTAGGGATTTGCATTGGGGTGGACATAGGGGGTATTCAACGCCGGTAATTCCCAAACAGGGTGTCTCCAGCTGTTGAAAAACTCCCAGCATGCCTGGACAGTAAATGGCTGTATGGCAATACTGGGAGTTGTTGTTTTGCAACAGCTGGATGCTCCGTTTTTGGAACAGTGCCGTACCAGATGTTTTTCATTTTTATTGGGGGGGGTAAATGTGTAGGGGTACATGTACACGTAGTGTTTTACCCTTTATTTTGTGTAGTGTAGTGTTTTTAGGGTACATTCACACAGCGGGGGTTTCCACCGAGTTTCCCGCTGGGAGTCTGAGCTGCAGCGGAAAATTTGCTGCATCTCAAACTTGCTGTGAGGAACTCACTGTAAACCCCTACCCGTGTTAATGTACTCTGTACCAGCTGTAGCAAAACTATAACTCCCAGCATGCCCTTTGGCTGTCCATGTGTGGTATCCCGGTACTGGACTCAGTCTCGTACCTTTGGTTGTAAGTCCCCATAGTCAGAGTTCCTCATGCTGATAGGGCTCTCCTGGTGGGATAGCCCCTAGTCAATTCCTAGTGTCCTTAAAATTGTATATATTTAATTTATTATAATGGAGTGTAAGTAATGTACAGGACCTTAGGTCACGTGATCAATGATATTTGTGTTGTATTTGTATTTGGGTCATGTGACTAGGTCATATGTTATAACTAGTGTTGAGCGGCATAGGCCATATTCGAATTCGCGATATTTCACGAATTTATGGACGAATATTCGTCATATATTCGCTAAATTCGCATATTCGTAATATTCGCGTTTTATTTTTGCATATACAAAAATTTGCATATGCGAAAATTTGCATGTGAAATAAAGAAGCAGAGTTCATCCCTCTCCGTATTTTTTTTCGGGAAAATTTTAATTAAAAAATCACACGCAACAAGCGTTCAATGGTGTAATGGGTATTGTTCTTACTGTTAAAATTATCAGAAAATTTGAAAAAAAAACACTACCCAAGTGTTTAATAACCCCATACATTGCACCATAAATGTTGTAATTTAAATTAAGCATGTATGTATGTATTTCAAAAATCCTAAAATTAAAGGACCAAGCCCAGAAGCATCATGAAGTCAAGTAGTTCTTGAAAGACACAGGAGCAGTCAGGAGTAGGCATCAGCAGTACCTAAGAGGATTTCTTAACACCTTACATTACACGATCAATCATGAGATCGAGCAATAACAGGTGTGCTGTGCCCTCAGATGTCCGGGGCTGCACGTGCGCTACACTGAACGGACAAGCGTGTGTCTATCCTTCACCGACAATTATTTGCCAGGAAAGAAGAAACCCAACTAAGTGCGGGTCATAAGCTCGGGTTCATTAAGTCCCTGCCCTTTGTAAACACCGCCTGTCTCTACTACCGATTGGATGGTTTAGTGAGGTCCTCGGATCGGCCCTGGCAGAGCGCCGAGAATTTAAAGATCATTGTTGAAATTTGCATTAAGCATGTATTAGCTACTGCTAAACTTCCAAAAATTAAAGGCCCAAGGCCCGAGGCATCAGGGAGGCAAGTAGTTCCTTAAAGACACAGGATGAGTCAGGAGCAGTCCTTCGCAGTACCCAAGAGGGTTTCATAACCCCTTACATTTAAAGATCAATGTTGAAATTTGCATTAAGCATGTATTTAGCTATTGCTAAACTTCCAAAAATTAAAGGCCCAAGGCCAGAAGCATCAGTGAGGCAAGTAGTTCCTGAAAGACACAGGATGAGCCAGGAGCAGGCAATGGCAGTACTAAAGAGGGTTTCATAACCCTAATTGATAACCCAAGAGGGTTTCATAACCAATCATAATTGGGAAGTGGTGATGAAGCAGCATGGTCCATCTGCTCTGAGGCATCTGGCATTGGTGGCTGGAAAATCTGGCTGATCCATCCCTGATTCATCTTGACAAACATCAGTCTCTCCACATTTTTAGTGGACAGACGAGTTCGCATTGGGGCGACTATGGCCCCTGCCGCACTAAACACCCGCTCTGATGGCACACTACTGGCCGGGCAGGACAGCTTTTCCAGGGAAAACTCTGCTAGTTGCGGCCATAAATCAAGTTTGGCTGCCCAGAAGTCCAGCGGATGTTCAATGGTTGTTGGCATGGCCATGTCAAGGTATGCCACCACCTGCTGGTTCAGGTCCTGCTCCATGTCTACCTGCTGCTGATGAGTTGCTTCACTATGCGGGTGAAGAAAACTACTCATCAGCGACTGTAGACTCAGGCTGCTGCTAAATGAGCTGGTACTGCTCCTGCCATCCCTCCCCTCCCCAGCAGCCATGGCAGTGGAAGGTGAGCGCAGAGGGCCCCCCGAGTCAGACCTGCGAGTGGATGAACCATGTGGCCGATAAGCATCGGCCAACTGACTACGTAGAATCTCTCTGTAGTAGGTCAGTTTGTCCTCCCTCTCAGTGGGTATAAAAAAGACCCCCATTCTGGGACGGTAGTGAGGGTCTAATAAAGTGGAGATCCAAAAGTCATCCCGCTGACGAATTTTGACAATTCTGGGGTCACTACGCAAGCAACTAAGCATGCATCGTGCCATTTGCGCCAGTGACTCGGAGGGGCTACCTACCTCCATCTCCACTGCATACTGCCACGGTGTGTCTGGGTCCTCTGTCTCGCCTTCCTCATAACCCTCCAGCTCCTCTGGCTGCTCCTGCTCCTCCTCTCCTGTCCGATGACTAGAAACACCGGCCATCTCATCCAACCTAAACTGTGCTCCGCTCTGCCCTTCATTATCCTCCTCCACCAGTTCAGCCCCCACAGGGCTCATGTAGCCTTGAGATGTAGGTGCAATGTCTCCATTGCGGTGACCAGCCATGGTTTCAATCATTTGTTGTAGGAAATGTAGGAGTGGTCTTATGTTGTTCATGGCGTAATCCAGGCGACTTACAATTAGTGTGGCTTCCTCAAAGGGCCTCAGCAAACGGCAGGTGTCACGTATGAGCTGCCACTGGTTCACATTGAAGTTACACAGGGGAGTACTCCTGTCTGCTTGGATCATCAAGAAATCGGTGATGGCTTTTCTTTGTTCGTATAGTCTGTCCAACATATGGAGGGTGGAATTCCAACGTGTGGCAACGTCACAAATAAGACTATGTTGTGGGATACCGTTCTGATGCTGCAGCTCAAGGAAGGTGTGCTTGGCGGTGTACGAGTGGCTGAAGTGCATGCACAGTTTCTTTGCCATTTTCAGCATGTTTTGCAAATGGGGTGAAGACTTGAGGAAGTGCTTGAGAACCAGATTCAACACGTGTGCCATGCAGGGCGCATGTTTCACACTTCCTTGTCGCAGCGCGGACACGATGTTCTTCCCGTTGTCGGTCACCATGGTTTCCATTTCCAGATTTCGTGGAGTAAGCCATACTCGGATTTCTTTACAAATGAACTTTAGCAGTTCCTCCCCTGTGTGACTCCGTTCGCCAAGGCAAACCATGTGAAGAACAGCTTGACACCCCCGTGCCCTACACACATGATATGATGAAGGGCCACTGAGATTTGGACGTGCAGTGGAGGCCGAGGACACAGTGGAAGATGAGGATGTGGCGTTGCACACTGTAACAGGACCAACTGCCTGAAAGCGAGAGCATGGAGGAGGAAGCGGTGTGACCTGTCCAAGTTGCTGTTGTGGCTGTGCAGGAACCACATTTACCCAGTGGGCCGTAAAAGACAAGTATTGTCCCTGCTCGTACTTACAGCTCCACACGTTGGCGCTGCCGTGCACTTTTGAACACACCGACAGGCTCAAGGACTGGCCCACCTTCTCTTGTACAAACTTATGCAGGGCTGGTACTGCCTTCTTCGCAAAGAAATGACGGCTTGGGACTCTCCCCCTTGGCTCGGCACAAGCCATCTATTCTCTGAAAGGTGCAGAGTCCACCACTTGAAAAGGGAGGGACTGCAACACCAGCAACTTGGACAGTAGCACATTCAACTTCTGTGCCGTTGGATGAGTGGGCGCATACTGTTGTCTCTTGGACATGGCTTCGCCGATGGATTGTTGGCGGAATGGCTGACTAAAAGCGGGAGAAGCAGGAGCGACAGAAGGAGGGTTTGACTCACAGCTCCCTTCGGCTGAGGTGGTGGAGCCTTGGCTGGATGAAGGAGGGAGCGGATGGCCACTGGGTGATGCAGCAGGCTGGACCACTACATCGGAGCCGCTTTATGGTGGCGAAGCATGTGTTGACGCAGGGCCGTTGTGCCGACATTGGGGACCCTGGCCATGCTTCACCTTCTGCCGACAGATCTTGCATGTGGCTACGTGAACATCCTCCAGAAGGCTTCCACATCGCCGAGTAGCTGATTTTCCCACCTGCTGTCCGCACTAATTGACTGCTACTGGCGCCTCCTCCAGGAACCCCTGTTCCACTACCTCCCGGAAAGGTAGGCTGCCGAGAAGCAGGTGGTCTCCCCCGGGCACGTTTGGCTCCTGAAATTCCACTCCTGCCACCACTCTGACTGCCAACCGTGCTACCGCCTTGCTGCCTCAAGGGCAACCTGCAACTCTCTTCTCCTGATGATGATGAAGCCCCTTCTGCACCCGGCTCCCAATTGCGATCGGCTTCATCATCATCAACTCAACAACAGGTGTCTGCATGTCACTGATGTCCTCCTCAGGTTCCCCAACAGTGTCTGCTTCAGGACCCTGAACCCTTGCAACACCCTCTCTCCGCATCACTACTTGGCCGCCTAGCGGAGCAAGCGGCGCATGTCTCCTCCCCTTCTTGGCTGTCCAGTAGCTGCTGACTGTCCTCTTTTAGATCGTCCTCAGTAAATAGTGGAGTTGAACCCACAGCATAAGATACTTCTTTAGGAGAGGGAACAGCATAGGACAAAGGCAATGGGACCACAGCAGCGCTGCGGGCGATCCGATCATCCATTTAAAGTACCTCACTGCCTCAGATGCCGTGATCTGTATTGATGACAGCATCTGTGGGATTAATGGCGGACATTTGCGCGATCGCGGATGTCCGCCTTTATTGGCAGGTCCCTGGCTGCTGATAGCAGCTGGGACCTGCCATGCATAATGCGAACACCGGTCCGATGCTCGCGGTCATGGCGGAGCGTAAACGTACGTCATGGTGCGTTAAAGAGGTACTCCGGTGGAAAACTTTTTTTTTAAATCAACTGGTGCAAGAAAGTTTAACAGATTTGTAAATCACTTCTATTAAAAAATCTTAATCCTTCCAGTACTTATTAGCTGCTGAATACTACAGAGGAAATTCTTCCCTTTTTGGAACACAGAGCACTTTGCTGACATTATAACCACAGTGCTCTCTGATGACACCTCTGTCCATTTTAGTAACTATCCTGAGCAGCATATGTTTGGTATGGGGATTTTCTCCTACTCAGGACAGTTCTTAAAATGGACAGAGATGTCAGCAGAGAGCACTGTGCTCATGATGTCAGCAGAGAGCACTGTGTTCCAAAAAGAAAATAATTTCCTCTGTAGTATTCAGCAGCTAATAAGTACTGGAAGTATTAAGAGTTTATAATAGAAGTAATTTACAAATCTGTTTAACTTTCTGGCACCAGTTGATAAAAAATAAAAGTTTTCCACAGTAGTACCCCCTTAAAGGGGTACTCCCGTGGAAAACTTTTTTTTTAAATCAACTGGTGCCAGAAAGTTAAACAGATTTGTAAATCACTTCTATTAAAAAATCTTAATCCTTCCAGTACTTTTTAGGGGCTGTATATTAAAGAAAAATCCAAAAAAGAAATGCATTTCCTCTGAAGTAATGACCACAGTGCTCTCTGCTGACCTCTGCTGTCCATTTTAGTAACTGTCCAGAGCAGCCTATGTTTGCTATGGGAATTTTCTCCTGCTCTGGACAGTTCCTCAAATGGACAGAGAATTCAGCAGAGAGCACTGTGGTCACAACATCAAAGAAAATACATTTCTTTTTTTGATTTCTCTTTAGTATACAGCCCCTAAAAAGTACTGGAAGGATTAAGATTTTTTAATAGAAGTGATTTACAAATCTATTTAACTTTCTGGCACCAGTTGATAAAAAAAAAAAAAAGTTTTCCACGGGAGTACCCCTTTAAAGACTCAGCCCATTTGGGCCTTAAGCACGTTGTAATGCCATCACTCACTTTACCATAAAATGTATGACCCAACCCAAAAAAATACTATTTGCTGATATAAAACTTTTAATACATTTTTTATAAATTTTTTGGGGAATAAAATGTTTTAAAAAAAGGA
The DNA here is from genome assembly GCF_029499605.1 of Hyla sarda. Lineage (NCBI taxonomy): Eukaryota > Metazoa > Chordata > Amphibia > Anura > Hylidae > Hyla > Hyla sarda. Next base: position 11,984,919 of record NC_079192.1, on the reverse strand, counting down.
GCAATTTTGGACTTATTTTTGGTTTTACATTCAGCCGTTCACCGTACGGTATCATAAACATTATATTTTAATAGTTCAGATATTTACGCACACGGTGATACCAAATATGTATTTTAAATAAAAAAATTTTTAATTTTTTGGAGGTGAAATAGGGAAAATGGGACAATTAACATTTTTATTGGGGGAGGGGTTTTTTCCCTTTTTTTAAAACTTTTTTTTACTTTTATTTTAACACTTTAATAGTCCCCATAGGGGACTATTTATAGAAATAATTTGATTGGTAATAATGTTCAGTGCTATGCATAGGACATAGCACTGATTAGTATTATCGGTCATCTTCTGCTCTGGTCTGCTCGATCGAGGACTAGAGCAGAAGACCCGTGGAAGGCAGCGGAGGCAGGTGAGCGGACCTCCGTCTGCCGTTCTGGATGATCGGATCGCCGCAGCAGCGATGCAGGCTATCCGATAATCCATTTTATTGATCACAATGCTGCAGATGCCGTGATCTGTATTGATCACGTCATCTGAGGGTTTAGTGGCAGACATCCGCGCGATCGCGGATGTCCGTCATTACCGTCAGATCCCTGGCTGCTATCAGCAGCCGGGACCTGCCGCGCATGACCCGAGCATCGCTCCAATACTCGCGGTTATGTTTAGGATGTAAATGTACATCCTGGTGCGTTAAGGGGTTAAGGACGCAGGGGTATATATGGGTATGCCCTGGCTCCCTGGTAGTTAAGGACCCAGGGCGTACCTGTATGGGTGCCACCTCACAATCACGTGATTGATCGTTTGGAACGACTGATCAATCACTGTCCTGCTGGGTGGCGATCGGCGCGGAGATCGGGGCCAGATCCCTGGTCCGGCAGGGGTCCCTTCAGGAGCGGCAGCGGCAGTCCAGGTGGCAGGAGCGGTGGCAGCAGGGGCGATGGTCCCGGCAGAGCAGGCGGCAGGATACAGCAGTAGGTGAGGCCTGTTCACCTTCTGCTGTTGCTTAGCAACAACATTCAGCATGCACAGCCAAAGGGCATGCTGGGAGTTGTAGTTTTGCAACAGCTGGAGTTCAAAATACAACTCCCAGCATGCCCTTTGGTAGTCTGTGCATGCTGGGGATTGTAGTTATGCAACAGCTGGAGGCACATTTTTTCTGTGAAAAATGGTGCATCCAGCTGTTGCATAACTATAACTCTCAGCATGCACAGACTACCAAAGGGCATGCTAGCAGTTTTAGCAGTGTAGCTCCAGCTGTGGCAAAACTGCAACTCTCAGCATGCCCTTCGACTGTCAATGCATGCTGAGTGTTGCAGTTTTGCAACAGCTGGAGACCCTGGCTGTGAAACAGAGTTTGTGTCCTAACCCAGTGTTTCGCAACCAGTGTGCCTCCAGCTGTGTAAAAAATACAACTCCCAGCATGCACTGAGAGACTGTACATGCTGGAAGTTCTAGTTTTGCAACAGCTGGAGGCACACTGGTTGCAAAACACTGAGTTAAGTAACAAACTCTCAGTTATACGCAACCAATGTGCCTCCAGCTGTTGCATAACTACAACTCCAAGCATGTATGGTCTGTCAGTCCATACTGAGAGTTATAGTTTTGCAAAAGCTGGAGGTACAGGGTACATTCACACGGGCGGGTTTACAGCGAATTTTCTGCTGCAAGTTTGAGATGCGGCAAATTTTCCGCCGCAGCTCAAACTCCCAGCGAGAAACTCACTGCAAACCCACCCGTGTGAATGTATTCTAAAAACACTACACTACACCTACACAAAATAAAAAGTAAAACACTACATATAAAAATAACGTCTTGTACGGCACTGTTTCCAAAACGGAGCCTCCAGCTGTTGAAAATCAACAACTCCCAGTATTGCCGGACAGCCACTGACTGTCAAGGTATGTTGGGAGTTTTGCAACAGCTGGAGACACCCTGTTTGGGAAACACTGCCGTAGGGTATTTTGGTAGCGGATGCAAATCCCCAAAATAGGCCACAACATGTGCATGGCGATTTCTCGCTTTGGAGCCCTGTCATATTTCAAGGAAATAGTTTACGGCCACATATGGGGTATTTCCGTACTCGGGAGAAATTGCATTACAAATTTTGCGGGGCTTTTTCTTCTTTTACCCCTTATGAAAAGGTAAAGTTGGGGTCTACATCAGCATGTTTGTGTAAAAAAATGAAATTTGGTGTTGGTGTTGTCCCATACTATTAATTTTCACAAGCGGTAAAAGGAAAAAAAAAAAATGTAACACAATTTCTCCTGAGTATGGAAATACCCCATATGTGGGCGTAAAATGATCTGCGGACGCACAACAAGGCTCAGGAGTGAGAGCGCACCATGTACATTTGTGGTCTAATTTGGTGATTTGCACAGGGGTGGCTGATTTTACAGCGGTTCTGACATAAACGCAAAACAATAAATACCCCATGTGACCCCATTTTGGAAACTACACCCCTCACAGAACGTAACAAGGGGTATAGTGAGCCTTAACACCCCACAGGTGTTTGACAAATTTTCGTTAAAGTTGGATGTGAAAATGAAAAAATATCACTAAAATGCTGGTGTTCCCCTAATTTTTTTATTTTCACAAGGGAGAATGGGAAAAAAGCCCCCAAAATGTGTAACCCCATTTTTTCTGAGTAAGAACATACCCCATATGTGGATGTAAAGTGCTCTGCTGGCGCACTACAATGCTCAGAAGAGAAGGAGCGCCATTGGGATTTTGGAGAGAGAATGTCTCCGAAATTGAAGGCCATGTGTGTGTACAAAGCCCCTATAGTGCCAGAACAGTGCCCCCCCCCACATGTGACCCCAATTTGGAAACTACACCCCTCACAGAATTTAATATGGGGTACAGTGAGCCTTTACACCCCACAGGTGTCTGACAGATTTTTGGAACAGTGGTTTGTGAAAATGAAAAATAAAATTTTTCATTTGCACAGCCTGTGAGGAGTGTAGTTTCGAAAATGGAGTCACATGTGGGGGGGGGGGGGCATCCACTGTTCTGGCACCACGGGGGGCTTTGTAAACGCACATGGCCCCCGACTTCTATTCCAATCAAATTCTCTCTCCAAAAGTTCAATGGCGCTCATTCTCTTTTAGCATTGCAGTTCGCCCGCAGAGCATTTTACATCCACATATAGGGTATTTCCATACTCTGAAGAAATGGGGTTACAAATTTTGGGAGGATTTTTCTCCTATTACCCCTTGTGAAAATGAAAAATTTGGGATAACACCAGCATTCTAGTGAAAATTTTTTTTTTTCATTTTCACGGCCAAATTTAGGGGAAATTTGTCAAACACCTGTGGGGCGTTAAGACTCACTGTACCTCTTGTTACGTTCCTTGAGGGGTGTAGTTTCCAAAATAGTATGCCATGTGGTTTTTTATTTGCTGTTCTGGCACCACAGGGGCTTCCGAATTGCTAAATGCCCCCCAAAAACCATTTCAGCTAAATCTGCTTTCCAAAAGCCAAATGTGACTCCTTCTCTTCTGAGCATTGTAGTGCGCCAGCAGAGCACTTGACGTCCACACATTGGGTATTTCCATACTCAGAAGAGATTGGGTTACAAATTTTGGGGGGGCATTTTCTCCTATTACCACTTGTAAAAATTTTACATTTGGGGGGAAAACTAGCATTTTATAAAAAAAAAAAAAATAATAATAATAATTTACACATCCAACTTTAACTAAAAGTCTTCAAACACCTGTGGGGTGTTAAAGCTCACTGTACCCCTTGTTATATTACTTGAGGGGTGTAGTTTCCAAAATAGTTTGCCATGGGGGGTTGCTGTTCTGGCACCATAGGGGCTTCTTAAATGTGACATGCCCACCAAAAACCATTTCAGAAAAACTCACTCTCCTAAATCCCACTGTCGATCCTTCCCTTCTGAGCCATTTCGTGCGCCCACAGAGCACTTGACATACACATATGAGCTATTTCCTTATTCGAGATAAATTGGGCTACAAATTTTGGGAGGGATTTCTCTCCTTTTACCCCTTGTAAAAATGAAAAAAAAAAAAAAACTGGGTCTTCAAGAACACGCCAGTGTAAAAAATGAAGATTTTGAATTTTCTCCTTTAATTTGCTGCTATTTCTGTAAAAAACCTAAAGGGTTAACAAACTTTTTGAATGTCATTTTGAATACTTTGAGGGGTGCAGTTTTTATAATGGGGTCATTTATGGGGTATTTCTAATATGAAGGCCCTTCAAATCCACTTCAAAACAGAACTGGTCCCTGAAAATGTTCGATTTTGAAAATTTTGTGAAAAATTTGAAAATTGCTGCTGAACTTTGAAGCCTCTGATGTCTTCCAAAAGTAAAAAACATGTCAACTTTATGATGCAAATATAAAGTAGACATATTGTATATGTGAATCAATATATAATTTATTTGGATAATCCATTTTCCTTATAAGCAGAGAGCTTCAAAGTAAAAAAAAAAATGCTAAAATATTCGATTCTTTCATCAAATTTTGGAATTTTTCACGAAGAAATTATGCAAGTATCGCTGAAATTTTACAACTAACATAAAGAAATATATGTCCTGAAAAAACAATATCGGAATCAGAATGAAAGGTAAAAGCATCCCAGAGTTATTAATGCTTAAAGTGACAGTAGTCAGATGTGCAAGGCTGGGTCCTTAAGGGGTTAAGTACCACGGCACCATGACGTACATTTACATCCATTGTCATTAAGGGTATAAAGCTCAGAATTTTTTTTAAGGGCAAGAGGGGTGTTAGGAGTAGTTAATTATTATAATCTGAGGTAGTTTAGAAAATATGGTTTAACTAGCTTTTGCCCACGGTTTCATTCGCGTTAAATTTGGGGTAACATAGATTTACTTTTTACGATCTTATAGTAATGAGGCCGCTCTAGGTAAAGTCTCTTGGCATCCAAACAACCCGAAACATTACATCTGCTGTTTCATGGAATTAAAGATTGACATCCTTTGAGGACTTTTACCAAGTCTGCGTGCAGGGGAACCCACCTTCTCGCGCTGCTTATATACCTCCAACAGTCCTCCTATCCCGACCTCCTATCCCGAACTTCTATCCCGATCTCCTATCTCTTCCTCCTATCCCGACCTCCTATCTCAACCTTATATCCCATCCTCCTAACTCGACCTCCTATTCTGACCTCGTAACGCAACCACCAATCCCGATCATCCCATCCTCCTATCTTGACCTCCTATCTTGACCTCCTATCTCGACCTCCTATCCCGACCTCATATCCCGACCTCCCATCCCGTCCTCATATCCCGACCTGCAATATGTGTACCAGGTATTGAAATATCCCCAGTCGTACGGAAGTTATGTGGGAGCATACATTTCCCATTTATTTGCATGGGACTTTAAACAAAATCCCCAACCCTCACAAATGGGGGTAGTTAAGGGTTAAATTAACTATCCTATATTTTAAGTGGACATATAAGTAACATGTGACCAAGTATTGTCGAAATATCTCCAGCCGTTTGGAAGTTATGCAGTAACATTTAATTCCCATAGACTTGTATGGGACTTAAAAGAAAAACCCAACCCCTTTTTCACCCCCTTAAGGGTGAAATTTCGAAAAATCCTTTCTTATTCCTTGTCTACATCTTAAAAACAACCCCTGGGCAAAGATTCAGGTTTCTAGGTCCAAGGGTTTAGGCTGGGTGTTGATGAGTCAGTGAGTCAGGTCTTCTCTTTTTATATATAAGATGACAGGTACTCTTTAATGGGGTATTCTGGCTTTATACATCTTATGTCCTATAAAAGGATGGGGATAAGATGTATGATGCTGCTGGGGACCCTGCGATCTTGATGCAGCCCCCGGCATTCTTTGCCAGGCTCTGCCTACAAGACGGGGACGTGACATCACAGCCACGCCCCAAGTGATGTCATGCCACGCCCCCTCCATTCATGTCTATGGGAGTGGGTATGACGGCCATGCCACCTAGTGAGGTTACACCACGCCCCTCCATTCATGTCTATGGGAGGGGGCGTGACGCCATCACTCCCCCTCTCATAGACATGAATGGAGGTCCGTGATGTACCATCCCCGTCTTGAGATGCCGGGGGCTGTACAGAGATCACGGGGGTCCCCAGTGGAGGGACCCCTGCGATCACACATCTTATCTCCTATCCTTTGGATAGGGGATAAGATGTATAAAGCCAGAATACCCCTTTAAGTCTCTGGTCTTCTTCACACTTAAGGACATGGCAGACTGATTGAGGCTTCTTAATATCTGCTTAATAAGACAAATGTATGAACTTACGGTCCGATTGTAGATGTCATTGTCGCTACCACATCTCTCTTTCCATATTCAGTACAATATAACTTTATTGCATTCAAGGCTGTGTCATCTCCTTTAGTTCCAAGTGGTTTCTCCACCTTAAAAAAAACACATTGTAATGTTCATATGGAGATATAGCTTTTTATCAGACAGGACAATGGATATATGGAACACTGCCTAGTAGTTCTTCCACCGACCATTCCTGCTGCCATCCCATCCCATTGATCTTTCCCCTAAACTACAGACAGAGCTTTCCAGTAAACAAATATTGTTCAGAAAAGAACTCGGGTACCGTTTAATACTTAGCTTTTAATACGTACTCATTAAAAGATCATTAAATTATCAATATCAATACACACAAAAATTATAAGATAAATAGAGTAAAAATCAAAATTACTCATAGGACCTAATATTCCATAATATGCCAACCGATCATCACAAATGTAATGCTGCATCCAGTAGCAGACAACATTTGTTTTATTTCAACATCAGTACATAGGATATAGCTGTCCCTGTCCCAACACGTTTCTGTGTGTGGGACAATTAAGTGTCCCTCACACTTCATCAGGGGACCATCAAGCAACAGAGGTGCATAGGAGTTAGCACCCTAAACCTTAGTGTTGAAAAATCCGTATATCACAATAAACTGAAACAAGACTTAATTTATATAGTCCAAAAGATACTCTCATAAATCCCCCCCATCAGGGTTAATCACAAAACAATCATGGCAAATGAAATTTCATCTCCTCTGTATGCCTACGATGTACTGTAGTGATCGGATAGTGAGACCTGCAAAAAAAAGAGGAAATACACCACCACTGCTTTAAAGAAGATTCTCGGTGTAACAAAACTTAGCAGGGTTTCAGAAAAGCAGAGTGTACAGCAGTAGTTAATACTCATGATCACTTATGACATGGGTGGCGTAGGAGAGGAGATCTGTGCAGCAGATAAAAACACAGCCCATTGAGTAGTTATATTCTCATCAAACTAGGATTTCAATCATCCAGTGCGGCAATCTAGTTGTATAAATGTGAAAGTAAACGATCGCGCTTACTTACAAGTCTCCTAATGTAGTATATTTTGCTCTGCAGTGGCAGAGTGTGCCGATCCGGTGTCCGGGCAGGCGCGCTCTGTATGCGCGCCGGCGTCTCTGTGCTCTGAACGGCACAGCCTGTTGCCGTCATAAGGGTCCGGTCCCTATGACGCAATTAGGGGGCAGAGCCTAACTACCACTCTCATTCTGTCGGGTTTAACCCCTTAAGGACCCGGGGTTTTTCCGTTTTTGCTTTTTCGTTTTTTCCTCCTTACCTTTAAAAAATCATAACTCTTTCAATTTTTCACCTAAAAATCCATATGATTGCTTATTTTTTGCGCCACCAATTCTACTTTGTAAAGACATCAGTCATTTTACCAAAAAATCGACGGCGAAACGGAAAAAAAATCAATGGAGACAAAATTGAAAAAAAAAAAAACCATTTTGTAAATTTTGGGGGCTTCCGTTTCTATACAGTACATTTTTTGGTAAAAATGACACCTTTTCTTTATTCTATAGGTCCCTACGGTTAAAATGATCCCCTACTTATATAGGTTTGATTTTGTCGTACTTCTGGAAAAAATCATAACTACATGCAGGAAAATGTATATGTTTAAAATTGTCATCTACTGACCCCTATAACTTTTTTATTTTTCCACGTATGGGGCGGTATGAGGGCAAATTTTTTGTGCCGTGATCTGAAGTTTTTAGCGGTATCATTTTTGCCTTGATCGCTTTTTATTCATTTTTTCATGATATAAAAAGTGACCAAAAATGCACTATTTTGTAATTTTGAATTTTTTTTCGCGTACGCCATTGACCGTGCGGTTTAATTAACAATATATTTTTATAACTCAGACATTTACGCATGCGGTGATACTACATATGTATATTTTTATTTACGCTTTTTTTATGGGAAAAGGGGGGTGATTCAAACTTTTATTAGGGGAGGGGTTAAATGATCTTTATTCACTTTTTTTTTTTTACTTTTTTTTGCTGTGTTATAGCTCCCATAGGGACCTATAACACTGCACACACTGATCTTTTACATTGATCATTGTTATCCCATAGGGACCTATAGCACTGCACACACTGATCTTTTACATTGATCATTGTTATCCCATAGGGACCTATAACACTGCACACACTGATCTTTTACATTGATCATTGTTATCCCACAGGGACCTATAACACTGCACACACTGATCTTTTACATTATCATTGTTATCCCATAGGGACCTATAACACTGCACACACTGATCTTTTACATTGATCATTGTTATCCCATAGGGACCTATAACACTGCACACACTGATCTTTTACATTGATCATTGTTATCCCATAGGGACCTATAACACTGCACACACTGATCTTTTACATTGATCATTGTTATCCCATAGGGACCTATAACACTGCACACACTGATCTATTACATTGATCACTGGTTTCTCATAAGAAACCAGTGATCAATGATTCTGCCGCTTGACTGTTCATGCCTGGAACTCAGGCACTGAGCAGTCATTCGGCGATCGGACAGCGAGGAGGCAGGTAGGGACCCTCCAGCTGTCTTGTAAGCTGTTCGGGATGCCGCGGTGAAGCGGGAAAAAAATCAATGTACGACAAAAGTGATGAAAAAACACCATTTTGTACGTTTTGGGGGCTTCCGTTTTTAAACAGCAAATTTTTCGGCAAAAATTACACCTTATCTTTATTCTGTAGGTCCATGCGGTTAAAATGATCCCCTACTTATATAGGTTTGATTTTGTATTACTTCAGAAAAAAATCATGAATACATGCAGGAAAATTTATATGTTTAAAATGGTCATCTTCTGACCCCTATAACTTTTTTATTTTTCAGGTCGCTATAAGGGCTCATTTTTTGCGCCATGATCTGAAGTTTTAGTGGCACCATTTTTATTCTGACCAAACTTTTTGATCACTTTTTATTCACTTTTTTGTGGTATAAAAAGTGATCAAAAATGCGCTATTTTGGACTTTGTAATTTTTTTGCGCGTACGCCATTGAACGTATGGTTTAAAAAGCAGTATATTTTTATCATTTGGACATTTCCTCACGCGGCGATACCACATATGTTTACTTTTATTTTTATTTACACTGTGTTTTTTTTATTCTTGGAAATGCCGGGTGATTCAAACTTTTATTAGGGGAAGGGATAATTGAAAGGGTTAATGATTTTTTTTACACTTTTCTTATACCATATTATAGCTCCTATAGGGGGGGCTATAAGTTTGCATTAACTGAGCTTTTACACTGATTGATGCATCTCCATAGGAATGGATCAATCAGTGTTTTCGGCAATTGAATGCGATTGATGTCTGGATCTCAGGCTTGAAGCATTCAATCGGCGATCGGACTGCAGGAAGGAAGGTAAGAGACCTCCTCCTGTGCTACAGCTGTTCGGGATGCCGCGATTATACCGCGGCGATCTCGAACAGCTCCCTGAGCTAACTGGCAACTTTCACTTTCATTTTTAGCCGCGCGGCTCAGCTTTGAGCGCGGCTAAAGGGTTAATAGCGCGTGGCACCGCATAGCTATTAGTGGCGGGTCCTGGCTTCACTATGACGCCGGGCCCGCCGCGATATGATGCGGGGTGACCCCGCGTTATATCGCAGGACCGGGACCCAGGACGTAGCCATACGTCCTGGGTCCTTAAGAGGTTAAGTGCCAGGAACAAGAGAGAGAATTTAGTGGCAGCAGCCCCTTATATATTAAGGGATGGATTATTTTTGCGCCACCAATTCTACTTTGCAGTGACATTAGTCATTTTACCAAAAAATCCACGGCGAAACGGAAAAAAAAATTCATTGTGCAACAAAATTTAAGAAAAATGTTTTAATTTTGTAACTTTTGGGGGTTTCCGTTTCTGCGCAGTGCATTTTTCTGTAAAAATTACACCTTATGTTTGTTCTGTAGGTCCATACGGTTAAAATGATACCCTACTTATATAGGTTTGATTTTTGAAAAAAATCATAACATCTTCTAACCCCTATAACCATTTTATTTTTCCGCTTAAAGGCCGGTATAAGGGCTCATTTTTTGCGCCGTATTCTGAAGTTTTGATCGGACTTTTTGATCGCTTTTTATTCATTTTTTCTATGATATAAAAAGTGACCAAAAATACGCTATTTTACTTTCACTTTTTTTTTTGCAGTGTTATAGCTCCCATAGGGGGCTATAACACTGCACACACTGATCTTTTAGCCTGATCCCTGCCAAGCCGTAGCTTTGCATGGATCAGCGTATTAGGGGGTTGATTGCTCAAGCCTGTAGCTCAGGCTTGGAGCAATCAAACGCTGATCGGACGCGATGGAGCAAGGTAAGGGGGCCTCCACTTGTGTCCTAGCTGAACGGGACATCGCGATTTTATCGCGATAGTCCTGATCAGCCCGACTGAGCTGCTGAGAAGCTTTTACTTTTGTTTTCCACGCGGTGATCAACTTTGACCGCCGCATCTGAAAGGTTAATAGCGCGCGGCACAACGTTTTAAACACCGGGACCGGGCGCAGGGTGAACAGGTACGCCCTGCGTCCTTAAGAGGTTAAACCTTAGCATAACACAATTTATTTCAAGGCACGTGACCTCTAAGGTCCTATAAAAAGATATCCTATATATTAAATATATAAATACATACATTAAATATCACATTATCAAGAGGCGACTAGGGGTTAGCCCTCCAAGAGAGCCCCAGTGTCATGTGGGGACTCTGGCTGAGGGGACTCCAGACAAAGGGACAGGACCAAGTCCTGTACCGGGACACCACAAACCCCCTTACTTAAAATAAGTAGTCCTCGATGAAGGTCCCTAAAGACTGAGGGACGTAATGACCAAAGGCCAGATACAGTCCTGGGCATAATAACAAATGTCCTTGAGCAGGCTGTAGATAAATAATAACGAAGAGTCCTTGTGCATTGTAGAATGTCCAAACAGGCTCCAACTTTTATATGAACAGGATTATAGTGAATTAAGTCACAAACAGGATTATAATAAGCAAAGAATTCAGGAACAGGATGAACCTAGGGATTGATTCACTAACAGGATTACCATTATCTTAGGTTTTGTTTTTTCCTTTTTTTAGCTTAACACAATTGACTATGTAATACTGACTATGTATGACATTTGATATATATATTTTTCTTTGGTAACTGACAATTACATTGGATACTGAATTGATAGTATGTATTATGAGGGTAACACTTCTACATACCATAAATCTCACTTATATTTTTCTCTTTAACTGACAGTGAATATTATACTGAATATTTATTATACCACACATTTATTGCCTGAGTTATACACTTGTTTCAGATTGGGTTGCCTGAGGCTTTCTGCCCAATGCCTTAGCTACTAGGGTCTATAGGTATTACACTCTTACCCCTAGAACTCTGACTAGATAACACTTACATACTGTTACCTTTCTGGATATGTGCATTTTTAATGAGCTAAAGGAGCATCTTCTGGCCAGGAAAAGCATCCTGAACACGTAGGAGACAAAAGAACACATTAGTGAATTAACAGTGGTATGGAACTGGAGTATAGCATGTTACAGTCCCAAAAGCTTAGTTTTTTTTTTGTTTTGTATTATGTGAGAGATATTTTTTATTTATGTATACTGAGTTTTAGTGAGAAGTACACTAGTGTAAGTAATGAAATGTACTGTGTACAATATATTGGATTAAATCCGTCTTGGTATCTGAGGGGAATGTTTCCCTGTGTCGACCTTTTAGACCGACGCAACACCACCTCTTGGGTTTCAGGAACATCTTCTACGGTCAGTTCTCTTGTGACTTCAGTCCCGGAAGGACCAGCTTGAGGGCTGGATGCAGGAGTCAGACTCACTCCTGGACTGAGAGAAGCCATTGGAATGGGTGAGAAGGGTTCTGATCTTCCTGGAGTTGTCACTGGATTCAGCTTTGTAGCAGCAGAGGAGACTAAAGACGGCTGTGCTGGAGCTGGACAGGGTGCGCCACAGAACATCGCAGGTTGAAGAGGGGAGAACATCGGAATGTCCATTGATGGGTGAATCCCTTCTCCTGGGACATACTCCCTCACGGGTCTAGCAGCTGTGGGGGCAGGAGGAGGCGGTTCTGGTAAGTTGTCTCTAAGGCACAATTTGATCCAGTTCCTATGGATCACCTGCGGTTCAAATCCAGTCTTCTGAACTTCATAGACGTCTGAATCTGGGTATGGCACAGCGGTGATGGTATAAGGCTCTGTCTCCCAGATGGAATCCAACTTATGCGTTCTGGGGAATTTCCTGAGCCAAACTCTGTCTCCCAGTTATAATGGTTTAGCAGATGTGTGTGTCGGTTGTAGTCTCTCTGCTGATGTTCTTGGGCCTCGCCCATCTTTTTCTCAACAATCTCTTTAGCTTCTTGAATCCTCCGCCGGTGTTCAGAGACTAAGTCTTGTGAGGCTTGTGGAGAGTTGTTGAAGGGTGCTTGCAGCCCAAAGGCTCGGTCTTTGGCAAGTTGGCAGTGGATGGTATTATTGTAGATTTCCAGCAGCTCGGGCAAAAGTCGGGGCCACTCTTCGTGCTTGGACACTGATGCTGCTCGCAGCATATGTATGAATACCTGGTTGATTTGCTCACACAGTCCATTCCCTTGGGGGTGGTAAGCTGTAGTCCAGAGCTTCTTGCAGTCATGAAACTGGCACAGTTCCTTGAACAGTTGGGCTTCAAAGGCTGTTCCTACATCCGTGAGGACCGACTCCGGACATCCCAAGGTCTGGACCCAGTTGGTATAAAACATCTGTGCTGCAGTCTTCGCCTTGAGGCCATTGACGGGCACTACCACAACACACTGGTTTGCTGGGACTTCTGAGATTAATGAGCTCTGATGCTAGCCACTGTGCTACTGAATTTAGGGTAATTGAGTTGCAGTAGTCACACAGGATTTTGGTAGTTTTGAGCTGAATAACTCACGGTTTTGTGGCTGCTGAAGATTAGGCTTCAGGCCTAGCTTGAATTGTTGCAGATGATATAGATTGATGTGCTTGCTTTAAGTGCCAGGAACAAGAGAGAGAATTTAGTGGCAGCAGCCCCTTATATATTAAGGGGGCACGAACAAAGCTCATTGGTCCGCAGACCTGTAACTCCTAACCCAGTGAACCCTGGGTATGTCTCAAGACCCAAAGATCCTTAAACCTTAGTATAACACAATTTATTTCAAGGCACGTGACCTCTAAGGTCCTATACAAAGATATCCTATATGTTAAATATATACATTAAATATCACATTATCAAGAGGCGACTAGGGGTTAGCCCTCCAGGAGAGCCCCAGTATCATGTAGGGACTCTGGCTGAGGGGACTCCAGACTAAGGGACAGGACCAAGTCCTGTACCGGGACACCACACTTATAACTCGTAATCGTCCATAGCAGCCATCATAAATATAATGTATTAATACTAAATATATCGTATACCCAAGACTGGGACACATAGACCGATATGAAGACTGCTAAGCGGTAGTAACCCATAGCAACCACAATGCATTCCAAGCCTGGGACACAAAATCATATGTCACAGCCACTCCATGGTTGTAAACCAAGGCAGCCACAGAAGGTGAAAGGGTGGACAGTGGTAACTCATAACAACCACCATACAGAGAGAGGGTGTGTGGAGAAAGAGGCCGCAAATCTGGGTTGCCCAATGTTGGTAAGGGGAGGGAATGTTAAACAGGGGCCTAGGAAGATCTATCTTCCCCTAGATGATTCCTACACTATAAACCCTAAACCTAGACGGCATAGACGTCCTTAAGAGGACGGTACTGTAGGGCAGGAACCTCCTAGTGCACCCTATTGAACCCTGCTATGGGTAGCTCTAGAATAAAGATCCACTGGAATCTCCCCTGGCTACCTAGCCTACCACCCGGAAAATTATTCACGGTCTCGATATCCACATTGATGCCTCAGCGTGGGGTGCTATAAAAAGGATACAAAGTTAAGTTGTTCACTTAGGCCCAGGGGAGCCATTGTTTGTAACCGAAAAATACATTTGCACTCCCGCTGCAAAAGCATCTTATCCCAATCTCCCCCTCTAGTAGGGAGGGGGTTGGATAAGATCCAAGCCCACGAAGCTAATCTGTTGAGTCTGGCCCTGATGATAGGTGTTTATGTGGATATCAATGGGTGTGTCCCTATTGTTGCGGATATCACCTATGTGCTCTAAAATCCTACGGCGAAATATGTAGGTTTTCCCTACATATCTCTTTCCACATAGGCAGGACGCTAAATAGATAACTCCACGTGAGCTACAGTTGATAAAATGTCTGATGGGTATTTGTCTATCGGAGATTTGATCATCAATTACCTTAGTTTTGGAAATGTAGTTACATGCCCTATAGTGGCCACATTTAAAGCAGCCTTGTGTAGAATTGGCTCCCAGCCAGGTAGTAGATGTTTGATTATCCAAATGGCTGTGAACCAACTTATCCCCTACACTCTGACCCTTACGGTATGTGATGGAGGGCCTATCACTTCTGACAAGTCAGGGTCTAGTCGCAGTATGTTCCAAGGCTTTTCTATAATTTCCCTGACGTGTAGACATATTATCATATGTACCAATGATTCTCGTGATGTTATCTGAGCTGGCTCTTTGTTGAGGGATAAGAAGTTGGGTCATATCTTGTGCAATCTCAGTGCATTCTGGTAAGCATCTCTCAGTATATAGTCAAGATAACCCCATTTCGCGAAAGCGCTCCCTCAAATCCTGGGCTTGGTGTATAAATTCTGCCCTATCCTGAGGCGGAGGTACTGCCCCCTTGGTATGCCCCTTTTAAGGGGCCCTGGGAGGCAGCTCTCCCACCTCAGGAGAGTGTTCATTGCCATGGGTTTCCCATATACTGTTGCATCTTAACCCCCCTGTGTATTTTTGCTGATACATACATCTAGAAATGCCAAGGACTGCTTGCTGGTCTCAAAGGTGGGAGTAAGTCCTATATCATTCTAATTGAGGTATTGTACAAAAAGGTCAAAATTTTCCTTTGACCCCGCCCATAAGATGAAAATGTCATCTATATAGCACGACCTTTTGGTTGCGCTATTTGCCAGGACCTCCTGCTCACCCGCAAAGGCGATGGTTGCCTCCCACCAGCCCAGGGTAAGGTTCGCATAAGATGGGGCACAGGGGCTCCCCATTGCGGTACCCCTGAGCTGGTGGAAGTACCGCCCTCTGAACAGGAAGAAGTTGTGGGTGAGGATGTAATTGAGGAGGTCCAGCAAAAGATGGTTATTGGCTTGGGGATGTATTCCACGAAAGGAAAGAAAATACGACACAGCCAGACAATCCGATCACATGGGGTATTGAGGAATATAAAGCCTCTACATCAATGGAGGCCAATAGCACCCCATCCTCTATTATAAGACCCTCCAGCTTACATAACAAATCAAGAGTATCACAAGTGTATGAACGAAGGGATGTAAAAAACTTCCGAAGGATTTTATCCAGATAGACACCTATATTTTGCCCAATCCCCCCAATCCCAGCCACAATGGGGTGCCCCTTCAGGGGGGAAAGCCCCTTGCTGATTGTCTGAAGGGCATAAAAGGTGGGTACCAAGGGGGTCTTGGGCAAAAGAAAATCAAACTCATCTTGTGAAATGAGATTATTAGCCTTAGCTGGTGTTACAATACTTTTGAGTTCAGAAAGGTATTGGTGGGTAGGATTGGACGGATGGACCTCATATGTTAGGGGGTCATCCAGTATACGGGAACACATCTCTACATACTTATCATAGTCTAGGAGTACTATATAGCCTCCTTTATCTGAAGGTTTTATAAACAGATCATTAGCCCCCTCCAAGCTCTCCATTGCCATCCTCTCTTTAAATGTTAGATTATTACACAGTTGTACCGAGGGGGTGGAAATGGAGCGCAAATCCTTCGCCGACTCTTAGGTTTACAATCAGTGTATGGTCCCTGCCCTTGTATCACTTCATTATCTTCCAGGAGTGATACTAAATTACGGGTGACAGCCAAATCATCATTAGAGAGACCCTGTTCCTGTCAGGATTCGGCAGGCTGGAGGTGGATCCTCTGTGTCAGAGAGGGATTGGCGTGGACCGTGTCGGTGGACCGGTTCTAAGTTGCTACTGGTTTTCATCAGAGCCCGCCGCAAAGCGGGATGGACTTGCAGCGGCGGTAGCAACCAGGTCGTATCCACCGGCAACGGCTCAACCTCTCTGACTGCTGAGATAGGCACGGTACAAGGGATTAGACAAGAGCAAAGTCGTACGTAGCAGAAGGTCAGGGCAGGCAGCAAGGATCGTAGTCAAGGGCAACGGCAAGAGGTCTGGAACACAGGCTAGGAACACACAAGGAACGCTTTCACTGGCACAATGGCAACAAGATCCGGCAAGGAAGTGCAGGGGAAGTGAGGTAATATAGGGAAGCGCACAGGTGAAGACACTAATTAAAACCCATGCGCCAATCAGTGGCGCACCGGCCCTTTAAATCGCAAAGACCCGGCACGCGCGCCCTAGGGAGCGGGGCTGCGCACGCTGGGGCAGCACAGATGGGGAGCGAGTCTGGTAAGCGGGTCGGGATGCGCACCGCGAGCGGGCGTGTCCCGCATCGCGAATCGCATCCCGGCTAGAGACATTATCGCAGCGCACCCGGTCAGACGCGCTGCGAACAGGAGAACGCTGTGAGCGCTCTGGGGAGGAGCGGAGACCCGGAGCGCTCGGCGTAACAGTTCCCTAGCAATTCTTCTATCTCTTATCTTGAAATGTTTATGCCATCTCAATTTTCGTGCGAAAAGGTGGATGTGTTTGGTCCAAATAAAGGGATCATATCTCGTAGTTGGAACAAAAGATAGACCCTTTCTCAAGACATCCCCCTCTCGCTGTGTAAGAATATGTTTAGAGAGATTAACTATTTGGGAGGTATGGTGCCTTTCTATGCTGGGTATCTCCCTCAATATGGTCGTACTCGAAGTTGATAGGGGTCTTTGGGACCCTCTAAAAAAGAGGACAAGGAAGAGGGTACTGATGACGAGTACGACTGTCCTGTACCTTGTGTTGATGCTTGTGTTGGTAAATTTCTTCCTCCACTCCATGGTTGATGTGACGTATTTTAGTAGTGTTGGGTAGGGGACCTATTGTAATATCTTGTCCTATAAGAGCCTCTAGGTCGACGCCCCCTTTGGTTACCCAGTCCTGTCCTGTCTGGGCGTGATGTATTTCTTTCTGTTTCAGGAAAAATCTTTATCCGATGTAGATACCTCTGTGTCTGTATCTCTATGTGTGGTGTTTCTAGATATGACTCTATAGGCCTTGTTCTCTTTACAGTCCTGCAAATCTCGTACATACTGGGAGTGTTTTCTCTCCTTCAAAAAAAATTGGAACCATTCTATGGTAGTTTGTAATTGTGTCTCTTTACTAGCGAATTTAGGGTCAGATTTAAATTTAAGTACAATCTCTTTTTGATATGCCAATTTTTTGCCGGCTAGATCCAGGTGCACCCTTTCCTCCTCTAGAAGGATGTACATGAACTCAAGTGAACATTTGGTGGCAGAGTCCTCCCATTTCTCGAGGACTGTGGTGGACCGTAGTCTCTGTGCCGGCAAAATTGGGACCCGTAAGCCTCGGGGTACAATTTGATTTTTAATATAATTCTCGAAGCATTGAACTTCCCAGAAAGAGGTAATAAAATATTTATGACAATTTTGTAATTCTCGAAACGCAGATTTCAATGATGGTGACGGTTTAGGTTGGCCAATCATTAACATTAATAGTTTCCGTAACAAAATTTGCCATATCAGAGAAAATATCAAACAGCACAAGTAAATATATATTCGCATTGCTATATACCAGCAAGGTACAAAAGGAGTCCCCTCGGCCCCTCGGCAGTTGATGTTTTATGTCTGAGATATACTAACATTCATCCTTGATCACAACTCCTGTATTGTCCCAGGTTTTCAGATACACTATGTTGCTGTTGGTTGCCACTGCCCTAGGACTGGGACAATTTATGGTTGTTAATAGTTACCACCACCTACTAGCCCCTATACAGATACAGTGGGGATCAAAAGTTTGGGCGCCCCAGGTAAACATTTGTATTAATGTGCATAAAGAAGCCAAGGAAAGATGGAAAAATCTCCAAAAGGCATCAAATTACAGATTAGACATTCTTATAATATGTCAACAAAAGTTAGATTTTATTTCCATCATTTACATTTTCAAAATAACAGAAAACAAAAAAATGGCGTCTGCAAAAGTTTGGGCACCCTGCAGAATTTATAGCATGCACTGCCCCCTTTGCAAAGCTGAGACCTGCCAGTGTCATGGATTGTTCTCAATCATGATCTGGGAAGACCAGGTGATGTCAATCTCAAAGGTTTTAAATGCCCAGACTCATCTGACCTTGCCCCAACAATCAGCACCATGGGTTCTTCTAAGCAGTTGTCTAGAAACCTGAAACTGAAAATGGTTGACGCTCACAAAGCTGGAGAAGGCTATAAGAAGATAGCAAAACGTTTTCAGATGTCAATATCCTCTGTTCGGAATGTAATTAAGAAATGGCAGTCTTCAGGAACAGTGGAAATTAAATCAAGATATGGAAGACCAAGAAAAATATCAGCCAGAACAGCTCGCAGGATTGTGAGAAAAACTATTCAAAACCTACATTTGACTGCACAATCCCTCCAGAAAGATCTGGCAGACACTGGAGTTGTAGTACACTATTCCACTATAAAGAGATACTTGTACAAATATGGTCTTCATGGAAGAGTCATCAGAAGAAAACCTCTTCTACGTCCTCACCACAAAAATCAGTTATTTAACTTTGCAAATGAACATATAGACAAGCCTGATGCATTTTGGAAACAAGTTCTGTGGACCAATGAGTTTAAAATTGAACTTTTTGGCCGGAATGAGCAAAGGTACGTTTGGAGAAGAAGGGGGACAGAATGTAATGAAAATAACATCTGTCCAACTGTTAAGCATGAGGGTGGATCAATCATGCTTTGATGTTGTATTGCAGCCAGTGGCACAGGAAACATCAGTGCGTGATAGACAGCTCAGAAATCTCAAAGAACTGGAAGACTTTTGTAAGGAAGAATGGGCAAAGATACCTCCAACAAGAATTGAAAGACTCTTGGCTGGCTACAAAAAACGTTTACAAGCTGTGATACTTGCCAAAGGGGGCAGTACAAGATATTAACTCTGCAGGGTGCCCAAACTTTTGCAGATGCCATTTTTTTGTTTTCTGTTATTTATGTTTTCTGTTATTTTGAAATTATTTTGAGTACGAGAATTATAACAAAAAAGAAAAACCAAGGTATTCTGGGACACAAATTTCAATCTTTATTGTTTAGCAAAAAAGACATACATTTAAAAACATTTAAAAAAGGCACAAAATACCAAGATGGTCCTACAAATACACAACCGGAGGTCCTAGAACAAGGGGTTAATCCCCAAAAATACCTGTATATCCAGATAGCTAAAAGAGCCTACTTATAATAACAAAAGTGTCCCAACTAGTGGCTGCACCCAGTAAGGTAACAGCCCTATACATTTGTACACATAGCAAGAGGTTGTTAACTTCAAGGGGGGCGGAAGAAGCATTTAATTGCGAAACGTTGGGTGACGGAGGTCCTGGTGTGTCCCTAGAAGGTGAAGTTAACAACCTCTTGCTATGTGTACAAATGTATAGGGCTGTTACCTTACTGGGTGCAGCCACTAGTTGGGACACTTTTGTTATTATAAGTAGGCTCTTTTAGCTATCTGGAAATACAGGTATTTTTGCTGATTAACCCCTTGTTCTAGGACCTCCGGTTGTGTATTTGTAGGACCATCTTGGTATTTTGTGCCTTTTTTAAATGTTTTTAATTGTATGTCTTTTTTGCTAAACAATAAAGATTGAAATTTGTGTCCCAGAATACATTGGTTTTTCTTTTTTGTTATAATTTTGCATGGTATGGGAACATACACATAGATGTTGGCATTTTGTATGCATGAGTATAAGAATGTCTAATCTGTAATTTGCTGCCTTTTGGAGATTTTTCCATCTTTCCTTGGCTTCTTTATGCACATTAATATATTTTTTTTTACCTGGGGTGCCCAAACGTTTGGTGCCCACTGTATATACTATTACCCCCGTGTATTCCTGTATGTAATATACTATTACCTCTATATATTCCTGTATGTAATCACATATATACTATTACCTCTATATATTTCTGTATGTAATCACTTATATACTATTACCTCTATATATTCCTGTATGTAATCACATATATACTATTACCTCTATATATTCCTGTATGTAATCACATATATACTATTACCTCTATATATTCCTGTATGTAATCACATATATACTATTACCTCTATATATTCCTGTATGTAATCACATATATACTAACACCTCTATATATTTCTGTATGTAATCACTTATATACTATTACCTCTATATATATATATCTGTATGTAATCACTTATATACTATTACCTCTATATATTCCTGTATGTAATCACATATATACTATTACCTCTATATATTCCTGTATGTAATCACATATATACTAACACCTCTATATATTTCTGTATGTAATCACTTATATACTATTACCTCTATATATATATCTGTATGTAATCACTTATATACTATTACCTCTATATATTCCTGTATGTAATCACATATATACTATTACCTCTATATATTCCTGTATGTAATCACATATATACTATTACCTCTATATATTCCTGTATGTAATCACATATATACTAACACCTCTATATATTTCTGTATGTAATCACTTATATACTATTACCTCTATATATATATATCTGTATGTAATCACTTATATACTATTACCTCTATATATTCCTGTATGTAATCACATATATACTATTACCTCTATATATTCCTGTATGTAATCACTTATATACTATTACCTCTATATATTCCTGTATGTAATCACTTATATACTATTACCTCTATATATTCCTGTATGTAATCACATATATACTATTACCTCTATATATTTCTGTATGTAATCACATATATACTATTACCTCTATATATTCCTGTATGTAATCACATATATACTATTACCCCTATATATATCTGTATGTAATCACTTATATACTATTACCTCTCTATATATATATCTGTATGTAATCACTTATATACTATTACCTCTATATATTCCTGTATGTAATCACTTATATACTATTACCTCTATATATTCCTGTATGTAATCACATATATACTATTACCCCTATATATATCTGTATGTAATCACTTATATACTATTATCTCTATATATTCCTGTATGTAATCACATATATACTATTACCTCTATATATTCCTGTATGTAATCACTTATATAATAGTACCTCTATATATTCCTGTATGTAATCACATATATACTATTACCTCTATATATATCTGTATGTAATCACATATATACTATTACCTCTATATATTCCTGTATGTAATCACATATATACTATTACCCCTATATATATCTGTATGTAATCACTTATATACTATTACCTCTATATATTCCTGTATGTAATCACATATATACTATTACCTCTATATATTCCTGTATGTAATCACATATATACTATTACCTCTATATATTCCTGTATGTAATCACATATATACTAACACCTCTATATATGAAAATTCCCTTCCCTCAATAAGGATTTAAATCAACTCTTTTTCCTATTTTAATAAAAAAGAGAATAAAAATGATAAATTATGAACATATTTGGTATTGCTGTGTGCATAAATGTCCGAACTATAAAAATATAATGTTAATGATCCCGTACGGTAAACGGCGTGAATATTTCTGTTTTTTGGTCACATCACATTGCAAAAAGAATTAATGGAAAGCGATCAAAAAAGTCACATAAATGCCAAAGTACTAAGAAAACTACAGATCATGGCGCAAAAAATGAGCCCTCACACATCCCCGTATACAGAAAAATGAGAAAGTTAGAGGTTGTCAAAATAGGACAATAATAAACATTCTTACAGGTGAAACTCGAAAAATTGGAATATCGTGCAAAAGTTGATTTATTTCAGTAATGCAACTTAAAAGGTGAAACTAGTATATGAGAGCGACTCATTACCTGCAAAGTAATATAGTTCAAGCCGTGATTTGTCATAATTGTGATGATTATGGCTTAAAGCTCATGAACCCCCCCCAATTACTATGATTTAGGAAGCCATGTCATCTGCTGGTGTTGTTCACTGTGCTTCATTAAGTCCAAGGTCAACGCATCCATCTACCAGGAGATTTTGGAGCACTTCATGCTTTCTTCCGCAGACGAGTTACATTACTGAAATAAATGAACTTTTGCACGATAATCAAATTTTTCGAGTTTCACCTGTATTTTGTAAAAAAAAGTTTGACATTTTATAACCTCTTGGGGACGCAGGGCATATGCATATGCCCTGCATCCCCGATCCTTAAGGACTCAGGGCGTACCTGTATGCCCTGGTCCAGTTTAATGGGTTTAAACCATTCTCACCGGCGGAGAATGGGTTAAACCCGATGGATCCCCGTTTGCTACGGGCAGCCAGGACCCACGTCTAATGCCAGACACGGGGCGATCGGGCCGATGCCCGGCATTAACCCTTTAGACGCCGCAATCAAAGTTGATCGCAGAGTCTAAAGTGAAAGTAAAAGAAGAATCCCGGCAGCTCAGCGGAGCTGATCGGGATTATCGCGACAAAATCGCAATGTTCTGATCAGCTTACTGGACAACGGGAGGGTCCTCACCTGCCTCTCCGTCATCTACTGCTCCATGCCTGAGCAGGAGGCTAGAGCAGCAGAGCGCTGGTTACACTGATCAATGCTATGCAATGGTATTGCATTGATCAGTGTATGCAATCTATGTTATAGTCCACTATGGGTGCTAAAAAAAAGTGTAAAATAAATGTAAAAGTTCATTAACCCCTTCCCTATTAAAAATTTTAATCACCCCCCCCTTTTCCCATTTTTTAAAATAAAATAATGACATAAAGAATAAAAATAAACATATGCGGTACTGTCGCATGCGTAAATGTCCGAACTATTAAATATAAGGTTTGCTAAACCACACGGCCGATGGTGTATACATAAAAAAAATACCAAAGCCCCAAATTGTTCATTTTTGGTCACTTCATATACCATAAAAATAATAATAAAAAGCTATCAAAAAGCCCATCAAAACAAAAATGGTACCAATAAAAACTACAGACAATGCCTCAAAAAATGAGCCCTCATACTGCCCTGTACACAGAAAAACTAAAAAGTTATAGTGGTCAGAAGAGGCCAATTGAAAAAAAAACACTAATTTTGGTGCATGTAGTTTATAATAATTGGTATCCTTATAACTGTATGGACCTACAGAATAAAGATAAGGTGTCATTTTTACCAAAAAGTGCACGGCGTAGAAGCGGGAGCCCCCAAAATTTACAAAATGGTGTTTTTTTTTTGTTTCACCCCACAAATATTATTTTTTTTGTTTCACCGCAGGTTATATTATAAAAGTACAATTGGTGACACAAAAACAAGCCCTTTTATGGGTCTGCAGGTGCAAAATTGAAAGCATTATGATTTTTAGAAGGAAAGGAGGAAAAAAACGAAAATGCTAAAACAAAAATGTGCTGAGTCCTTATGGTGAAAATAGGCTGAGTCCCAAAGGGGTTAAAAGCAGTACAATAATAGCAAAGTATGTAACCATGGGGAACATTTTAATCGTATTGACCCACAGAATAAAGAAAATATGTCATTTTTACCGTAAAGTGTACAGTGTGACAACAAAACCCCCCAGATTAGCAAAATTGTGATTTTGGTTTAAATTTCCTTACACAAAAAGTAGATTTGTTTGGGATTACCATATATTTTAGGGTAAAATGAGAGATGTCCTTACAAAGTACAATTGGTCGCACAAAAAACAAGCCCTCATATGGGTCTGTGAATGGAAATATAAACAAGTTATAGAAGGCGAGGAGGAAAAAATTAAAGCGCAAAAATAAAATCGTCTGTGTCCTTAAGGGGTTAAGTAAAAAGTAATACTTACTGGGACTTCCAACTCCTCTTTTCAACTCTGCACGTATTTCCACTAACACTCGACAACACAAGCACAAAGTAAACTCAGAGTGTCCTGGAGTTAATCTTAGAACACGCGAGACTAATTTACCCCTCCTCTGTGTGCACAACAGACGAAAAACAAAAACTGCTAAAGTGTTAACCTGTAACAGTAGTAGCTGTATCTGCTGCTGCACAAACCCACTAAATGCAATTACTCCAAATCCACAGATGTACAAACAACTCCTCTTTTTAATTCTGCACTTATTTCCCAAGCATATACACAATCCCCAACAGAGCACGTAGTGTTAAGGATTTCTGTTTCTCATAAAATCAATTCAACACAAAATCAGGACATGTGACCAAAGGACTCAAAATGCTTCATGTATATAACTATCATTGGGGGTCCACACATTGACAATTGCCTGAGAAAAAGTGTCACCAAATCATGTTGTTGTACCCTTAAGCTGAATCCACTTGCTGAGGTCCCAGGAGGACAATACTGCCATTCTCCCCAGTTACCCCAAGGGCCGCCATTATTGACTGAAATTATTGTTGCTCCGTAGGTCAATGTTGCCTGTATTAGCAATAGCAGTACAAGCGAGGACATCATCTTCTGGAGATCAGGTCAACTTCACGGCAGTATCTCCAAGTGAGTGGAGTTGTCATGTCCCGGTCTGGTTTTATAGCCTGGATAGAGCAGAAGGATTTTTTTTTTTTTAGTGGGTGGGGAGGGATTTATTAGGAAATTAAAGGGATACCAGGTAAGCACTCATGTTTTTGTAGCTTATGAGGCATTTTGTTCTTTGTAAAGACCACAAACTCACAAACCAGCATCTTACCCAACATTATAGGAGGAGGAGGAAAACTAAGAAACTCTGGACACACAAAAAAGAATGATTCATGTTTATTAAATAAAACATAAATGAGTGCATTGTGAGATAGAAAAGATGAGTCCTTTATTCAGGACCTCTAGAAATAAGTTAGAGGCTACGTTCACATCACGTTTTCTCCCATACGGGAGCGCATACGGCAGAGGGGAGCTGAAACCTTGCACTCCTGTATGCCTTTCTATGCGCTCCCATATGTACCGTATTTTTCGCCGTATAAGATGCACTTTTTCTTCTCCAAAACTGGGGGGAAAAAGTCGGTGCGTCTTATACGGCGAATACACCCCTATCGCGGCGGTCCCTGTGGCCATCAAGGGCCGGGACCCGCGGCTAATACAGGACATCACCGATCGCGGTGATGCCCTGTATTAACCCTTCAGACGCGGCGATCAAAGCTGACCGCCGCGTCTGAAGGGAAAGTGACACTAACCAGGCTGTTCAGTTGGGCTGTTCGGGACCGCCGTGATTTCACCGCGGCGGTCCCGAACAGCCCGACTGAATAGCCGGGTTAGTGCTTACAGGACACCAGGGGGGACCTTACCTGCCTCCTCGGTGTCTTCTCCATTCAGGGATCCCCTGTATGCCGGCGCTCTCCTTCCTTGTCATCACGTCGTCGCGTACGTGCGTCGGCGTGCGTAACGACGTGATGGCGGCGACGGAGGGCGAGGATACCCGGCCGGCAGCAGAGACGTTCCAGAGCGACGGGGACACGGCGACAGCGATGGAGCAACATCCAGGGCAGCGGTGACGGGTCCGGAGCGGCGGGGACATGTGAGTATTACCTCCTATGCAGTGTTCTTCAATCTGCGGACCTCTCGATGTTGCAAAACTACAACTGCTGTCCGGGCATGCTGGGAGTTGTAGCTTTGCAACATCTGGAGGTTCCGCAGGTTGAAGACCACTATTGGGTTCAAAATCTTTATTTTTTTAGATTTTGCCCCTAAAAATTGGGTGCGTCTTATACGCCGGTGCGTCCTATAGGAAGAAAAATACGGTAATTAATTTCAATGAGCCGGCCAGAGTGAAACGTTTGGTCCGGCCGGCTCATTTTTGTGCTGTATGCGCTTTTTCCCCGGACCTAAAACTGTGGTCAACCACGGTTTTAGGTACGGTTGTAAAAGCGCATACAGCACAAAAATGAGAAGACCGGACCGAACGTTTCACTGAGCATCCCTTGATAAAGTCGTGGATGACGAAATGTACGTTGGGGCAGGCAGTGATGGCTAAACAATATGGGTGAGTGATTTCTATACATATTTATAGTTTGGGCTTAGGTCTGGATATTTAATGATAGTGACAGATTGGTCAAATAGCACTTAGTGCACTTTACTTGCCGTATGTATACCAGTCATTAAGCTTATGTGAAACGAATGACTAGTTACCCTCATTGTTTTGATGTATGATACATATTCCAGTATTATAATTGCTGTGATAATAGCCTTTCTGCTTACCAAATTGATTTTACATTTTCTGTTTTTTTTTTATGTGTAATGTTTTGATAAATAAAGACAATTTTTTGGCAGTAGCTATTGCTCCTTTTTCTCATTTGCATCCAAGACTAATGCCCTCAGTAGAGGCCTTTCATTTGTTCCCACAGTCCAATATGATCCATTTTTACGGACAAAAGATATCCATTTATTTACAAGTTAAGTTGGCATGAATTCTTTAAAAACATTGAACGAAAGAAATGCTCTGACTTGGGAATTACACCAAATGAATTGACCACTCTGGGAGACCTAACTGATTTATTGGATGCTGGTGAGAGAGACAGGGGTGAGGGTCCCTTTACAGATCTAAAACTAAAGAACAAGGCCCAACCACCGATAAATGACATCTCATGTATTGAGATTTTTCGGGAGCTAGTTACATGGGATCTGAGTAATCTCACACTCCAGGACCACTCCCTCCGCAACAACTTGTCCCACACAGAAAGACGAGCGATTAAGGAGCTGGAAAACAATCATAGGCTCATCATAAAACCTTCGGACAAAGGAGGAAACATAGTAGTCCTGGAGAGGGAACAATATAAAAAAATGTGTCATAGGATCCTCAATGACCGAGAATCTTATGAGATACTTACACATGACCCCACTTTAAGATATAAAGAGACACTTACCAATATACTTCAAGAGGCCAGGAACAACAAACTGATTAATGACAAAGAATTAGAATTGTTATATCCAACTGGTCCCATCACCCTCACGTTTTATGCTCTTCCAAAAATTCATAAAGGTACTATTCCTTTAAAATGATGCCCAATAGTATCGGGCATTGGAAGCATATCTCAAAACGTAGGGGTGTATGTGGATAGGGTTCTAAGACACTTTGTCACATCCCTTCCCTCTTTTACGAGGGATACCATGGACCTTCTGTCAAAACTAGACGGGATTGAGGTAGATACAAATACACTCATGGGAGGGATTCATGTGGAGGCACTCTGCTCGTCTATCCCATATGAAAAAGGCCTCATAGCAGTTAACAATTATCTATTCACACGCCCTACCTATATGCAAAATCATAATAGGTTTATTCTTACCTTGATGGAATTCATCCTCAGCCACAATTACTTTCTCTTTGACGGACGCTATTACCACCAGCTAAAAAGGACTGCCATGGGCAGTCCCTGTGCGCCTACTTATTCAAATCTGTATTTAGGCTGGTGGGAGGCGACAATAGCGTTCGTCGAGGAGAGAGAGTGGCCCAGTGATTTGGTACCCCTGTGGGTTATATATATAGATTATGTCTTTGTCCTGTGGACAGGATCGGTAAAACAATTTAAGGAGTTCATGGAATCTATCAATCCAAACGACATTGGGCAGACCCTCACCCACACGGTAGATAACTGCACGATAGACTTTCTGGATGTAACTATCACTAAAAATGGAGAGGGAGGCCTTCATACATCAGTGTATAGAAAGGCCACATCTACAAACAGCCTCCTGAGGTGGGAGAGTTGCCACCCGGCCCCACTGAAAAGGGGGATCCCAAAGGAGGCAGACTTTGAGACACAGGCGCAGAACCAGAGGGGGAGATTTCGTGAGAGGGGCTATCCCGACCATGTATTAGCCTTGGCATACAGGGCAGCAAAAGACACCCCTAGAGAACAATTACTTACCCCTAAACAACATGTAGAGGAATCTAGGGTATGTAGGATTATTGGTACCTTCGACAATATGTCAGGACCAATCAGGTTGTACAGCGCCATTGGAGTATTCTGCTTATGGATGAAGACGTGCGAACTCTAATAGGAGAATACCCACAAATCACCTATCTTAAGGGTAAAAGTATAGCTGACATGGTTACTCATAGTCACCTCTCACCAATCCCCCCGACTTCCACATGGCTTAATGGAAATGTACCTGTCGGCTCATATGCCTGCCGCCATTGCCGGGCTTGTACTTATATGAGCAAAACCCAGCAGATATCATTACCAAGACTTAACCGGGTATATAAAATCAAAAGCTTCATTAACTGCAGTACCAAAGCAGTTATCTGTATAACCGACTGTTCCTGTGGTTTAAAATAAGACGATCTGCGAGCTTCGCAAGCGAGTCCTTGAACATGTCGGTGACGTGAGAAACAAGAGAGACACGGCCATCTCGAGACACATTAACGAAGTCCATGGGGGTGACATTAGACAGCTGTGCTTCTATGGCATTGAAAATATGCGCCCATCTGTACGTGGTGGGGACCTGGATAGGTTGCTATTGCAGCGCGAAACGCACTGGATCTATACACTTGATACCGTTACCCCGCATGGCATGAATGAGATGCTATGTTTTACCAGCTATATTGAGACACAGTGACAGGGGAATTTATTACAGGGGATATATATAGGTAGAGAGTGGGGGTTGAAGTCAACCCATGATGTAGTATATCCCTTTTACATCACGGAATACTAGGGTGTAACAGACTAGGTTCCTGTGCGGGACCGCCCTTTTTAGAGCGGCCACCCCGCCTAGGATTAGGGACTATTGTAGGTTCCATCCAGGTTGAGTGCCAGGTTCCTTAGGCCCCTGCCTACCACCCCTCCCCTTCTAAGAATAGGAGGTGACCGTATCCCCCCATCTATGTCACTGTGTCTTTAGTCTTTAGTGATTCTAATCACAATATGTGTTCTCCCCTAAAATGGCCCATCGCCTGTGCCCTTCCGCCACCTGGTCTCTACTTGTCCTACAGCAAATAAGTGTGAGACAGTATTTTAGAATACCTCTCATATTACATAGAGATAACCTATTAGTTAACTATCTAATTACTGATAATATTTGACTATTATATACTATGAGATACATACCCAGCTGTCACACATCTGTAGTTGTCCATATACTACATTGCTGCAGTACTAGCTAGCCAGTAAACCTACCACATTTGCTGCTATTTTGGAGCGGCTCGTGACTGTGTCCATGCCCAGACGGGAGGGAGTTAAACTGGTTGCCTAGTAACCGCTTGTTGACAGGGAGCGGTTACCCATCTCCCGGCCAGCGGCGTGAGCCGGAAGTTGCGTCACTCTGGCCCTGCCTCCCCTTCCGCTCGGGCACAGGATGTAAGAGGAAAGCCGCGGCGTCTCCCCATGTGCGCTAAGCAGCCGACAGGAGCGTATGGCTCCTCACAACTCGCGGGTACGCAAATGGAGATTGCATAAGGACGCCTTATTGTAACACAGCAGTTTTCTTTCCAGGTTGAAGGAAGATTACAATAACATGCCTGATAGTATTCTGTGTTTGCATGTGTTTTATTACAGGGATCAACAGTATCCGAGGCTCTCCCGGGTCCACTGTTATATACTCCTGGATATAGGAACAGTGACATTTTTATCTATCAAGGGGTGGCACTGTATCACTGCCCCTTGCTATGAGTGTTTGTCCCCCCTTTGTGTGTTTTTTTTGCAGTTGATGACTGGACTGCTAAAGATAGGGTTTATATGGTATAATAATACCCCAATTGTCCCTGAGGAGTTCATAGATTGTGACCGACGTGGGGATAACCATTGACAAGTAGATCCTAACACTCTGGTTTATTTACCAATGTGTAGAAACTATCTATTGCGTCTTTTTGTTGGGGAGACACTATCAGTTCTACCCCACAACTACATTCACATTTGGTTATGTTCTTTTAATGGTATTATATTAAAAGCTAAGTTTTAGGCACTCCCTCCCCCCTCTATACTATATTGATTGACTGGGAGTTTTTGCACTTTGGTTGGTAAATTCTCTACGTTACTTTATTGGACATATGAACTCCGTCAGAAAAACAACAGCATTCAGCACATGTGTCAGTCCCAATGCAATCTGAATAGTGGAGGTGCTTTTATCCGAGAATT
Source organism: Hyla sarda (assembly GCF_029499605.1). Taxonomy (NCBI): domain Eukaryota; kingdom Metazoa; phylum Chordata; class Amphibia; order Anura; family Hylidae; genus Hyla; species Hyla sarda. The sequence goes on along the minus strand of NC_079192.1, from coordinate 11,954,354 downwards.
CTAAGAATTCAAAAAATGGAGGCACGGTAGAAGATAAGGATAAGGCACTCACCACCAACTTGTCAGTAGAAAATCCAGGCTTTATTACACATGAGTGTAGATATACATCCAAACGGACAGACACACAGGGAGCAGCGGTGGACAGGTGAGGCGCAGGGGGTTACACAGGGGCGGCAACAAGTTTTGCGCACAAAAGCGCCTTTGTGCGCAAAACTGTTGCCGCCGATGGGCCAGAGGAAGGGCCTTTGTGCGCAAAACTGTTGCCGCCTCTTTGTACGCCCCCGCTGCTCCCTGTGTGTCTGGCCGTTAGGATTGGTACATTAAAACAGGGACATAGACCTGTCAAGGAATATTGCGCAGACTTTAGGAAGTGGTGTGTGGCTTCCAAATGGAACACCCCAGCTTTGATTTGACAGTTCAGACTGGGGTTATCTGACATCCTAAAGGATATGCTTAGACCAAGCGATGACCTTAGCGGTACGTTTGGACAGACACCTGCGTCTGAGGATGAATCCATGCAACTTGGCTCCATATCTACTCCAGAGAGGCGTAAAAGGTTCTGGTACCTCAACAGCCTGTGTTTCTATTGTGGAAAGGATACCCATTTCATCAGGACCTGTGTCAAGCATCCGCGTCCAAGTGGTCATCTTGGCGGCCACTTAGGCGCACAGGTATTTTCCGACTTCCAAAAATTTAAACCTGCCAATTTGTCTCTGGGGGGGGAATTAATATGCCTGTTATTTCTACTAATGTTTTATCTGGGAGTTCTAAGAAGCCAGCTAAAAGTGTTCATGTTGAATCTGAGTCTAGGAAATGTGATGAGGATAATTGTGAGCTAGATGACACCAATGAATGGTGTGATATTGAGGATGAGGACACGATAGAGGAGATCGATGGTCCGTCTGTCTTTTGACCCTCTAAGATTTGCAAGGGTCCGGTGGCCCTTCATTAAAAGGGGGGGGGGGGGGGGGTACTGTGATGAATGGTTCTGCCAGAAGCTGAAAGGTTAATGTTTTTAACCCTGTTATCTTGTTACAGGGACTACGCCTGTGCTTCTGGGTGTGGTTCAGCTTGCGGAGCCAATTAGAATCCTCCTGCTAGCTGCACAGAGATATAAGAAAGTCTTTCTCAGTCATTCCTTGCCTGTAAAAGTTCTTGTGACTGTTACTAGCTATCTCTGTACTTATATTGTCTAATCTGGTTCTGTGACTTATTGGCATGGCTTTTGACTACCATTTGGCTCTCTGTTATTGTACTCTGTTCCCTCCTGGCTTTGACTTGGCTCGTTGTCTTCGTATAGTTTAGTTTTTTTCTGTTAGTTTTGTGTGCCTCCTCCTGACCTTTGTCAGTTTTTTTAGTTTATTGTTTTGACCTGTGGCTGTCCATCACTTATTTAGAAAGGGCCCGGCACCGTGGTTGTGGACCCGTTGCCTAGGGGGGTACGCAAGTTGGCAGGGACAGAAGGAGTGGGCAAGTTCAGGGCTGCACTCTATCCCTGCCCGACATGACAAATATATAAGAGAATGAGCGGGCACTCATCGTTCCTGTGGTACTTCAATGGTTACATTGCATCTCGCATGTAGGTTTAGGAGGGCATGCAGGGGCACTCTGAGCGCCCCTGCATGCCCTACTGAACCTACCTCTCAGATGTAATTTAACCATTGAAATACCACTTGAATGGTGATTGCCCGCTTATTCTCTCTTATATATTACATTGTGTATTGCTTTTTGTCGGAGCGGAGCACCCATGCCGTGGATTGTGTTATTCATAGCTTTGGCCACCGTGCCAGCTGTGTTTAGTCTCAACACTATCTGCTGTTCTAGTGCCCCATGTGCTCTCAGGGATTCCTTGTGTTCTCACAATCTGCTTTTTAAAAAATTTGAATCTGACCCCTTACTTTCTTATTTTTCTGTGCAAGGGGGACAATTTTTGTGCCTAAATCTGTAGTTTTTATCAGTACCACTTTTGTGTATGGTTTCAATAACTTTTTGCTTCATTTTTTCTGAAATGTTATCAGCAATTTTGGACAATTTTTTTTTATAGTTTATGCTGTTCACTAGAGATGAGCGAATCGAAGTTGACGAACCCGAATTCGTTACAAATTTCATGAAAAATTTGATTTGCAACGAATGCGAATATCGCCGCGATTCGATCGCGCAAATCGCTTCATTAAACTCCATTTTACAGTGTTCCAGGCTATTGGAGACCTAAAATGGTGGATCCACATGTGAGTATATGGGGCAGGGGATTATGGGAGGGCGGGACACAGCGGCGGGAATGAAGGTAGGCGGGCTGACCCTGAATCACATGTGAGATGCAGCCTATCAGTGTTCACTGACCCCTGTGATGTCACAACCCCTATATAATCGGCGGCCATCTTGCCTCTCTTCATTTCATTTATGGACCCAGATAGAGAGGACGGGATGGCGTGTGTGTGAATAGCTCATACCACAGCGTTACACTGCAACTGCTAGTCACATCAGCATTAGGGAAAGGCAGGAGTGCAGAGTGCTGTGCTGTTACTCTGAGAAGGATCATTGATTGCTAAACCTCCTATTCACGTTATTGAGCATTGCAGCAGAGAGGGGCAGATAGCTGTCAGCTGCCTCATACAGATCTCCAAGCTGCCTGAACTTTATCAACCATCTTATCTCCTCATTTTTCAGCCCAATTGAGTTTTTTTTTTTTTTTTTTTTTTGCTCCACAAATCTTCTGCTGCTCAGAATTGTGTGACAGAGTGCAACTTAGGGTTTAATCCCTGGATTTTTTGTTTTTTTGTGGTGCTGCACTGTTGGGTTCTGCTGCTGTTCAGAAATATGTGATTGTTCAGTGGACTGTAGTGCATTTGTACCATTTTGTACCCGTTAATCTGTCAAGGGGCCACATACTGTGCAAGTCCAAACAATAGTATTCACCGGCTGATGTTTTACAAAAATACAGTTTTTTCTGCGTATAGTTACTCATATTACTGCCCTCATCAGTGCATACCGCATAGGTACATCCAAGTATTGTACCATTTAGTACTTGTAAATCTGTCAAGGTGCTCCATACTGTCAAAGTCCAAACAATAGTATTCACCGGCTGGTGTTTTACAAAAATACAGAGTTTTTTTCTGCATATAGTTGCGCATATTACTGCCCTCATCAGTGCATACCGCATAGGTACATCCAAGTATTGTACCATTTAGTACCTGTTAATCTGTTAAGGTGCTCCATACTGTCAAAGTCCAAACGATAGTATTCACTGGCTGTTGTTTTTAAAAAATACTGAGTTTTTTCTGCCTATAGTTGCGCATCTTACTGCCCTCACCAGTGCATACCGCATACGTAAAACTGAATTCCTAACCCCAAGGCCGTAGCCCGGGGTGCAAAAACACCTCTAATTAATCCCCCTTTAAAATGTAACTTTTATTATATATACTTATAAAAATAGAAATAAACCCAGCAAGGTGATGATTAAAATTAGGATGTCAGGTAGGATAGTACGAGTATAATTAGAGCAGTTATAGCTTCAATGTCAAGGGCTCTGCAGCAGCCCAACATTCCAACACTGATACCAAATTAAAACACTAAATTGCCACCTCTACATGTTTCGCCGTCTCCACGGTGTTTTCAAGAGGCAACATGTGGCAAACAATAGTATTCACTGGCTGGTGTTTTTAAAAAATACAGAGTTTTTTCTGCGCATAGTTGCGCATATTACTGCCCACATCAGTGCATACCGCATACGTACATCCAAATAGTGTACCATCTTGTACCTGCTAATCTGTAAAGGGCCTACATACTGTGAAAGGACAGCCTTAAGTAATCACCTGCTGCTGTTCTAGACAAATGCTTTTTAAAGAGTAGTGTAGCGTATTGTACAACCCTCATAAACGCACTAAGTATGTCAGACAGAGAAGTGCCAGGATGTGCACAGAGGAGTGGCAGAGGCCTAAATGCTTCTGGCAGAGTTGGCAGCAGACTTGGGGCGAGTGGCAGCAGGAGTCGCAGCGAGAGGCCTGAGCTCCCGTTATCAGCCAGCGGTCGGGTCTCGACCAGCAACCCATCTGCTGTCGTCGATTGGTTAACACGCTCATCCACATCATCACAAGTGACATCTGACACCCCCAGTCAACAGTCGGTGGGTTCCTCAGACACAACCCTCAGTTGGCATGGCCCGGGAGCAGTCCCTGTCCTCCCATTGCCTTTGTCCTATGCTGTTCCCTCTCCTAAAGAAGTATCTTATGCTGTGGGTTCAGCTCCCCTATTTACTGAGGACGATCTAATAGAGCACGGTCAGCAGCTACTGGACAGCCAAGAAGGGGAGGAGACATGCGCTGCTTGCTCCACTAGGCGGCCAAGTAGTGATGCGGAGAGTGACGTGGGAGGCGGTGTTGCAAGGGTTCAGGGTCCTGAAGCAGACACTGTTGGGGAACCTGAGGAGGACATCAGTGACGTGCACACACCTGGTGATGATGATGAAGCCGATCGCAATTGGGAGCCGGGTGAGGAAGGGGCTTCATCATCATCAGGAGAAGAGAGTTGCAGGTTGCCCTTGAGGCAGCAAGGTGGTAGCAAGGTTGGCAGTCAGAGTGGTGGCAGGAGTGGAAATTCAGGAGCCAAACGTGCCCAGGGGAGACCTCCTGCTTTGCAGCAGCCTACCTTTCTGGGAGGTAGTGGAACAGGGGTTCCTGGAGACGGCGCCAGTAGCAGTCAATAAGTGCGGACTGTGAGTGGGAAAATCAGCTACTCGGCGGTGTGGAAGTTTTTCATAAGGCATCCGGAGGAGGTTCACGTAGCCACATGCAAGATCTGTAGGCAGAAGGTGAAGTGTGGCCAGGGTCCCAATGTCGGCACCACGGCCCTGTGTCAACACATGCTTCACCACCATAAAACGGCCTGGGAGAACCGTGGCTCCGATGTAGTGGTCCAGCCTGCTGCATCACCCAGTGGCCATCCGCTCCCTCCTTCATCCAGCCAAGGCTCCACCACCTCAGCCGAAGGGAGCTGTGTATCAAACCCTCCTTCTGTTGCTCCTGCTTCTCCCGCTCGTAGTCAGCCATTCCGCCAACAATCCATCGGCGAAGCCATGTACAAGAGACAACAGTATGCGCCCACTCATCCAACGGTGCAGAAGTTGAATGTGCTCCTGTCCAAGTTGCTGGTGTTGCAGTCCCTCCCTTTTCAAGTGGTGGACTCTGCACCTTTCAGAGAATTGATGGCTTGTGCCGAGCCGAGGTGGAGAGTCCCAAGCCGTCATTTCTTTGCTAAGAAGGAAGTACCAGCCCTGCATAAGTTTGTACAAGAGAAGGTGGGCCAGTCCTTGAGCCTGTCGGTATGTTCAAAAGTGCACCGCAGCGCCGATGAGTGGAGATGTAACTACACTCAGGGACAATACTTGTCTTTTACGGCCAACTGGGTAAATGTGGCTCCTGCACAGCCACAACAGCAACTTGGACAGGTCACACCGTTTCCTCCTCCACGCTCTTGCTCCCAGGCAGTTGGGCCTGTTACAGTGTGCAACGCCGCCTCCTCATCCTCCACCGTGTCCTCAGCCTCCACTGCACGTCCAAATCTTGGTGGCCCTTCATCGTACCATGTGTGTAGGGCACGGCAGTGTCAAGCTGTTCTTCACATGGTTTGCCTTGGCGAACGGAGTCACAGAGGGGAGGAACTTCTAAAGTTTATTTGTAAAGAAATCTGAGTATGGTTTACTCCACGAAATCTGGAAATGGGTACCATGGTGACCGACAATGGGAAGAACATCATGTCCGCGCTGCGACAAGGAAGTGTTAAACATGCGCCCTGCATGGCACATGTGTTGAATCTGGTTGTCAAGCACTTCCTCAAGTCTTCACCCCATTTGCTAAACATCCTGAAAATGGCAAGGAAACTGTGCATGCACTTCAGCCACTCGTACACTGCCAAGCACACCTTCCTTGAGCTGCAGCGTCAGAACGGTATCCCACAACATAGTCTTATTTGTGACGTTGCCACACGTTGGAATTCCACCCTCCATATGTTGGACAGACTATACGAACAAAGGAAAGCCATCACCGATTTCTTGTTGATCCAAGCAAATAGGAGTACTCCCCGGTGTATCTTCAATGTGAACCAGTGGGAGCTCATACGTGACACCTGCCGTTTGCTGAGGCCCTTTGAGGAAGCCACATTATTTGTAAGTCGCTTGGATTACGCCATCAACGATGCAATTTCACTCCTACATTTCCTACAACAAATGATTGAAACCATGGCTGGTCACGGCAATGGAGACGCCTACATCTCAAGGCTACATGAGCCCTCTGGGGGCTGAACTAGAGGAGGAGGATGATGAGAGGCAGAGAGGAGCACAGTTTAGGTTGGATGAGATGGCCGGTGTTTCTATTCATCGGACAGGAGAGGTGGAGCAGGAGCAGCCAGAGGAGCTAAAGGGTTATGAGGAAGGCGAGACAGAGGACCCAGACACACCGTGGCAGTATGCAGTGGAGATGCAGGCAGGTAGTCCCTCCGAGTCACTGGCGCAAATGGCACGATGCATGCTCAGTTGCTTGCGTAGTGACCCCCGAATTGTCAAAATTCATCTGCGTGATGACTTCTGCATCTCCACCTTATTAGACCCTTGCTACCGTCCCAGAATGGGGGCCTTTTTTACACCCACTGAGAGGGAGGATAAACTGACCTACTACAGAGAGATTCTACGTAGTCAGTTGGCCGATGCCTATCGGCCACATGGTCCATCCACTCGCAGGTCTGACTCGGGGGGCCCTCTGCGCCCACTTTCCACTGCCATTGCTGCTGGGGAGGGGAGGGGTGGCAGGAGCAGTACCGGCTCAATCAGCAGCAGCCCGAGTCTACAGTCGCTGATGAGTAGCTTTCTTCACCCGCATAGTGAAGCAACTCATCAGCAGCAGGTAGACATGGAGCAGGACCTGAACCAGCAGGTGGTGGCATACCTTGACATGACCCTGCCAACAACCGTTAAAGATCCGCTGGACTTCTGGGCAGCCAAACTTGATTTATGGCCGCAACTAGCAGAGTTTGCTCTGGAAAAGCTGTCCTGCCCGGCGAGTAGAGTGCCATCAGAGCGGGTGTTTTGTGCGGCCGGGGCCATAGTCACCGCAAGGCGTACTCGTCTGTCCACTAAAAATGTGGAGAGACTGACGTTTGTCAAGATGAATAAGGGAGGGATCAGCCAGGATTTTCAGCCACCAATGCCAGATGCCTCAGAGTAGATTGACCATGCTGCTACACCAACATTTCCCAATTATGGTTGGTTATGAAACCCTCCCTGGTTATCAATTAGGGTTATGAAACCCTCTTTGGTACTGCCATTGCCTGCTCCTGGCTCATCCTGGGAATTGTGAAGCCCTGCTGTGTACTCGTGAATCAGCCAACTCTAGGCTGTGTCATTCATGCAATATATGCTTTACTGATGTGGCTGTGGGGGCTTGTTGGATTTGGTCCTTCGTACCCACACGATGGGGTCCGGGACACTGAAAGTTTGTTATAATTTTCAAATTAAAAAATGATGGCGCTGCTGGGCCTGGGTCTGGTAATTTCAAATTTTCTCATAGGTGGCACCCGCTATCCAAAATCTTTTTAAAAAATTTATAAAATTGTGGTGTTTTTTGGGGGGAATTGTGAAGCCCTGCTGTGTACTCGCGCATCAGCCAACTCCAGGCTGTGTCATTCGGGCAATATATGCTTTACTGATGTTGCTGTGGGGGCTTGTTGGATTTGGTCCTTCGTACCCACACGATGGGGTCCGGGACACTCAAAGTTTGTTATAATTTTCAAATAAAAAAATGATGGTGCTGCTGGGCCTTGGTCTGGTAATTTCAAATTTTCTCATAGGTAGAACCCACTATCCAAAATCTTTTTCAAAAATGTCTAAAATTGTGTTGTTTTTGGGGGGGAATTGTGAAGCCCTGCTGTGTACTCGTGCATCAGCTAACTCCAGGCTGTGTCATTCAGGCAATATATGGGTTACTGATGCCGCTGTGGGGCCTGGGTCTGGGAATTTTAAATTTTCTCATAGGTAGCACCCGCTATCCAAAATCTTCGGTTTAAAATTCTTAATTCATCTTTTAATCTTAGGGATTGTGAAGGCCAAGTGCCTACTCATGCTGCTGGCAAATCAGGGCTGTGCCATTCAGCCACTATATGGTCTCCTCATGCTGCCAACACCTCCACATTGTGCCATTCAGCCACTATTTTGGTCTCCTCATGCTGCCAACACCTCCACACTGTGTCATTCAGTCACTATATGGTGTCCTCATGCTGCCAACACCTCCACGCTGTGCCATTCAGCCACTATATGGTCTCCTCATGCTGCCAACACCTCCACATTGTGCCATTCAGCCACTATATGGTGTCCTCATGCTGTCTACACCTCCAAGCTATGTCATTCAGTCACTATATGGTCTCCTGACACTGATGCCACCACCAGGCTCTGTCATTGTGCTGCTGTGCGGCAGTGATTCTAAAAGCGATGCCAGTAATCTGCATGTTATTCTGAATAACAATATTATTTCACTACCCCAGCACACTCCATATGCGTTTTAGAACACAGCAAAGTGTTCTGTACCCCTATAAAGGCTGTATGTAGGCTAAAAATAGCCTTTTTTAATATAGATTTGCAGCGAAAAAATTCGAATCGAAACAAACTTTTTTGGACAATTCAGCGAATCAGCCGAATCGAATTTTTGAAAAGTTCGCTCATCTCTACTGTTCACTGCACAAGTTCATAAACATTATATTTTAATAGTTTGGACATTTCCGCACGTAACAATTTCACAGTTTTTTTTTTATTTGTGTAAATGGGTGATTTTTATTAGGGGAGGGGCTTATCCACACTTAAAAAAATTATTTTATATACAGTTTTGTATGCAATCATCAGATTGTATTCCCTGTACAATACAATACTACTGCATAGCAATATACAGTGTGATCGAGCGCCCTTCATGCCTGGACATCACTAATGAGGCAGATGTCCAGCATTAACCCTTTAAATGACGTCATCAAAGTTGATTGGCCGTCAAAAGAAATAAAATTAGTGCACCAGTTGACTCAAAGAGTTTTATAGTGACCCAATGTATGATCATAGTGGCTAAGTCATTTAGAGAAGAGACCTGGTGCCAGTAAAGCTATGTTCACATGGGAGAAGATCATTGTTTGATAATTCCGCAGACAGCAGAGTGCTAGCAAAAAATGCTGGGGCTAGGATTGCTCGGAAATTCGCAGTTTTATAGTTGGTAATGCCTTTCTGTGTGGGCTCCGCAGAGGGACTGGACATGTCTATTCTTTCTGTGGACCCTGAAATCAGGATTTTTCTACAGCAGATTCGACCATATTCACAGTGCAGCAGAATCCCATTGAAATCAATAAGACTCTGCTGCTGCTGACTCTTCATCATGTGACAATGGCCTTGTTCTGCCTGGGAGGCAATGGAGAAGGTCCAATTTTAGGGATATTGGTTCTTTCATAAGTGGGTGACTAAGGGGAAGGATGGTAAAAGTTGTGTATAGAAATTCATACTGCCCAGCATCAAGCAGACTATTACAGGGTTGTTAAAGCTCAATATGTGTCCAAATGAAAATTGAACAATTATTTTGTCTGATAAGAGGTTAATGAGGAAAAGTTGTTTGTGTAGTGATAAAAATTGGGGCACATGGACTTGGGGGGGGGGGGGGGGGGCATATGTAAGTCCACATGGACATTTCAAGGGAATAGCTAGCCATGTTTTTTAAATGAATGAAAAGTATTTATTTCCTGAAAATCCTAATTTTAAGCAAGAAATAGAAAGATTAAATTTAATGAAACAAAAAAAAAATGTAATCTTTGTTGTTAATCTTTGTTCCATATTAATCTTTGTTGTTAATATTTGTTCCATATTTATCTCACAGTATATTCAGGGAGCGTTGAAAGAAACCACAATCCATACATTATTACATTTTTTGGAATTTTGGTGAACATTTTTGTTTTTCATTTTAAAAAGAGCATGCTGATGATGGGAATACACCTAGTACTCTACAGAGCCACCATGTTCTGTACTGTACTAGTTTCTGCTATCACTGCAGTCACTATGCCCTCTGATGCTGGTGCTTCTAGGCCCATACAACCTCTGATCTCCTTCCTTGTCCATCACAGGCCATACTGTACTGCTGCTCCAGCTGTAACTGCAGCTACACACAGCGCAGGATCACACACAGCGCATCCGCAGTATATTTGATGCTGCAGATGCGCTGCTGACAGTCACAGAGTGACAGCAGAGCGAGCTCCCTGCTGCAGCTGGCTAGCTCTGTGTGTCAGCTTGTGACTGCCAATAAGGGGTACAGGGAGCAGACAGAGCTACAAGGAGCAAAGAGATTGCTCTGCTGTCACTCTGTGACTGCCAGCAGCGCATCCGCATCTTCAAATATACTGCGGATGCGCTGTGTGTGATCCTACCCTTATCCTGCATTTTTCAATTTGTCCAATTGTCCATACTATACTGCTGCTAGCTTTGCAAGGCTGGATGTATCCTGCATTGTCAATCCTGTTCCATACTCTACCAAATCTACTGTTACCCTACTGTTATGAACCCCATCAGGCATCTACTCTTTTCTGGCATTTTTGGCATTTCCAAATCTGAATTAAAATCGTGGACATATTTTGACTAATTTGAAACTAAAAGCAAATATATACAAATATACATCATTAATTATTCATGACTATCAATGTGATACTGTTACTAAATAATACTGCTACACCCTGACCACTAACACCACTAATAAAACCATACTGTTACAGAATAAAACACCACAATAGTAAGATCAATATCACCCCCATATAACTATATAAGCTCAGTAGAAAGGAGGGTCTGACATTTTGGATATAAACTGTCCATCCCTATTGGTATTGTAGAGATAAGCCAGTGCCAGGACTGTCTATCAGGGGCTTACCCCTCCTCTCTCCATAGACAACACATGGACCCGTAGCCATCCCAAATGTGTATGAGAAGCTGTAGAAAGTGTAAGGCCACCTTTAATCCATAACATAAAATTACACACTGGCATCCATACTAAGAGTGATTATTAGTTTATATTAGAGGCACAGGTCATCTCCAGTCCATACATCTATTTCCTATATACTTTTAAGATTTAATTATGAGTTCAGTTTCATCATTATATTTAGCTATATACAAATACTTAGCTAATAGTTTTAATTCTTCTCTACAGCCCTGACCCAGTGATATCCAGTACATTAAAGGAAAACTTTCAGCTTTGTTCAACTACACTAAACTCCCACAGGGTTATAGTTTGGCTGAATAGTATTCCACAGAGGGGGTCACTTACTTAAAGGAGTAGTCCAGTACTGAAAAACTTACCCTCTATCCTAAGGATAGGGGATAAGTTTCAGATCGCGGGGGGTACGACCGCTGGGGCCCTGGCAGCCCCCGGGTAGGGGGCGTGTTGACCACCGCATGAAGCGGCGGCTAACACGCCCCCTCAATACAACTCTATGGCAGCGCCAGAGCACTGCCTTTGGCAATCTCTGGCTCTGCCATAGAGTTGTATTGAGGGGTTGTGTCGGCCGCCCAGCGGTCAGACCCCCCGCGATCTATAACTTATCCCCTATCCTTAGGATAGGGGATAATGTTTTCAGCTCTGGACTACTCCTTTAAATTGGTCCAGTGGGTCCTGAGATACCAGCTTCTGAAGTTCCCATGCTGCATTCAGGGAATTGCGCGCTGGAGGCGGGGCCCCTCAGCTGGCCTCTTCTGCATCCTATTTAAATATTCATAGTCTTCAACTCCACGTTCTAGGGCCATGGAGTCACCAGTCACGGGAGTGTAGCGCTCTCTCGGCAGAAGATTTCATCAGGATGTGAGAGCAGGGGGACATCTTCTGGCGCATGCGCTCTGCCAAGAGAGTACTACGCTCCTGTGACTGTGAATATTCAAATAGTGGGGGCAGAATTACGACGTCACAGGGGGAGGCAGAAGAGTCCAGCCTCCACTGTGCAATTCCCTAAATGCAACAACAAAACTTCAGAAGCCTGTATCACAGGAACTACTGGACCAATTTAAAGGGGCACTAAGCTGCTCAGCGTTAGAAACAAACTGTTCTGAATGCTGGAGCCGGCGTCAGGAGCTTGTGACATCATAGCCTTGCCCCCTCATTATGTCATGCTCTGCCCCCTCACTGCAAGTCTAAAGATGTCACGCCCCCTCCCACAGACTTGCATTGAGGGGGCGGGGCGTGACGGCAAGACGGGCGGGGCTATGATGTCACAAGCTCCCGAGGCCAGCTCCAGCGTGCGGGACAGTTTGTTCCAAACGCTGAGCAGCGGAGTACCCCTTTAAGTAAGTTACCTCTCTATGGAATACAGTTCACCCGCACTATAACCCAGTGTATAGGGTTTATTGTGGCTGACCGTTTCCCTTTAACTTCAGTTCTGTGATTCATCAAGTGAAACAAAAAATAATTTTTACTTCAGTGCACGCCAAATAGTCCTGTGATCAATGGCCCTACGTGTTTCTCTTTGCCAGGTCATCATGAACCATGTTAATAACATTGATTTATGAAAATCATAAGACTGGTGCGGTGTAAGTCCGGCATTGATGTCAGTCAGCTGACGGTCCTTTAATAAACATCCGGCTGACATCAATACAGAGCCTACAGTGCACCTGTATTGTGCTCCTTATAAATCAAGGCTGCCAACGTGGCCCGTGATGACGTGGCAAGGAAAAACATGTAGGACAATAGATCAAGAAATTAACTGGATGAATCCTGGACTCCATACTGAGAAGATGAAGTGGGCAACACATTGGCTCCGTGGATAGCATTGATGCCTTGCAGCACTGGGGTCCTGGGTTTAACTCCTTGGGGAAGAAGGGCGCATGCATACGCCCTTCCGTCCCGTCATTTAAGGACGGAGGGCGTATCCATATGCTCTCTGCATTTCCGATCACCGCCACTCGCCGGGCTGTGATCGGACCGGGAAGACTGCTGACATCTATCAGCAGGCATCCCGTGGAAATGCCTAGGGGGGTTCTGAGACCCCCCCATGTAAGCGATCGCGGCAAATAATATGTCAACCAGCGATTTGCCCACGATCTGTGCATATCAGGTCACTGATGACCCGATCGCCCCGGAAAATAAGAATGATCGGAGCTGTTAGAGACCGATCCGACCATTCTAAAGCATAGGAGCGAGGTGGCAGTGCTGCCACCCTCTCCTATCCCCTGCCATTGGTCGGTCAGGCTGACCACCAATGGCAGGAGGGGGGCAGGGGGGTTAGAGTCCATTTTCCTCGCTCTGGCCACCGATCGAAGTCGGGGCAGAGCTGGGGGGAACACGGGCGGCGAGGGGGGAGCATGGCCTGCTTACCCGGACCGGCGGAGGCTGCAGTGAAGATCACGGTAAGTGATCTTCTCTGTGGCCTTCTAAAAGCTGCAAAACTACAACTCCCAGCCAAAGGCTGTCCAGGCATGCTGGGAGTTGTAGTTTTGCAACATCTGGAGGGTCACAGTTTGGAGACCACTGTGTAGTGGTCTCTAAACTGTGGTCCTCCAGATGTTGCAAAACTACAACTTTCAGCATGCACTGACTGTCTGGGCATGTGAGAGTTGTAGTTTTGCAACATCTGAAGTGGTATAGTTTGGAGACCACTACTTAGCGGTCTCCAAACGGTTCTTCCCCAGTTGTTGCATAACTACAACTCCTAGCATGCCCAGACTGTCCAGGCATGCTGGGAGTTGTAGTTCTGCAACATACGAAGGGCCAGATATTGCAGAACTACATGCCCAGCATCCCTGACTGTCTGGCCATGCTGGGAATTGTAGTTTTGCCACAGCTGTAGGCACACTGATTGGGAAACACTGAGCTAGAGTCTGTTTCCTAACTCAGTGATTCCAACCCGTGTGCCTCCAGCTGTTTCAAAACTACAACTCCCAGAATGCACTGACAGAACTACATGCTGGGAGTTGTAGTTTTGCAACAGCTGCAGGCACATTGGTTGGAATCACTGAGCTAGAGTCTGTTTTCTAGCTCAGTGGTTCCCCACCAGTGTGCCTACAGCTGTTGTAAAACTACAACTCCAAGCATATACGGTCTGTCAGTGCATTCTGGGAGTTTTAGTTTTGTAACAGCTGAAGGTTTGGGGTGCCCCCACCATGTGAGGGCGGGTTTACAGTGGGTTTCCTTCTACAAGTTTGAGCTGCGGCAAATTTTCTGCCACAGCTCAAACTCCCAGCGGAAAACTTACTGTGAACCCCGCCTATGTAAATGTAACCTAAAAACACTACACTGACAAATAATGATAAAGAGTAAAACACTACATATACAGCCCCTTACATGTCCCCCCCCCCCCCCCCCCAATAAAAATGAAAAACGTCTCATACGGCAGTGTTTCCTAAAGGTACTCGGGAGAAATTGCACTGCAAATTTTGGAGTGATTTTTCTCCGTTTACCCTTCATGAAAAGGTAAAGTATGGGGCAACACCAGCATGTTAGTGTAAAAATGTTAATTTCTCTCACACTAACATGCTGGTGTTGCCCCATACTTTTTATTTTCACAAGAGGTAAAAGAAGAAAATGACCCCCAAAATTTGTGAAGTTTATTCACATAAGTGGACAGAACGCATTTCGGCAGGATAGCCTTCCTCTGCCGTCTCAGCTGACAGCAGAGGAAAGCTATACCGCCGAAACGCGTTCTGTCCACTTATGTGAATAAACGTCACATTCTTGCATCTACCATGCTGAGTGTTGGGCCTTCTTTATATATTATAGCAACTTTGCCTCGCACACCACCACCACTTCCGCAATGGAAGTGCTGACCACCTACCCCCGAAATTTGTAACACAATTTCTTCTGAGTACGGAAATACCCCATATGTGTACGTAAATTGCTCTGTGGACGAACTACATGGCTCAGGAGTGAGAGAGCGCCATGTACATTTAAGGCCTAAATTGGTGATGTGCACAGGGGTGGCTGATCGTTACAGTGGTTCTGACATGAACGCAAAACAAAAAAACACCCACATGTGACCCCATTTTGGAAACTACACCCCTCACGGAACATAACAAGGGGTAAAGTGAGCCTTAACACCCTTCAGGTCTTTGTCAAATTTTCGTTAAAGTTGGACATGAAAATAAAAATAAAAAAATGTTCCCCTGAAATGCTGGCGTTACTCAAATTTTTCATTTTCACAAGAGGCAATAGGAAAAAATCCCCCCAAAATTTGTAGCCCCATTTCTTCTGAGTATATTAATACCCCATATGTGGAAGTAAAGTGCTCTGCGGGCGAACTACAATGCTCAGAAGAGAAGGAGCACCATTGGGCCTTTTGAGAGAGAATTAGGCTGGAATTGAAGGCCATGTGTGTTTACAAAGCCCCCATGGTGCCAGAACAGTGGACCCCCTCCACATGTGACCCCGATTTGGAAACTACACCCCTCACGGAATGTAACAAGGGGTACAGTGAGCATTTATGCCCCACAGGTGTCTGACAGATTTTTTGAACAGTCGTCCGTAAAAATGAAAAATGTAATTTTTCATTTGCACAGCCCACTGTTCCAAAGATCTCTCAAATGCCAATGGGGTGTAAATGCTCACTGCACCCCTTATTAAGTTCATTGATGGGTGTAGTTTCCAAAATAGTATGCCATGTGTTGTTTTTTTTTTTTTTTTTTACTGTTCTGGCATCATGGGGGCTTCCTAAATGCGACATGCCCACAAAAACCATTTCAGCAAAATTCGCTCTCCAAAAGCCCAATGTCGCTCCTTCCCTTCTGAGCCCTCTAGTGCACCCACAGAGCACTTTACATACACATATGAGGTATTTCCTTCCTCTAGAGAAATGGGGTTACAAATTTTTTGGGGCATTTTCTCCTATTACTCCTTGTGAAAATGAAAAGTTTGGGGTAACACCAGCATTTCAGTCTTTAAAAATCAAATTTTTCATTTTCATGTCCCACTTTAACGAAAGTTTGTCAATCACCTGTGATGTGTTAAAGAAGAATTCAGGAATATAAAAATTGTCCCCCATACTGCCGGCAGTAAAAAAATAAACATGTACACACTGTTACGCCGAGCGCTCCGGGTCCCCGCTCCTCCCCGGAGCGCTCGCAACATCCTCGCTACTGCAGCGCCCCGGTCAGATCTACTGACCGGGTGTGCTGCGATACCGCCCCCAGCCGGGATGCGATTCGCGATGCGGGTGGCGCCCGCTCACGATGCGCACCCTGGCTCCCGTACCTGACTCGCTCTCCGTCGGTCCTGTCCCGGCGCGCACGGCCCCGCTCCCTAGGGCGCGCGCGCGCCGGGTCTCTGCGATTTAAAGGGCCACTGCGCCGCTGATTGGCGCAGTGGGTCTAATCAGTCATTCACCTGTGCACTTCCCTATTTAACCTCACTTCCCCTTCCCTTCCTTGCCGGATCTTGTTGCCATTGTGCCAGTGAAAGTGTTTCCTAGTGTGTTCCTAGCCTGTGTTCCAGACCTCCTGCCGTTGCCCCTGACTACGATCCTTGCTGCCTGCCCCGACCTTCTGCTACGCCCGACCTTGCTCTTGTCTACTCCCTTGTACCGCGCCTATCTTCAGCAGTCAGAGAGGTTGAGCCGTTGCTAGTGGATACGACCTGGTTACTACCGCCGCTGCAAGACCATCCCGCTTTGCGGCGGGCTCTGGTGAATACCAGTAGTAACTTAGAACCGGTCCACTAGCACGGTCCACGCCAATCCCTCTCTGGCACAGAGGATCCACCTCCTGCCAACCGAATCGTGACAGTAGATCCAGCCATGGATCCCGCTGAAGTTCCACTGCCAGTTGTCGCCGACCTCACCACGGTGGTCGCCCAGCAGTCGCAACAGATAGCGCAACAAGGCCTTCAGCTGTCTCAACTGACCGTGATGCTACAGCAGCTACTACCACAGCTCCAGCAATCATCTCCTCCGCCAGCTCCTGCACCTCCTCCGCAGCGAGTGGCCGCTTGCGGCCTACGACTATCCTTGCCGGATAAATTTGATGGGGACTCTAAGTTTTGCCGTGGCTTTCTTTCGCAATGTTCCCTGCACTTGGAGATGATGTCGGACCAGTTTCCTACTGAAAGGTCTAAGGTGGCTTTCGTAGTCAGCCTTCTGTCTGGGAAAGCTCTGTCATGGGCCACACCGCTCTGGGACCGCAATGACCCCGTCACTGCCTCTGTACACTCCTTCTTCTCGGAAATTCGAAGTGTCTTTGAGGAACCTGCCCGAGCCTCTTCTGCTGAGACTGCCCTGCTGAACCTGGTCCAGGGTAATTCTTCCGTTGGCGAGTACGCCATCCAATTCCGTACTCTTGCTTCCGAATTATCCTGGAATAATGAGGCCCTCTGCGCGACCTTTAAAAAAGGCCTATCCAGCAACATTAAAGATGTTCTGGCTGCACGAGAAATTCCTGCTAACCTGCATGAACTCATTCATCTAGCCACTCGCATTGACATGCGTTTTTCCGAAAGGCGTCAGGAGCTCCGCCAGGATATGGACTTTGTTCGCACGAGGTGTTTTTTCTCCCCGGCTCCTCTCTCCTCTGGTCCTCTGCAATCCGTTCCTGTGCCTCCCGCCGTGGAGGCTATGCAAGTTGACCGGTCTCGCTTGACACCTCAAGAGAGGACACGACGCCGCATGGAGAATCTTTGCCTGTACTGTGCCGGTACCGAACACTTCCTGAAGGATTGTCCTATCCGTCCTCCCCGCCTGGAAAGACGTACGCTGACTCCGCACAAAGGTGAGACAGTTCTTGATGTTAACTCTGCTTCTCCACGCCTTACTGTGCCTGTGCGGATATCTGCCTCTACCTTCTCCTTCTCCACTAAGGCCTTCTTGGATTCCGGATCTGCAGGAAATTTTATTTTGGCCTCTCTCATCAACAGGTTCAACATCCCAGTGACCAGTCTCGCCAGACCCCTCTACATCAATTGTGTTAACAATGAAAGATTGGACTGTGCCGTGCGTTACCGCACGGAACCCCTCCTAATGTGCATCGGACCTCATCACGAAAAAATTGAGTTTTTGGTCCTCTCCAATTGCACTTCCGAAATTCTCCTTGGACTACCGTGGCTTCAACGCCATTCCCCAACCCTTGATTGGTCCACAGGAGAGATCAAGAGCTGGGGTACTTCTTGTTTCAAGGACTGTCTTAAACCGGTTTCCAGAACTCCCTGCCGTGACCCTGTGGGTCCCCCTGTAACTGGTCTCCCTAAGGCTTATATGGACTATGCAGACGTATTTTGCAAAAAACAAGCTGAGACTTTACCTCCTCACAGGCCTTATGACTGTCCTATTGACCTCCTCCCGGGCACTACTCCACCCCGGGGCAGAATTTATCCTCTGTCCGCCCCAGAGACTCTTGCTATGTCTGAATACATCCAGGAAAATTTAAAAAAAGGGGTTTATCCGCAAATCCTCCTCTCCTGCCGGAGCTGGATTTTTCTTTGTGTCCAAAAAAGATGGCTCCCTACGTCCTTGCATTGATTACCGCGGACTTAATAAAATCACGGTAAAGAACCGCTACCCCCTACCTCTTATCTCAGAACTCTTTGATCGTCTTTAAGGTGCCCACATCTTTACCAAACTGGACTTAAGAGGTGCTTATAATCTCATCCGCATCAGGGAGGGGGACGAATGGAAAACTGCATTTAACACCAGAGATGGACACTTTGAGTATCTAGTCATGCCCTTTGGCCTGTGCAACGCCCCTGCCGTCTTCCAAGACTTTGTTAATGAAATTTTTCGTGATCTCTTATATTCCTGTGTTGTTGTGTATCTGGACGATATTCTGATTTTTTCTACCAACTTAGAAGAACATCGCCAGCATGTCCGCATGGTTCTTCAGAGACTTCGAGACAATCAACTTTATGCCAAAATGGAGAAATGTCTGTTTGAATGTCAATCTCTTCCTTTCCTAGGATACTTGGTCTCTGGCCAGGGACTACAAATGGACCCAGATAAACTCTCTGCCGTCTTAGATTGGCCACGCCCCTCCGGACTCCGTGCTATCCAACGTTTTTTGGGGTTCGACAATTATTACAGACAATTTATTCCACATTTTTCCACTATTGTGGCTCCTATCGTAGCTTTAACCAAGAAGAATGCCAATCCTAAGTCCTGGTCTCCTCAAGCGGAAGACGCATTTAAACGGCTCAAGTCTGCCTTTTCTTCTGCTCCCGTGCTCTCCAGACCTGACCCATCTAAACCCTTCCTATTGGAGGTTGATGCCTCCTCAGTGGGAGCTGGAGCGGTCCTTCTACAAAAAAATTCTTCCGGGCATGCTGTTACTTGTGGTTTTTTTTCTAGGACCTTCTCTCCGGCGGAGAGGAACTACTCCATCGGGGATCGAGAACTACTGGCCATTAAATTGGCACTTGAGGAATGGAGGCATCTGCTGGAGGGATCAAAATTTCCAGTTATCATTTTCACCGATCACAAGAATCTCTCCTATCTCCAGTCTGCCCAACGGCTGAATCCTCGCCAGGCCAGGTGGTCGTTGTTCTTTGCCCGTTTTAACTTTGAAATTCATTTTCGCCCTGCCGACAAGAACATTAGGGCCGATGCTCTCTCTCGTTCCTCGGATGCCTCGGAAGTAGAGGTCTCTCCGCAACACATCATTCCTCCTGACTGTCTGATCTCCTCTTCTCCAGCCTCCATCAGGCAAACTCCTCCAGGGAAGACCTTTGTTTCTCCACGCCAGCGTCTCGGGATTCTCAAATGGGGTCACTCCTCCCACCTCGCAGGCCATGCGGGCATCAAAAAGTCCTTGCAACTCATCTCTCGTTTCTATTGGTGGCCGACTCTGGAAACAGATGTTGTGGATTTTGTGCGGGCCTGTACTGTCTGTGCCCGGGATAAGATTCCTCGCCAGAAGCCTGCTGGTCTCCTTCACCCTCTGCCTGTCCCCGAACAGCCTTGGTCTCTGATTGGTATGGACTTTATTACAGACTTACCCCCATCCCGTGGCAACACTGTTGTTTGGGTGGTCGTTGATCGATTTTCCAAGATGGCACATTTTATTCCTCTTCCTGGTCTTCCTTCAGCGCCTCAGTTGGCAAAACAATTTTTTGTACACATTTTTCGTCTTCACGGTTTGCCCACGCAGATTGTCTCGGATAGAGGTGTCCAATTCGTGTCTAAATTCTGGAGGGCTCTCTGTAAACAACTCAAGATTAAATTAAACTTCTCTTCTGCTTATCATCCTCAATCCAATGGGCAAGTAGAAAGAATTAACCAGGTCCTGGGTGACTATTTACGGCATTTTGTTTCCTCCCGCCAGGATGACTGGGCAGATCTTCTACCTTGGGCCGAATTCTCGTACAACTTTAGAGTCTCTGAATCTTCTGCTAAATCCCCATTTTTCGTGGTGTACGGCCGTCACCCTCTTCCCCCCCTCCCTATTCCCTTGTCCTCTGGTTTGCCCGCTGTAGATGAAGTGACTCGTGATCTTTCCACCATATGGAAAGAGACCCAAAATTCTCTTTTACAGGCTTCATCTCGCATGAAAAAGTTTGCCGATAAGAAAAGAAGAGCTCCCCCCATTTTTGCTCCCGGAGACAAGGTATGGCTCTCCGCTAAATATGTCCGCTTTCGTGTCCCCAGTTACAAACTGGGACCACGCTATCTTGGTCCTTTCAAAGTCTTGTGCCAAATTAATCCTGTCTCTTACAAACTTCTTCTTCCTCCTTCTCTTCGTATTCCTAATGCCTTTCATGTCTCTCTTCTTAAACCACTCATCATCAACCGTTTCTCTCCCAAGCTTGTTTCTCCCACTCCTGTTTCCGGTTCTTCTGACGTCTTCTCAGTGAAGGAGATACTGGCCTCCAAGACGGTCAGAGGAAAAAGGTTCTTTTTGGTTGATTGGGAGGGCTGTGGACCTGAAGAGAGATCCTGGGAACCTGAGGACAACATCCTAGACAAAAGTCTGCTCCTCAGGTTCCCAGGCTCCAAGAAGAGGGGGAGACCCAAGGGGGGGGGGTACTGTTACGCCGAGCGCTCCGGGTCCCCGCTCCTCCCCGGAGCGCTCGCAACATCCTCGCTACTGCAGCGCCCCGGTCAGATCTACTGACCGGGTGCGCTGCGATACCGCCCCCAGCCGGGATGCGATTCGCGATGCGGGTGGCGCCCGCTCGCGATGCGCACCCCGGCTCCCGTACCTGACTCGCTCTCCGTCGGTCCTGTCCCGGCGCGCGCGGCCCCGCTTCCTAGGGCGCGCGCGCGCCGGTTCTCTGCGATTTAAAGGGCCACTGCGCCGCTGATTGGCGCAGTGGGTCTAATCAGTCATTCACCTGTGCACTTCCCTATTTAACCTCACTTCCCCTTCCCTTCCTTGCCGGATCTTGTTGCCATTGTGCCAGTGAAAGCGTTTCCTAGTGTGTTCCTAGCCTGTGTTCCAGACCTCCTGCCGTTGCCCCTGACTACGATCCTTGCTGCCTGCCCCGACCTTCTGCTACGCCCGACCTTGCTCTTGTCTACTCCCTTGTACCGCGCCTATCTTCAGCAGTCAGAGAGGTTGAGCCGTTGCTAGTGGATACGACTTGGTTACTACCGCCGCTGCAAGACCATCCCGCTTTGCGGCGGGCTCTGGTGAATACTAGTAGTAACTTAGAACCGGTCCACTAGCACGGTCCACGCCAATCCCTCTCTGGCACAGAGGATCCACCTCCTGCCAGCCGAATCGTGACACACACCTTCCTCCACTCCCCCGGGGCCTCCGGTAACCGACTCCGGTCTCCGCCGCGATCCTCTTCCTGGTTGCCAGTGGTCGGAGAATAATACTGCACTCAGCCAATCACCAGCCGCAGCGAAGTCCGACTCAGCCGACCATAGGCTGTGCGGCAGTGTGAGAACACTTCAGGACACAAAATTCTTCACTACACCGGCACCTGCTGCCAGGGCCGAAAACGTCACACTGCCGCTCAGCCTATCGCCGGCCGAGTCGGGACTTCACTGCGGCTGGTGATTGGCTGAGCGCAGTAAGACTCTCCGACCACCGGCAACCAGGAAGAGGATCGTGGCGGAGACCAGAGCCGGTTACCGGAGGCCCCGGGGGAGTGGAGGAAGGTATGTACATCTTTATTTTTTTACTGCCGGCAGTATGGGGGACAATTTTTAGATTCCGGAGTTCTCCTTTAAGGCTCACTGGACACCTTGTTATGTTCCTTGAGAGGTGTAATTTCCAAAATAGTATGCCATGTGTTTTTTTTTTTTTGTGCTGTTCTGGCACCATAGGGGCTTCCTAAATGTGACATGCCCCCCAAAAAACATTTCAGCAAAATTTGCTTTCCTAAAGCCAGTGTATCTCTTCCTTTGTTATGTTTTGTCCGATGGTTGGGGGGGGGGGGGGGGGGCGGGGGGGCGGATACACCAGTGTTTACAAATCAGTGTGCCTCCAGCTGTTGCAAAACTATAACTTCCAGCATGCCTGGACAGCTAGAGACTGTCCGGGAATGCTGGGAGTTGTAGTTTTGGACCACCTGGAGAGACACTGTTTTGAAAACACTGCCTTAGTCAGTATTTTCCAACCTGGGCACTTCCAGCTGTTGCAAAACTACAACTCCCAGCATTCCACTGACAGTCTTTAGCTGTCAAGGCATGCTGGGAGTTATAGTTCTGCAACAGCTGGAGGCACTCAGGTTTGGTAAGTGGGTCCTTAGTCCATTGTTTTCCAACCTGGGTGCCTCCAGCTGTTACAAAACTACAACTCCCAGCAGAATCCTGGACAGTCTTTAGCTGTCCAGGCATGCTTGGAGATATAGTTTTGCAACAGCTGGAGGCACTCAGGTTTGGTAGGTAGGTCCTTAGTCCAGTGTTTCCCAACCTGGGTGCCTCCAGCTGTTGATAAACTATAACTCCCAGCTTAAGACTGTCCGGGCATACTGGGAGTTGTAGTTTTGCAACAGCTGGAGGCACCCAGGTGCCTACGGCAGTGTTTTCGAAGTATTGTCTCTCCAACAGTTGCAAAACTACAACTCCCAGCATGCCCGGACAGTCTTAAGCTGGAAATTAGAGTTTTGCAACAGAAGGTGACATTTTGGTGGGTAGTTTGGCCCTTAGACCAGTGTTTCCCAACCTGAGTACATCCAGCTGTTGCAAAACTACAACTCCCAGCATGCCCAAACAGCCAAAGCCTGTTTGGAAAACACTGGACTAAGGGCCTACGTACCAAATATTTCGTGGCCACCCACCTACTAACCAAACATATACCTGCCTACCTACCAACCAAACATATTACTTACCTAGCAAACGCTTTTCCTGCCTACCTAACAAATGTATAACCTACCTACCTAGCGGCAAACCTTTTACTTGCCATCCTACCAACTGAACTTACTACCTGCCTAAATAACTTGCAAACTTACTACTTGCCTACCTACTTAGAGAATGTTCTACCTACCTAATTTACTACTTGTAAAACATACTACCTGCTTACCTAGCAAACATATTACCTGGGAGGGGGGGGGGGGCAGGCATATTCTTTGCACAGGGACCCTCTGTTGTCTGTGTCCCCCCCTGGTTATACTGACCCGCTGTGTCTTCTCTCACCCTGCTGTATATATACTGTACATACAGCAGCACTATAGCTTGTACATGTGAAAGGATAAATCAGAAATGTCCAAGGAAAATGTGAGGAAGAAGAGACTGACTGAAGTGCATAGGGGCTGTATAAACACAACACAGAAGTGTACCATGACTTACCATAAAATTCAAAGTGCATGTTTTTCAATGGCGTACAGACAAGGGGATCCTGTAACGCATATCAAATAGGACCTTCTAGTATTGTGTCTGATTTTTTCCCCAGGACAGAAAGGTCTGGTGATTATTTCCCCTTTATTTTCCATGACCCATTGGTCTACACCCCCTCCATCAATTTGCTGACAATGCAGTTTCCTGGAGAGACGAGTTCTGCACAGTTTACCAATAAAGAAGGGAATGGGAATAACCAGGATGGAGTCTTTAAGGGCCCCATATATGCCGCATGGTCTGACATTATGGTACGTACGCTCTTACACATTGCTATAAACAATAGGATTTGCATTCTCACTTGGAGGAATACTAAAGTATTATGGGTCTGCATAAACACCAGACATCGAAGAATACAACTATAGTGAAGGTTACAGTGTAATAAGCCGGAACTGTGGCTTCACTCAACCGGGCTCACCAGGTAGAAGAAACCAAAGTGTCCATTGCGGAAGAAGTTGGGCTTATTGTTGGACCCAGATCTGTTGTAACTAGAGATGAGCGAATCGAAGTTGACGAACCCGAATTCGTTATGAATTTAATGAAAATTCGATTTGCAACAAATACGAATATCGCCGCGATTCTGTCGCACGAATCGCTTCATTAAACTCCATTTTACAGCGTTCCAGGCTATTGTAGAGCTAAGATGGCGGATCCACATGTGAGTACATGGGACAGGGGATTATGGGAGGGCGGGAAACAGCGGCGGGAATGAAGGTAGGCGGGCTGACCCTGAATCACATGTGAGATGCAGCCTATCAGTGTTCACTGACCCCTGTGATGTCACAGCCCCTATATAATCGGCGGCCATCTTGCCTCTCTTCATTTCATCTATGCACTCAGATGGAGAGGACGGGACTGTGTGTGTGTGAATAGCTCATACCACAGCGTTACACTGCAACTGCTAGTCACATCAGCATTAGGGAAAGGCAGGAGTGCAGAGTGCTGTGCTGTTACACTGAGAAGGATCATTGATTGCTAAACCTCCTATTCACGTTATTGAGCATTGCAGCAGAGAGGGGCAGATAGCTGTCAGCTGCCTCATACAGATCTCCAAGCTGCCTGAACTTTATCAACCATCTAATTTTTCAGCTCTATTGAGTTTTTTTTTCTCCACAAATCTTCTGCTGCTCAGAATTGTGTGACAGAGTGCAATTTAGGGTTTAATCCCTGGATTTTTTTTGGGTGGTGCTGCACTGTTGGGTCCTGCTGCTGTTCAGAAATAAGTCATATTAGTGTGGACTTTAGTGCCTTTTTACCATTTTTCACCTGTTACTCTGTCTCTCTGCTAAATTCAGTGTTATACCACACGTTATATACCTGCCGGTGTATTAAAGAAAAAAAAGTTTTTCCTGAGTACAAATACGCTTTTTCAGTGGCCTTATCATTGCAAAGGGCCTAAATACAAGCAAATAGCGTACCATATACCACCTTTTTTTCTGTCTCTGTGCTAAATTAAGTGTTATACCACACGCTATACACCTGCCGGTGTATTAACCCCTTAAGGACCGGGGGTTTTTCCGTTTTTGCATTTTCGTTTTTTGCTCCTTGCCTTTAAAAAATTATAACTCTTTCAATTTTGCACCTAAAAATCCATATGATGGCTTATTTTTTGCACCACCAATTCTACTTTGTAATGATGTCAGTCATTTTGCCCAAATATTTACGGTGAAACGGGAAAAAAAATCATTGTGCGACAAAATTGAAAAAAAAATGCTGTTTTGTAACTTTTGGGGGCTTCCGTTTCTACGCAGTACATTTTTTGGTAAAAATTACAGCTGATATTTATTCTGTAGGTCCATACGATTAAAATGATACCCTACTTATATAGGTTTGATTTTGTCGGACTTCTGGAAAAAATCATAACTACATGCAGGAAAATTAATACGTTTAAAATTGTCATCTTCTGGCCCCTATAACTTTTTATTTTTCCGTGTATGGGGCGGTATGAGGGCTCATTTTTTGCGCCGTGATCTGAAGTTTTTAACGGTACCATTTTTGCATTGATAGGACTTATTGATCGCTTTTTATTCATTTTTAAATGACATAAAAAGTGACCAAAAATGCACTATTTTGGACTTTGGAATTTTTTTGCGCGCACGCCATTGACCGAGCCATTTAATTAATGATATATTTTTATAATTCGGACATTTCCACACGCGGTGATACCACATGTTTATTTTTATTTACACTGTGTTTTTTTATTTATTGGAAAAGGAGGGTGATTCAAACTTTTAATAGGGGAGGAGTTCAATGATCTTTATTCACTTTTTTTTTTTTGCAGCGTTATAGGTCCCATAGGGACCTATAACACTGCACACACTGATCTCCTATGCTGATCACTGGTTTCTCATAAGAAACCAGTGATCAATGATTCTGCCGCATGACTGCTCATGCCTGGATCTCAGGCACTGAGCGCATCATTCGGCGATCGGACAGCGAGGAGGCAGGAAGGGGCCCTCCCGCTGTCCTGTCAGCTGTTCGGGATGCCGCGATTAGCCGCGGCTATCCCGAAGAGCTCGACTGAGCTAGCCGGGAACTTTCACTTTCACTTTTAGCGGCTAAAGGGTTAATAGCGCGCGGCGCCGCACGCTATTAGAGGCAGGTCCCGGCTTCACTATCACGCAAGCAAATAACGTACTATTTAGTACCTGTATTTCTGTTTTATACCACACGTTATACACCTGCCGGTGTATTAAAGAAAAAGAAAGGTTTTCCTGCGTACAAATACGCTTAACAGTGGCCTTATCATTGCAAAGGGCATACATACAACCAAGTAGTGTACTATTTACTACCTGTATTTCTGTCTCGGTGCTAAATTCAGTGCTATTCCACACATTAGTATACACTGGCTGGTGTATACAACAAAAAAAATATTTTTTTTCTGCGTATAAATACACATACCAGTGCGCTCATCATTGCAAAGTGCATACATACAACAAAGGAGTGTACTATTTAGTAACTGTTATTCTGTCTAGGGCCTATATACTTTGAAAGGACAGCCGTAAGTAATCACCTGCTGCTGTTCTATACCCTCATAAACGCACTAAGTATGTCAGGCAGGGAAGTGCCAGGACGTGCACAAAGAAGGGGCAGAGGCCTACATACATCAGGCATAGTTGGCAGCAGACTTGGGGCGAGTGGCAGCAGGAGTCGCAGCAATAGGCCTGAGCTCCCGTTAACACCCAGTGGTCATGTCGTCGACCCATCTCTCCTCGTCAATTGGTTTGCACACTCATCCCCATCATCACAAGCGACATCTGACAACCCCAGTCAAGAGTCGGTGGGTTCCTCAGACACATCCCTCAGTTGGCATGGCCTTTTTTTACACCCATTGAGAGGGAGGACAAACTGACCTACTTCAGGGAGCTTCCACGTAGTCGGTTGGCCGATGCCTATCGGCCACATGGTCCATCCACTCGCAGGTCTGACTCGGGGGGCCCTCTGCGCTCACCTTCCACTGCCACGGCTGCTGGGGAGGGGAGGGGTGGCAGGAGCAGTACCGGCTCAATCAGCAGCAGCCTGAGTCTACAGTCGCTGATGAGTAGCTTCCTTCAGCCGCATAGTGAAGCAACTCATCAGCAACAGGTAGACATGGAGCAGGACCTGAACCAGCAGGTGGTGGCATACCTTGACATGACCCTGCCAACAACCGTTGAAGATCCGCTGGACTTCTGGGCAGCCAAACTCGATTTATGGCCGCAACTAGCGGAGTTTGCCCTGGAAAAGCTGTCCTGGCCGGCCAGTAGTGTGCCATCAGAGCGGGTGTTTAGTGCGGCCAGGGCCATAGTCACCCCAAGGTGAACTCGTCTGTCCACAAAAAATGTGGAGAGACTGACGTTTGTTAAAATGAATCAGGGATGGATCAGCCAGGATTTCCAGCCACCAATGACA
The DNA here is from genome assembly GCF_029499605.1 of Hyla sarda. NCBI lineage: Eukaryota > Metazoa > Chordata > Amphibia > Anura > Hylidae > Hyla > Hyla sarda. The sequence continues at coordinate 11,926,730 of NC_079192.1, read as the reverse complement.
GATGGGTCTGAGTAGATTGACCATGCTCCTACAACAAAATTTTCTCTATTGTGGTTGGTTATGAAACCCTCTGGGGCAGACCTGGGGATTGTACGGCCCGCTTGGCACATACAGCCCTTTGATTGGCTCTGACCGGCCCGCGCTGATTGGGGGACAACTATGCTGCCTAATCTGGGGGAAATCTATGCTGCCTAATCTGAGGGACAAGTATGCTCTATCAAAAGAACAAAAATGTAAGAGTGTTCAGGGTAGTGCCTAAAAAGTAACTTTTATTTGGATCATTAAAAATCATCCAAAAATGTGTTTAATTCCAACACCATTAAAATGAATATATATAGACCACCGGGAGCAGAAACCTTCTTGAAACAAAGGAGACGCTCAACCTGTGCCACAGCTAATTAGCAACTGTTGGTTACCAAAATTGAGTAGCAACGTGTCATACCACTAATATATTATACCACCGACGTGTTTCTGCCATATATTTAAATGGCGTCCTCAGGGAGGCATACAATTTGTACAGAATAGGTATGTCAGATCAATATAAAAGATTTTATACCCTGGAGTAGACTAGGGGTGACTGCTATCTCTTATTGACCCTCTAAGGTCGTCCGTGTCTACCTAGGAGTCACCCAATATCCCACCACATGCCATTTATAAGAAACAACCAAAATTCAACTGTTCATTTAGGCCTTTTGGAGCCACTGAGTCAAGATGATAGATCCAGCGGCATTCCCGTTGGAGTAGAAGTGTATCTATATCCCCACCCCTCTGGGAGGGAATAATCCCGTCAATCCCCATTAATTTGATTGATCTTAAATCACCCGAGTGCTGTTGGTTAATGTGGGTTGCCACAGATGTTTCTCGATGGTTTCTTATGTCCTCGATGTGCTCCAAGATTCTTTTTCTAAATTCTCTCAAAGTCTTCCCCACATATATGCGGGGGGCAGGTGCATATTCCCATATATATATTGCATTTGGATGAGCAGTTGATAAATTCTCTAATGGGTATCACTTCTCCTTGTATGTTCTGTACCTTGTCACTCTTCTCCACATATTGGCACGCTCTACAATGGCCACATCTAAAGCAGCCTGAGATATCTGATAGCCTGTTGAGCCAGTTTTGCAGTGTCTGTTCTGTTTCAAGATGGCTCCGGACCACCAAATCTCCTATACTCTTGCCCCGTCGATATGTAATTTGTGGGCTCGGGCCAACAATATCCCGGAGGTCCATCCCAAGGATATTCCAATGCTGGTTGATAATTTCTCTCACCTGAGGTGCCCTTCTGTCAAAAGTGCCAATAACTCTAGCACTTGTGGATGTGTCAGTCCTAGTTCTTGGCACAAGAAGCTCATTTCTAGGCGTTCTAAGTGCTGACTGATAGGCCCTGGACAATATGTGGTCCGGATACCCTCTATTGGTAAACCTCTGCCTCATGACAGCCGCCTCTCTCTCGAAATTTGTGTGCGATGAAATAAATGGCATGTGGTGGGATATTGGGTGACTCCTAGGTAGACAGGGACGACCTTAGAGGGTCGATAGGAGATAGCAGTCACCCCTAGTCTACTCCAGGGTATATAGTCAATCAATAGGAGGTTCCTGAACGGGACCGCCCTTTTTAGGGCGACCACCCCGTCTAGATTTTAGGGTCAATGTAATAGGGTAATCTAGTGATAGTGTAGATCATTTAGGCCCACGCCTTGCCCCTTCCCTCCTCCCTTTTAGGGACCCCCATTACAGGGACCTTCCCATCCACATCCATTTATATTAAGCCCTGTTCAGTTTGGGCCGATTGTGGATATGGGGGTGAATCCGTTTCCTGAGGTTACCCCCATCTCTACAATACCTACCATCCTCACTCAGGACAATGTTTGTGTTGCCACTATATATACCCCATCTTTGGTTTGAACATACCCCTTATTCATGACAGATATAGGCGTCTCTCTCTATCTAGTAATGCTGTATTGCACACACATTTCTGACAGCTACATTCACACACAATGGCCTATAACTAACCCTAGGAGAATAGTCACAACTCATCCCCTATCTAATTGTTGGGGTTGGTTGCGACAATACAGTTATGGAACAGTAGCCTCAGTATCCATGAATGTATAAATTGATGCGGGGCTAAACAGCCTCAAAGCTTTGTTTACATACTTGTTATCTTCCAGAACGGAGGCTTCAGAGTGAACGCCACTGTGTATCCTCATTGGACATGCCCCCTCTGTTTAGAGCGTCACAGAGGACGGGCGCAGTGGCGCGCATATAACCTCCGGCACTTGCCGGAAGTGACGACAAACGCTGACAGTTCACACACCGGAGTGAATAGAGCTGGACGGAGCCAGCTCCCTGCGCCACAGCAGGTTGTCGCACCCGCCTCGTTAACCAGGGATCCGTGAGTAAACCTTTGGATCAATGTTAACACATGGTCCAATCTTTCTCCTGCAGGGTGCCACTTGAATGCTGTATTTTTGTTTCTTTACAGGGGGACCAACGGATAGAGTCCTGGCATACAATATAGGGACAGTGTTTTACCATTTATGTATATCTGCTGCTTTTCCCTACAGGATACATAGGGATAGGAGAATCTTCTTTTTGCAGATGGATGACCTGTTACCTATGCCAAGGACCTATTTAATACTCTTGTATTGATCTGATATACCGATCTTGTACATATAAAATTTTTTATATTGATCTGACATACCTATTCTGTACATATTGTATGCCTCCCTGAGGACGCCATTTGAATATATGGCAGAAACGCGTCGGTGGTATAATATATTAGTGGTATGACACGTTGCTACTCAATTTTGGTAACCAACAGTTGCTAATTAGCTGTGGCACAGGTTGAGCGTCTCCTTTGTTTCAAGAAGGTTTCTGCTCCCGGTGGTCTATATATATTCATTTTAATGGTGTTGGAATTAAACACATTTTTGGGTGATTTTTAATGATCCAAATAAAAGTTACTTTTTAGGCACTACCCTGAACACTCTTACATTTTTGTTCTTTTGATATATCTGAATGCTGGGTGGAATTGCGCTTAAGCGCAGTCTGACGTGGGACCTAACATATCTACGTTTAAGTGATTATTTCGGACAAGTATGCTCCTAATCTGGGTGACATCTATGCTGTCTAATCTGGGGGACAACTATGCTCCTAATATGGGGAAAACTGAAGCTTCAGGCTTTGGGCCTATCATTTTTTGAAGTTTAGCAATAGCTAAATACATGCTTAATGCAAATGTCAACATTGATCTTTAAATGTAAGGGGTTATGAAACCCTCTTGGGTACTGCGAATTACTGCTCCAGACTCATTCTGTGTCTTTCACAAACTACTTGCCTTCCTGGTGCCTCAGGCCTTGGGCCTATAATTTTTTGAAGTTAAGCAGTAGCTAAATACATGCTTAATGCAAATGTAAACATTGATCTTTAAATGTAAGGGGTTGGGAAAACCTCTTGTCTACTGCAAATGCATGCTCCAGACTCATTCTGTGTCTTTCAGGAACTACTTGCCTCCCTGGTGCCTCTGGCCTTGGGCCTTACATTTTTGGATATTTAGCAGTAGCTAAATACATGCTTAATGCAAATTTCAACAATGATCGCTAAATTCTCGGCGCTCTGCCAGGGCCTTCTCCTACCCTGCCTGGGCCGATCCGAGGACCTCACTAACCAACTCACTAACTAATCCAATCGCTTATATCGACGGGCGGTGTGTACAAAGGGCAGGGACTTAATAAACACCAGCTTACTACCCTCACTTACTGGTAATTCCTCGTTTTAAGGTTAAATAATTACAATCACAGATCCCCATCACAAACTGGTTTCAGCGTGCAACACGCACCTGTCCTTGAAAGATAGAGAGACGCTTATCCGTTCAGTGGAGCGCTAGTGCGGCCCAGGACATCTGAGGCCATAACAAACCTGTTATTGCTCGATCTCGCAATTGATCGGGCAAGGTAAGGGGTTATTAAAGCCTCTTGGGTACTGCTGAGGCCTACTCCTGACTGCTCCTGGTGCAATGTATGGGGTAATTAAACACTCTTGGGTAGTGTTATTGTAAAATTTACTGCTAATTTTATCAGTAATAAAATTGAATTTTGCAGAATGCTAACCGTTACACAACGGAACGCTTGTTGCGTGTGATTTTTTTATGAAAAAAAAAATAGATGGAGAGGGATTAACTCTGCTTAATCATTTTTGGCGAATAGAATCCTTTTGCCATCTGATTTTTTGGAGACAGATGCACTTACACACATGTAATAAATTTTTTACATGCGCTTGATTTAACAAAAAGTTATTTTGTCCGACAATTTTGATAAAATTGACTGGTGTGTAGTGTGTACTCGTGCCTAAGTCAACTCCAGTCTGTGTCCGTCAGGCAATATATGGGTTACTGATGCAGCAGAGGTGGGGCCTTGGTCTTGGAATTTCAATTATTAAAAAAAATTTGAACATATTGTGTGGTTTATTATATTATAGAAGAATGTCTTTGGGTGGTCCACCGTCCTGCAGTATAGAGTCTTCTGAACTGCTGTATATGCGCTTGTTTTAACAAAAAGGTATTTTGTCAGACAATTAAAAAACAAAATTGTGTTTTTTTGGGGTGGATTGTGAAGCCCGGGTGATGGGTGTGTAGTGTGTACTCGTGCATCAGTCAACTACAGTCTGTGTCCGTTAGGCAATATATGGGATACTGATGCAGCAGAGGTGGGGCCGTTGTCTTGGAATTTCAATTATTTAAAAAAATTTGAACATGTTGTGTGGTTTATTATATTATAGAAGAATGTCTTTGGGTGGTCAACCGTCCTGCATTATAGAGTCTTCTGAACTGCTGTATATGCGCTTGTTTTAACAAAAAGGTATTTTGTCAGACAATTTAAAAAAAAATTGAATTTTTTTGGGATGGATTGTGAAGCCCGGGTGTGTACTCGTGCATCAGCCAACTCCAGGCTGTGTCTTTCAGGCAATATATGGGTTACTGATGCAGCTGAGGTGGGGCCTGGGTCTAGGAATTCAATTTTTTTTTTTTAAATGTAACAATTGTGTGGTTCATTATTTTTGAGAAGAAAGTCTTTGGGTGGTCCACCGTCCTGCCTTATAGAGTCTTCTGAAATGTTGGATATGCGCTTGTGTTTACACAAAGTTGTCAAATAAAAAATAAAAAATAATAAAATTTTGTTTATTTTGGGGCGGATTGTGAAGCCCTGTGTGTACTGGTGCATCAGCCAACTCCAGACTGGCTCCTTCAGGCAATAAATTGGTTCCTGATGCCGCAGAGGTGGGGCCTGGGTCTGGGAATTAAAAATTTTGGGATTGCGGGTGCTACAAAAAAAGATGGACACACCCTAATCCGTTCAGTGAAGCGCGCCTGCGGCCCCGGACATCTGAGGGCATAACACACCTGTTATTGCTCGATCTCAGGACAAGGGGGGTTCATCATCAGGAGAAGAGAGTTGCAGGTTGCCCTCGAGTCAGCAAGGCGGTAGCACGGTTGGCAGTCAGCGTGGTGTGGCAGTAGTGGAAATTCTGGAGCCAAACGTGCCCGGGAGAGACGACCTGCTTCGCGGCAGCTTACCTTTCTGTGAGTTAGCGGGTTAGCAGCACCGGTCGATGAACGATAGAGACACGCTAATCCGTTCAGTGGAGCGCGCAAAAATTGTGTGATTTATTATTTTTGAGAAGAATGTCTTTGGGTGGTCCACCGTCCTGCATTATAGATTCTTGTCAACTGTTGGATATGCGCTTGTTCTTACACAAAGGTAATTTCTAAAATGTTGTTGTTTTTTGGAGGGGATTGTGAAGCCCGGGTGTGTACTGGTGTATCAGCCAACTCCAGGCTGTGTCCTTCAGGCAATATATGGGTTCCTGATGGCGCAGAAGTGGGGCCTGGGTCTGGAAATTTCAAATTTTTGGATAGCGGGTGCTACCAGTGAGAAATCTTTGAAAAAATGTCATATATTGTGTTGTTTTTTGGGGGGGATTGTGAAGCCCTGGTGTATACTCTTGCATCAGCCAACTCCAGGCTGTGTCATGCAGGCAATATATGAGTTACTGATGCAGCAGGGGTGGGGCCTGGTTCTGTAAATTTCAAATTTTTGGATAGCGGGTGCTACCAATGAGAAATCTGTGACAAAAATTTCATATATTGTGTTGGTTTTTGGTGGGGGATTGTGAAGCCCTGGTGTGTACTCTTGCATCAGCCAACTCCAGGCTGTGTCATGCAGGCAATATATGGGTTACTGATGCCACAGGGGTGGGGCCTGGTTCTGGAAATTTCAAATTTTTGGATAGTGGGTGCTACCAATGAGAAATCTTTGACAAAAATGTCATATATTGTGTTGTTTTTTTTTTTTGGGGGGGGGGGGGGGAATTGTGAAGCCCTGGTGTGTAGTGTACTAGTGCATCAGCCAACTCCACGCTGTGCCATTCAGCCACTAAATGGTCTCTTCTTGCTGCCAACATGTCAACGCTATGTCATTCAGTCACTATAGGGTCTCCTGTCACTGATGCCACCACCAGGCTCTGTCATTGTGCTGCTGTACGGCAGTGATTCTAAGAGCGATGTCGGTAATCTGCATGCTATTCTGAATAACAGTATTATTTCACTACCCCAGCACACTCCATATGCGTTTTAGGACACAGCAAAGTGTTCTATACCCCTATAGAGGCTGTATGTAGGCAAGAAATAGCCTTTTTTAACATCGATTTGCCACAAATAAATTCGGATTGAAACAAACTTTTCGGGAAAATTCGGCGAATCGGCCGAATCGAATTTTTGAAAAGTTCGCTCATCTCTACCCACTACCTCTTATCTCAAAACTTTTTGACCGTCTACATGGTTCCAAGGTCTTCTCCAAGGTGGACTTACGTGGAACGTATAACCTCATTCGTATCCGCAAGGGAGATGAATGGAAAATGGCCTTCAATACTCGTGACGGACATTTTGAGTATCTTGTAATGCCTTTTGGTCTCTGCAATGCTCCAGCCGTTTTTCAATAGCTTGTCACTAATATCTTCCGTGATCTTCTTTACACCTGTGTTGTCGTATACCTAGATGACATACTGATCTTCTCTTCCAACATAGAGGAGCATCGTACTCATGTTCCTCTGGTTCTTCAGTGACTACGGAAGAATCATCTCTACGCCAAACTGGAGAAATGTCTGTTCGAGAAGTCTAGTCTTCCGTTTCTTTTCTACATTGTCTCTCATTGGGGCTTGCAGATGGATCCAGATAAATTGACTGCAGTGTTGGATTGGCCTCGTCCTTCAGGCCTACATGCTGTTCAATGCTTTCTGGGATTTGCAAACTATTATCATCAATTTATCCCACATTTTTCATCCTTGGTTGCTCCAATTGTGGCTCTCACTAAGAAGGCATCTAATCCTAAGTCTTGGCCTCAAGAGGCTGAAGAGGCCTTCTCCCATTTAAAGTCTGCATTTGCCTCTGCTCCTGTGCTTACAAGACCTGATCCGGAGAGGCCCTTTGCTTTGGAGGTTGATGCTTCATCTATTGGAGAGGGTGCTGTTCTTACTCAGGGCAAGACTTTGGTTTGGACTCCACGCCTAGGCATATTATTCCTCCTGACCGTTTGATTCCTGCTGCTCTTGCCGAAATTAAGCAAGTCCCTTCGGTAAAATCCTTTGTGCCTGCCAGATTGAGACGCAAGGTCCTGAAATGGGGTCATTCTTCCTTAACAGCAGGACATCTTGGAATACGCAAGACTCTACTTCTAATCTCCCGGCACTACTGGTGGCCCCCATCATGAACATGATGTTTATGATTTTGTCCGTTCCTGTGAAACTTGTGCCCGTGACAAAACTCTTCTACAGAGACCGGCAGGACTCTTACAGCCTTTACCTATTCCGGAGACTCCCTGGTCCCATATTGCCATGGATTTCATCACCGATTTGCCACCATCTCATAATAACACGTTGTTGATCATTTTTCCAAAATGGCTCATTTCATTCCCCTACCAGGTCTTCCGTCTACCCCACAGCTGGTGAAGTACTTCTTGTTGCTTGTCTTTCGTTTACATGGTCTTCCTCAGCATATCTTTTCGGATCGACGTGTGCAGTTTGTCTCTAAGTTCTGGCGAACCCTTTGTAACCGTCTGGACATCAATCTGGACTTGTATTCAGCCTACCACCCTCAATCCAACGGTCAGGTGGAGAGGGTTAATCAAATTCTTAAGACTTATCTTCGCCATTTTGTTTCAGCTCGCCAAGTCGATTGGATCGACCTTCTCCCCTGGACTGAATTCTCATATAATCATAAGGATTCTGAGTCCACTTGGTTGTCTCCCTTTTTTGTTGTCTACGGACTCCATCTCCATTCTCCTCTTCCTCTCCCAGTTTCCTCCTTTGTTCCTGCTGTTGATGAGCTGGTCCGTGACTTCTCTCCCATCTGGCGACAGACCCGGCAGTAGTTATCTCAGGTTTCTTCACGCATGAAGGCGCAAGCGGATAAAAGTAGAAGACTTTCTCTCCGTCTTTCTCTCCTGGTGACATGGTGTGGCTTTCATCCAAGTACATCCACTTCAAGAAACCCTGTTACAAGCTTTGTCCTTGCTACCTTGGTCCCTTTCAGATTCTACAAAAAATGTATCCTGTCTCCTACAAACTTCGTCTGCCTGCTACGTTACGAATTTCCTCAAGCCTCTTGTCATAAACCCGTTTTCTCAGAAGAATCTTGTCCCCACACCTGTCTCCGGCTCTTCTGACGTCTACAAAGTTAAACAGATTCTTGCCACTAAAACTATGACAATTTTTTCCGGTCGACTGGGAGGGTTATGGTCCAGAGGAGAGATCTTGGGAGCCTAAAGAGAATATCCTGTACCGTGACCTTCTCAGGAGTTTTCTGAGTCGTAAAAGGAGGCGGAGACCAAAGGGAAGGGGGTACTGTTACGTTATGCACCCTGGCCGCACATGCTGGCCGTGAGCGCATGGTCCCGTTACCTGCTGCTGCTGGCGAGGCTGGGATTCGCATTGCGGGACTTGCCCTCATGCAAATCCGAGTCTGTCACTTACCAGGTGCTTCTCCTGCCCCCACTCTGCCTCTCTGCTCCGGCGCACGTGTCCCCGTCACCTAGTGGACACGCGCCGGAGCTTTAAGATTTAAAGGGCCAGTGCGCCCATTAGTGTAGTACAACTGTGGCTCATTGATAAATTCCTCCTCCTCCCACACTTCCCTGCCGGATCTTTGTTGCCTTGAGCCTGAGAGAAAGCATTTCTGAGAGTTGCCTTGCAGTGTATCTGATCCCTTGCTTTGTGACTTTGACCTTGCTCCTCTGCCACCTGCCTACTGACCTCCTGCTACGTCCTGACTACGCTACTGTGCCCCCTACCCTGAACTTCTGCTATCCTGACTATGAGCTGCCTTATCCCTCCTGTGCCTCGCATCTCCTCAGCCACCTGTGTGGTCGAGCCGTGCCAGGGGTAGTGACATGGGTGCCGCTTTGCAACGTGCTCTGGTGAAAACCAGCAGCACCTTAGACTCTGTTCCCTGGTACAGTCCGAGCCATCTGCCACACAGGTCAAGCGGACCCACATCCACCGGTGTTCCTGTCTTCTGAAACATGAGTGTTACAACTTCCCTCTCTACTGCTAATACCTCTCCTTATACACCCATGAGCACTTATCTCTACTGCTAATACCTCTCCCTATACATCCTTCAGTAATTTTCTTCTACAGCTAATGCCTCTGCATTCTGCTATCACTTACTGTTGTTACATTGTCTGTCTACTTTAAAGTCTTTAAAAAAAGTTGGCCCCTAAATCCCTTTCCTCAGATACTGAGGTCAGGACTGTATCACATCTTTTTGGGGTTTCTAAGCCCCAGGTGCATTATTCTGCTCTTATTCACATTAAATGTCAGTGACCAGAGTTTTGACCATTTCTCTAGTTTACCTAAATCCTTATACATTTGGCATATTTTGTACATTTGGCCACTGACACTGATAATTTTAATAGTTGTTTTTTTTTAACAGTGAGAAGACGAAAAAACAAATTTCAAATAAGTTATTAATTGATTTGTATTTTACTCAAATAAATAAGTATTTGACCCACTATTAATCAGCAAGATTTCTGGTTCCCAGGTGTTTTGATTAGAGCTGAGATTAGGAGCACTCTCTTAACCCCTTAAAGGGGTACTCTGCCCCTAGACATCTTATCCCCTATCCAAAGAATAGGAGGTAAGATGTCCGATCTCCCTGCTGCACCCGGCATTCGTTTAGAGCATCGGGTGCAGTGCCGGATGCTCATGACGACACGGCCACGCCCCCTCAATGCAAGTCTATGGGAGGGGGCATTACAATGAATAGAACACAGGCTTGAAGCCCCATTCTTAAGATTGTGGGCAGCGGGTCAAAGCAGTCTGACCCCCCCATGATCTGACACTTATTCCCTATTCTGCACCTTTAAACATTACATTCTCTATTCAAAAGAAATTGTGACTCGCGCATCAGTAAACTGAGCCAGAAAGACATAAGCAAATGTACACAGCAGCCTGTAGACCAGGGTTTCTTAAAGGGGTACTCCACCCCTAGACATCTTATCCTCTATCCAAAGGATAGGGGATGAGTTGTCTGATCACGGGGGTCCTGCTGCTGTGGATCGTCACGTTCTTCCTGCTGCACCTGGCGTTCGTTCAGAGCGTCAGGTGCAGCGCCGGAGGCTCATGATGTCACGGGTATGCCACACTCGTAACGTCACGGCCACGCCCCCTCAATGCAAGTCTATGGGAGGGGGCGTGATGGATTGCAGTGAGGGGGCGTGGCCGTGACATCACGAGTGAGGTGTACCGGTGACATCATGAGCCTCCGCCCCACATCACCAGTCACCGGATGCCTGGAGTGCCGCAGCCTAGATTTCTGGTGACCCCCACGATCAGACATCTTATCACCTATCCTTTGCATAGAGATGTCTAGGGGCGGAGTTCACTTTTAACAAGGGCGCCTCCAGCTTTGGCCTTCCGGTCCATGCTGGGAGTTGTAGTTTTGCAAGAGCTGGAGGCGTCCTGGTTGGGAAATGCTGATGTAGACAGTGACCAAGATATAGGTGTTGATATCACATACAATAGAATTACAGCAGAAGTTATAACTTTATTTATAAAATTTAGATCCAGATTTACATTCCATTACTGAGACGTTTTATGTTGGACAACATTCAAAGCGGACATCATTGAGCGCGGTGTCATCTCCTTTGCCTTGTGAACCTTCCACTCTGGTTTGGATACCACAGATACCACCGGGGCAAATTCCACTCCAGCTCCCATAATTTCCCCAGGGGCCACCATTTCCTCCTAGAATGGTGTGATCTGAACATTGCATCATGATGTTGTTGGCCGCTGTGTCGTCTCCTTTACCCTGTGGTGGCTCAACCTTCAAGGCAAAACTTATAAGATTTCCACTAGGACACCAGGAAACGTAAGTCCAGTCCCCCCAACTGTGGAGGAAGACACATAGGTTAGATGGTGTTTATTATCAACATGTCATTGGTGTTTCGTGCAGTTTCGTGCAGTTGAAGAATAGTGTTGAGCACGAATATTCGTAATGCAATTTTTCATCACGAATATCGGCACTTCGCGGTTTTGCGAATATTAAGAATTTAGTGATATATATATATATATATATATATATATATATATATATATATTCGTAATGACGAATATTCTTTTTTTTTTCACATGCAACTTTTCCTTGCAAATTTTATGCAAATTTTCGCATGAAAAAAAAAAGTGAACGAACATAGCGAATATGTGAATTTTGCGAACATAGGATGAATAATCATCAATATATTCACAAAATATCGCGAATTCGAATATGGCCCCTGCCGCACACTATTTCCACATGAATCTTAGAGCAGAGATACAATTGAGAGCATTTTACCCTCAGCTGCGATATGTAATTCACTTTATCAGGACCTTACTTATTATGAACTAATATTGAGAAGGTTCTGGATGGCCATAGTACACAAATACACTTCACTTTTACTAGAAATACGTTCCTGATGTAATAGAAACTTCTTAACCCCTTAAAGGGGTACTCCGCCCCTGGCATCTTATCCCCTATCCAAAGGATAGGGAATAAGATGTTAGATCGCCGCGGTCCCGCTGCTGGGGACCCCGGGGATCCCCACTGCGGCACCCCGCCATCATTACTGCACAGAGCGAGTTCGCTCTGTGCGTAATGACGGGCGATACAGGGGCCGGAGCAGCGTAACGTCATGGCTCTGCCCCTCATGACAACACGGCCCGTCCCCTTAATGCAAGTCTATGGCAGGGGGCGTGACGACCGCCACGCCCCCACCCATAGACTTGTATTGATGGGGGCGGAGCCATGACGATGCTCCGGCCCCTGTATTGCCCGTCATTACGTGCAGAGCGACCTCGCTCTGCGCAGTAACGATAGCGGGGTGCTGCAGCAGCGATCCCCGGGGTCCCCAGCAGCGGCTGACATCTTATCACCTTACCTTTGGATAGGGGATAAGATGTCTAGGGGCGGAGTACCCTTTTAAGGACTCAGAGTTTTTCAGTTTTTGCACTTTCGTTTTTTCCTCCTTATCTTTTAAAAATCATAACCCTTTCAATTTTCCACCTAAAAATCCATATTATGGCTTATTTTTTGCATCACCAATTCTACTTTGCAGTGACATTAGTCATTTTACTAAAAAATTCACGGCAAAATGGAAAAAAAATCAGTGTGCGACAAAATCGAAGAAAAAACGCCATTTTGTAACTTTTGGGGGCTTCCGTTTCTACACAGTGCATATTTCGGTAAAAATGACACCTTATCATTATTCTGTAGGTCCATACGGTTAAAATGATCCCCTACTTATATAGGTTTGATTTTGTCGTACTTCTGGAAAAAATCATAACTACATGCAGGAAAATTTATACGTTTAAAAATTTCATATTCTGACCCCTATAACTTTTTTATTTTTCAACATACAGGGCGTTATCAGGACTAATTTTTTGCGCCGTGATCTGAAGTTTTTATCGGTACCATTTTTGTTTTGATCAGACTTTTTGATCACTTTTTATTCATTTTTTAATGGTATAAAACCGTGCGGTTTAATTAATTATATATTTTTATAGTTCCGACATTTCCGCACACGGCGATACCACATATGTTTATTTATTTTTTTATTGACACTGTTTTATTTTTTTTATGGGAAAAGGGGGGTGATTCAAACTTTTATTAGGGAAGGGGTTAAATGACCTTTATTAACACTTTTTTTTTTAACTTTTTTTTGCAGTGTTATAGGTCCCATAGGGCTTTGAACGCCGCTTCTAAAGGGTTAGTACCGCACATTGCCGCGATCGGCGATGTGTGGTAGTAGCCGCGGGTCCCGGCCGTTGATGAGCGCTGGGACCGACGCGATGTGATGCGGGGTCGCAACGCGAGCCGCTTCATATCGCGGGAGCCGGCGCAGGACGTAAATATATGTCCTGCATCGTTAAGGGGTTAAAGGGGTACTCCGGTGGAAAACGTTTGTTTTTGTTTTTTATTAACTGGTGCCAGAAAGTTAAACAGATTTGTAAATTACTTCTATTAAAAATTCTCAATCCTTCCAGTACTTATCAGCTGCTGTAATACTACAGAGGAAGTTCTTTTCTTTTGGGATTTCTTTTCTGTCTGACCACAGTGCTCTCTGCTGACACCTCTGTCCATTTTAGAAACTGTCCAGAGCAGCATATGTTTGCTATGGGGATTTTTTCCTGCTCTGGACAGTTCCTGACATGGACAGAGGTGTCAGCAGAGAGCACTGTGGTCAGACTGAAAAGAGATCCAAAAATTAAAGAATTTCCTCTGTAGTATACAGCAGCTGATAAGTACTGGAAGGATTAAGATTTTTTTATAGAAGTAATTTACAAATCTGTTTAACTTTCTGGCATCAGTTGATTTAAAAAAAAAAGAAACATTTTCCACCAGAGGACCCCTTTAAAGGGGTATTCCGCACCTAGACATCTTATCCCCTATCCAAAGGAATGCCGGGTCCCACCGCTGGGGACAACTGCGATCTCCCTGCTAGACCCTGTGTTTGTTTACAGCATCGGGTGCAGCGCCGGAGGCTCGTGATGTCCCGACCACACCCCCTCAATTCAAGTCGCCCATAGACTTGCATTGAGGGGGCATGGCTGTGACATCATGAGCGAGGTGCTGCCGTGACATCACGAGCCTCTGCCCTGCATCACCAGTCATACGGCATGGAGCGAAGTTTGCTCCATGCAACATATGTCGGGGGGTGCCTTAGCTGAGATAGCGGGAGTCCCCAGCGGAAGAACCCCTGCGATCAGACATCTTTTACCCTATCCTTTGGATAGGGGATAAGATGTCTAGGGGCGGAGTACCCCTTTAACCCCTAGAGGACATACGGTAGACATGGTGATCGGAACCAGCTGGATGCCGTTATGAGCAGTCGGGACCTCATGGATAATGGCGGACATCTGCGATGTCCGCCATTATCCCTTCAGATGCCACGATCAATACTGATCACAGGATTGAAAATATTGCGGTGGTTTTCAGACGCACATCCGACCGCCCGTGGTGCAATCGCGGGTGGCCCGATATATTGAGATGGCCGGAGGAGCTTTACTCACCACCTCCAGCCGGCGCCTGCAGTCTTCTTCTCTGGTCTACCTTCCAGCAGACCAGAGAATTAGATTGCAGATAACACTGATCAGTGCTATGCATATCCATAGCAATGTTTAGTATTTGCAATCCAAGGATTGCAATAAATAGTACCCTGTGGGGACACAAAAGTGTAAAAAAAAAAAAAATTATAAAAGTGAATGAGCCCCTCCCCAAATAAAATAAACATTCTCCTCTTTTCCCATTTTACCAAAGAAAATGTGAAAAAAGTAAAATAAATCAACATATTTGGTACCGACACCTGCGTAAATGTCCAAACTATTAAAATAAACTGTTAATGATCCCGTACGGTGAACAGCTAATTTTGTTAAAAAATATTTTTTTAAGCAGTACAGTAGTAGAAAAGCATGTAAACGCGGTTATCGTTTTAATCGTATTGACCCGTAGAGTAAACAAGACGTCATTGTTACCATAAAGTGCACTGTGTAAAAAAAAAAATAATAATTCAAAGTTGAAAAATTGTGATTTTCTTATCAATTTCCCCACACAAAGAATTATTATTTATTTTTTGTAATTTTTTTTTGCATCGTACATTTTATGGTAAAATGAAAGGTGTCACTAAAAAGTTTAACAGGTTGTGCAAACAAAAAATAAAAAAAAAGCCTCATATGGGTCTGTGGATGGAAAAGTTCTGCCTCTTAGAAGGGAAGGATGAAGACACAAAAATGCAAAAATGAGATTGTGTCCTTGAGGCCGAAATGGGTTATGTCCTTTAGGGGTTGATCATAGGTTATAGGACTGCAGTCCTCCATGTAGTTACATAATTACAGAATATTTATAACATTTTATGCAGATTATCTCAACCATGTTAATTTCTGCCAATAAAGAGGCTGCAGCCATGACAGGGTCTTGGTTCCTTAACCCCTTAAGGACCCAGCCCATTTTGACCTTAAAGGGGTATTCCGGTGGAAAACTTTTTTTTTTTTAAATCAACTAGTGCCAGAAAGTTAAACAGATTTGTAAATGACTTCTATTAAAAAATCTTAATCCTTCGGGTACTTATTAGCTGCTGAGGAAATTCTTTTCTTTTTGAAACACAGAGCTCTCTGCTGACATCATGACCACAGTGCTCTCTGCTGACATCTCTGTCCATTTTAGGAACTGTCCAGAGCAGCATATGTTTTCTATGGGGATTTTCTCCTACTCTGGATAGTTCCTAAAATGGACAGAGATGTCAGCAGAGAGCACTGTGGTCATGATGTCAGCAGAGAGCTCCTCTGTAGCAATTTCCTCAGTAGTATTCAGCAGCTAATAAGTACTGAAAGGATTAAGATTTTTTAATAGAAGTAATTTACAAATCTGTTAAACTGTCTGGCACCAGTTCAAAAAAAAAATGTTTTCCATTGGAGTACCCCTTTAACCCCTTAAGGACCCAGCCAATTTTCAGTTTAGGACCCGGCCATTTTTTGCACATCTGACCACTGTCACTTTAAGCATTAATACATTTTTTCGTGACATATTCTATTTTATGTTAGTGGAAAATTTCCATCGATACTTGCATAATTCCTTGGTGAAAAATTCCAAAATTTGATGAAAAAAATGAAAATGTTGCATCTTTTTAACTTTGAAACTCTCTGCTTGTAAGGAAAATAGATATTCCAAAAAAATTATAGTGATTCACATATACAATATGTCTACTTTGTGTTGGCATCATAAAGTTGAGATGTTTTTACTTTTGAACGACATCAGAGGGCTTCAAAGTATAGCAGCAATTTTCCAATTTTTCACAAAATTTTCAAAATCGGAATCTCTCAGGGACTAGTTCAGTTTTGAAGTGGATTTGAAGGGCCTTCATATTAGAAATACCCCATAAATTACAGCATTATAAAACCTGCACCCCTAAAAGTATTCAAAATGACATTCAGTAAGTGTGTTAACCCTTTAGGTGTTTCACAGGAATAGCAGCATAGTGAAGGAGAAAATTCAAAATCTTCATTTTTTACATTCGCATGTTCTTGTAGACCCAGTTTTTGAATTTTTTCAAGGGGTAATAGGAGAAAAAGTCCCACAAAATATGTAACCCAATTTCTCTAGAGTAAGGAAATACCTCACATGTGGATGTCAAGTGTTCGGCGGGCACAGTAGAGGACTAAGAAGTGAAGAAGCAACAATGGGATTTTGGAGAGTGAATTTTGATTAAATGGTTTTGGGGGGCATGTCACATTTAGGAAGCCCCTATGGTGCCAGAACAGCAGAAAACTCTCCACATGGCATACCCATTTGGAAACTACACCCCTCAAGGCACATAACAAGGGGTCCAGTGAGCCTTAACACCCCACAGGTGTTTGACGACTTTTCGTTAAAGTCGGATGTGTAAATGGAAAAAAAAATTCACTAAAGTGAAGTTTTTTCCCCAAATTTACAATTTTTACAAAGGGTAATGGGAGTAAATGCCCCCCCCCCCCCAAATTTGTAACCCCATCTCTTCTGAGTATGGAAATACCCCATGTTAGGATGTAAAATGCTCTGCGGGCGAACTACAATGCTCAGAAGAGAAGGAGTCACATTTGGCTTTTGGAAAGCAAATTTTGCTGAAATGGTTTTTGGGGGGCATGTTGCATTTAGGAAGCCCCTATGGTGCCAGCACAGCAAAAACAACCCACATGGCCTACTATTATGGAAACTTCACCCCTCAAGGAACGTAAAAAGGGGTACAGTGAGCCTTAACACCTCACAGGCGTTTTACGATTTTTTGTTAAAGTTGATTTTTTTTGCTAAAATGCTGTTTTTTCCCAAAATTTTTGATTTTACATTTTTACAAGGGGTAATAGGAGAAAATGACCTCCAAAATTTGTAACCCCATTTCTTCTGAGTATGGAAATACCCCATGTGTGGACGTCAAGTGCTCTGCTGGCAAACTACAATGCTCAGAAGAGGAGGAGCACCACAATGAACTTGTTTGGAATGGAAGTCAGGGGCCATGTGCGTTTACAAAGCCCCCCGTGGTGCCAGAACAGTGGACCCCCCACATGTGACCCCATTTTGGAAACTACACCCCTCACAGAATTTAATAAGGGGTGCAGTGAGTATTTACACCCCACTGGCGTTTGACAGATCTTTGGAACAGTGGGCTGTGCAAATGAAAAATTAAATTTTTCATTTTCACGGACCACTGTTCCAAAAATCTGTCAGACACCTGTGGAACATAAATTCCCACTGTACCCCTTATTGCATTACATGAGGGATGTAGTTTCCAAAATAGGGTCACATGTGGGGGGGGGGTCCATTGTTCTGGCACTATGGGGCTTTGTAAACACACATGGCCTTCAATTCCGGACACATTTTCTCTTCAAAAGCCCAATGTCGCTCCTTCTCTTCTGAGCATTGTAGTTCGCCCGCACACGTCCACACATGGGGTTTTTCCATGCTCAGAAGAAATGGGGATACAAATTTTGGGATCTTTTTTCCTATTTTCCCTTGTGAAAATGAAAAATTTAGGGTAACAAGCATTTTTGTGAAAAAAAAAAAATAATTTTCCCATCCAACTTTAACGAAAATTCGTCAAACACCTGTGGGGTGTTCAGGCATACTATACCCCTTGTTACGTTCCGTGAGGGGTGTAGTTTCCAAAATGGGGTCACATGTGGGTATTTATTTTTTTGCGTTTAAAATCAGCCACCCCTGTGCAAACCACCAATTTAGGTCTCAAATGTACATAGTGTGCTCTCACTCCTGAGCCTTGTTGTGCGCCCGCAGAGCATTTTATGCCCCCATATGGGGTATTTCCGTACTCAGGAGAAATTGTGTTACAAATTTTGGGGGTCTTTTTTTCCTTTTAAATAACTGGTGCCAGAAAGTTAAACAGATTTGTAAATTATTGATTGTCTTCAATAATTATTCATTGTGTATCATCCTTGAGGTATGGTTAAAAAAATACTATTTATTCACATTACATTTTGGATCGGTGGGGATCGATCTTTTTAACCACATATACCTCGAATGTTTTCTTCTAGATTTGTAAATTACTTCTATTTAAAAATCTCAATCCTTCCAGTACTTATCAGCTGCTGTATGCTCCACAGGAAGTTATTTTCTTTTTGAATTTCCTTTCTGTCTGACCACTGTGCTCTCTGCTGACACCTCTGTCCATGTCAGGAACTGTCCAGAGCAGGAGAGGTTTGCTATGGGGATTTTCTTGTACTCTGGACAGTTCCTGACATGGACAGAGGTGTCAGCAGAGAGCATTGTGGTCAGACAGAAAGGAAATTCTAAATGAAAAGAACTTCCTTTTGGAGCATACAGCAACTGATAAGTACTGGAAGGATTAAGATTTTTAAATAGAAGTAATTTGCAAATCTGTTTAACTTTCTGGTACCAGTTGATTAAAAAAAAATGTTTTCCATTGGGTTCCCCTTTAACCCCTTAACGACGCAGGACGTATATTTACGTCCTGCGCCGGCTCCCGCGATAAGAAGCGGGATCGCGCCGCGATCCCGCATCATATCGCGTCAGTCCCGGCGCTCATCAATGGCCGGGACCCGCGGCTAATACCACACATTGCCGATCGCGGCGATGTGCGGTATTAACCCTTTAGAAGCGGCGGTCAAAGCTGACCGCCGCTTCTAAAGTGAAAGTGAAAGTGACCCGGCTGCTCAGTCGGGCTGTTCGGGACCGCCGCAGTGAAATCCAGCTGACAGGACACCGGGAGAGCCCCTACCTGCCTCCTCGGTGTCCGATCGGCGAATGACTGCTCCGTGCCTGAGATCCAGGCAGGAGCAGTCAAGAGCCGATATCACTGATCACAGGCGTGTTAATACACGCCTGTGATCTGTGTAAAAGATCAGTGTGTGCAGTGTTATAGGTCCCTATGGGACCTATAACACTGCAAAAAAAATGTAAAAAAAAAAGTGTTAATAAAGGTCATTTAACCCCTTCTCTAATAAACTTTTGAATCACCCCCCTATCCCATAAAAAAAAATAAAACAGTGTAAAAAAAAAAAAATAAACATATGTGATATCGCCGCGTGCGTAAATGTCCGCACTATAAAAATATATCATTAATTAAACCGCACGGTCAATGGTGTACGCGCAAAAAAAATTCCAAAGTCCAAAAAAGCGTATTTTGGTCACTTTTTATACCATTAAAAAATGAATAAAAAGTTATCAAAAAGTCCGATCAAAACTTCAGATCACGGCCAAAAAATGAGTCCTCATACCGCCCTGTACGTGGAAAAATAAAAAGTTATAGTGGTCAGAAGATGACATTTTTAAACGTATAAATTTTCCTGCATGTAGTTATGATTTTTTCCAGAAGTACGACAAAATCAAACCTATATAAGTAGGGTATCATTTTAACCGTATGGACCTACAGAATAATAATAAGGTGTAATTTTTACCGAAATATGCACTGCGTAGAAACGGAAGCCCCCAAAAGTTACAAAATGGCGTTTTTCATCGATTTTGTCGCACAATGATTTTTTTTTCCGTTTTGCCGTGCATTTTTGGGTAAAATGACTAATGTCACTGCAAAGTAGAATTGGTGACGCAAAAAATAAGCCCTAATATGGATTTTTAGGTGGAAAAGTGAAAGGGTTATGATTTTTAAAAGGTAAGGAGGAAAAAACGAAAGTGCAAAAACGGAAAAACCCTGAGTCCTTAAGGGGTTAAGGTTCCCATGCACCTCCAACAGATATCGTCTGAATCATCATTCGGCCAACAGAACAGCTATTTCCCCCCCAACCACCACAAGCATGCGCACACACTCAGCTGACCAAATGTGAATTTGTTTTCAATGCGGAGAGCAGAGTAAGCTGCTGCCTGACACAAGGGTCGGGCATTAAAATTCAACAGATAGATCCTCCATCATCTCTTAGGGGAAAACCCTCTATACACCTAACAAAGATGTACAATCCTACAGAAATTGGGAGGTTTTGAAAACTTTTGCAATATGTATATGGAAACCTTATGGAGACAGACGGGGAGTGGTTTTTAAAAGAAATTTGATCTGTTTTCCTATTTCTGGATAACCCATTTAAAGGGGTATTCCGGCTTTATACATCTTATCCCCTATCCAAAGATAGGAGAAAAGATGTAGGATTGCAGGGGTCCCGTCTCAATTTTGGGGGCAGCGTCCGGCACAGAATTCCCCAGCGTCGGGACCCCTGCGAGCATACATCTTATCCCCTATCCTTTGGACAGAGGATAAGATGTATAAAGCCGGAATACCCCTTTGAATGAGTTATCCAGGAATAGAAAAACAGATCAAATTTCTTTTAAAAACCACTCCCCGTCTGTCTCCAGGTTGGGTGTGGTTGAGCAGCTCAATTCCATTGAAGTGAATGGAGACAAGTTGTAAAACCAAACACAACCTGGGGACAGACTTTTGAAAGAAATTAGCTCTGTTTTTCTATTCCTGAATAACCCCCTTTAAGCTTCTGAGAGAGTAAGAGTGGCTGAGGCTTCCTAAACCCAAGATAAATATCCGTTTAATGAGACATTTGTGTGGACTTACCCTCCGGTTGTAGATGTAATTGTGTCACCAACGTCTCTGCTTCTATAGGAAGAACAATATAGTTTAATCGAATTCAGGGCGGTGTCATCCCCATCAATTGGTCGTTCCACCTGGAAACAAACACATTGTGGTTTCCATATTAACATATAACTTTATACCAAACAAGGAAAACCATCCAATATTTCTTCCATCAACTTCTCCTGCTGCTGTCCCACCATAACCAGTCACTGATCTTTACCCTAAACAACATACAAGAATTTGGAAGGGAACACGAATACACTGGTTATAACAATGTCTTCTCCCCATTCACATCACGGAGGATGAAACGTTTCCTCCTGACACAGATCACTAGAGATGGGCAAATCGAAGCTCATGAAAAATTTGATTCTGAACAAATCCGAATTTCCTCTCGCTTCGTGGTAACGAATCACATCATTCACTACATTTTGAGCGGGGGGGGGGGGGGGGGGCTAAAATGGCGGCTACATATGTGTGGACATGGGGCAAGGAAATGCAAGGAAATAGTAGAAAAAGACCCACTCTAGGCGCAGGCTTCTCCGGAAGTATCAGGCAAAAGGTATATTAAAATGAAATATCTTTGATTTTGACAACCAATGACGCGTTTCGGATATACACCCTTCCTCAGATTGGTATAACAAAGCAGTGTTCTGAGAGGGTATATATACACACACTTAAAAAAATGCCAAAATTAGGCGGGTAAAATGTATTTACATAACATTAAAATAGAGTACGTATGAGAATATTTATATGGGGTGAGATGCAGGGGGTAAGATCAAGTAGAAAATGCAAACAATAAAAGATAAAAAAAAGTCCACGAAGTAACAGAAATAACTCTTCAGGTTATACAGAGGCTTGGCCCGCACATAGATTGATTGATGTCTAAGAGCTGAAGAAGATCGGGAATGAGGCTTGGAGTACTCGACTTTCCAAGATGCGGATATGTGAAACAGAGAACATGGGAATCAATAAACTTGATATTGTATAGCATTAAAGGGGTTCTCCACCATAAGGTGATTTTAGTATGTACCTGGCAGACAGTAATGGACATGCTAAGGAAGGATCTGCGCTTGTCTTGGGGCTAAATGGCTATGTTGTGAGATTACCATAACACTGTGGTTAGCTTTCTGTGAACTTGTATTTCCTGTTTGACATTTCTTTTTTTGACTAAAAATCCCACAATTCCTTTTTCCTCCCTCCCACACATCAGCCACCCCACCCATTGAAACATAAATGAGCTGCATCCATCAAAAGACCTGTGGTTTTCAATCAGGGTGCCTACAGCTGTTGCATTAGTTGCAGATTGATCCCTCCACCCATTGAAGCAGACAGGCTCCCTGTCATCAGCTGACTAGTGAGTCAGGTCTCGACCGCATTGCATGCTGGGAAAAATCTGAGACAACAGTCATTTTGTATGCTGGTAAAAATAAATATTGGAGTGAAAATCACAGAAGAATTGTGAGAAAACCGTCACACACAGGTACAGACACTATATTATGAACTACACTAACTTTACAGCCCCTGTAGCATAGTCAAATAAAAAAAATTCCCGGAATACCCCTTTAACCCCTTAACCCCTTAAGGACTCAGGGTTTTTCCGTTTTTGCACTTTCGTTTTTTCCTCCTTACCTTTTAAAAATCATAACCCTTTCAATTTTCCACCTAAAAATCCATATTATGGCTTATTTTTTGCGTCGCCAATTCTACTTTGCAGTGACATTAGTCATTTTACCCAAAAATGCACGGCGAAACGGAAAAAAAAATAATTGTGCGACAAAATCGAAAAAAAAACGCCATTTTGTAACTTTTGGGGGCTTTCGTTTCTACGCAGTGCATATTTCGGTAAAAATTACACCTTATCATTATTCTGTAGGTCCATATGGTTAAAATGAGACCCTACTTATATAGGTTTGATTTTGTCGCACTTCTGGAAAAAATCATAACTACATGCAGGAAAATTTATACGTTTAAAAATGTCATCTTCTGACCCCTATAACTTTTTTATTTTTCAACGTACGGGGCGGTATGAGGACTCATTTTTTGCGCCGTGATCTGAAGTTTTTATCGGTATGATTTTTGTTTTGATCGGACTTTTTGATCACTTTTTATTCATTTTTTAATGATATAAAAAGTGACCAAAATATGCTTTTTTGGACTTTGGAATTTTTTTGCGCGTACGCCATTGACCGTACGGCTTAATTAATGATATATTTTTATAGTTCGGACATTTACGCACGCGGCGATACCACATATGTTTATTTTTTATTTTTTTTACACTGTTTTATTTTTTTTATGGGAAAAGGGGGGTGATTCAAACTTTTATTAGGGAAGGGGTTAAATGACCTTTATTAACACTTTTTTTTTACATTTTTTTTGCAGTGTTATAGGTCCCATAGGGACCTATAACACTGCACACACTGATCTCTTATACTGATCATTATTATCCCATAGGGACCTATAACACTGCACACACTGATCTCTAATGCTGATCACTGGCGTGCATTAACACGCCTGTGATCAGCATTATCGGCGCTTGACTGCTCCTGCCTGGATCTCAGGCACGGAGCAGTCATTCGTCGATCGGACACCGAGGAGGCAGATAAGAGCCCTCCCGGTGTCCGATCAGCTGTTCGGGACGCCGCGATTTCACCGCGGCGGTCCCGAACAGCCCGACTGAGCAGCCGGGTCACTTTCACTTTCACTTTAGAAGCGGCGGTCAGCTTTGACCGCCGCTTCTAAAGGGTTAATACCGCACATCGCCGCGATCGGCGATGTGTGGTATTAGCCGCGGGTCCCGGCCGTTGATTAGCGCCGGGACCGACGCGATATGATGCGGGATCGCGGCGCGATCCCGCTTCATATCGCGGGAGCCGGCGCAGGACGTAAATATACGTCCTGCGTCGTTAAGGGGTTAAGGACCAGGCCCATTTTGGCCTTAAGGACCAGACCAATTTTATTTTTGCATTTTCATTTTTTCCTCCTCGCCTTCTAAAAATCATAACTCTCTTATATTTCCATCCACAGACCCATATGAGGGCTTGTTTTTTGCGTCACCAATTGTACTTTGTAATGACATCAATTATTTTACCATAAAAAGTACAGCGCAACCAAACAAATAATATTTATGTGGGAAAATTGAAAAGAATACCACAATTTAGCAAGTTTTGGAAGGTTTTGTTTTCACGCTGTACACTTTCCGGTAAAAATGACATGTTTTCTTTATTCTGTGGGTCAATACGATTAAAATGATACCCATGATTATATTCTTTTCTATAATTGTACCGCTGAAAAAAAATCTCAATCCATTTTAACAAAATGAGTATGTTTGAAATTGCCCTAATTTGACTACCTATAACTTTCAAATTTTTCTGTATATGGGGTGATATGAGGGCTCGTTTTTTTGCGCCATGATCTGTAGTTTTTATCAGTATCACTTTTGCATAGGTTTTACTTTTTATTAATTTTTTATTAATTTTTTTTTGGAATAAAATGTGACAAAAAAGCAGCAATTTTGACTTTTAAAAAAAAAATTATGTTTACGCCGTTCACCGTACGGGATGATTAACAATATATTTTAATAGTTCAGACATTTATACATGCGGCGATACCAAATATGTGTATTCATTATTTTTTTTACGCTTTTTTGGGGGTAAAATGGGAAAAAACGGACGTTTTACTTTTTTATTGGGAAAGGGGATTTTTCAAATTTTTTAACTTTATTTTTAACTTTTTTTTTTACTTTTTTTTAATACTTTTTATGTCCCCATAGGGGACTATTCATTGCAATCAGTTGATTGCCAATACTGTGCAGTGCTATGTATAGGACAGTATTATCGGTGACCCCAGGAGACGGCTGGAGCCAGGTGAGGGGACCTCCGGCCATCATGCTGGATGATCGGATCCCCGCGGCAGCGCTGCAGGCGATCCGATCATCCGTTCAAAGTACCGCAATGCCGCAGATGCCGTGATCTGTATTGATCATGGCATCAGAGGGGTTAATGGCGGACATCCGCACGATTGCGGATGTCCGCCATTACCGGTGGGTCCCTGGCTGCTGATAGCAGTCGGGACCTGCCGGGCATGACGCGAGCACCGCTCTGGTGCTAGCAATCATGTCGGCGCGTAAATGTACGTCATGGTGCGTTAAGTACCACGTCACCATGACGTACATTTACGTCCATTGTCGTTAAGGGGTTAAAGAAGAGGAATTGATAGTTACATTCAATAAATATACCTTGGAAAAGGTAAACGGTTGGGAGTTACAATGGAGTATTTTGCATCTCCCGATATTTTGTGAATTTATGGTCATGGCCCGGGTCCCGAGGTGACCAATAGGGGTGAAGCTAGAAAATTAGATACACTGAACTCTACTGTACGGGGCTTCTAGTGGTGGGAGAAGAGAGATTGAGAGGTGGGGAGAGAACCTAATCACAAACCATGTATTGATGGGATGATGGTGGTGAGCTTAGTTGACCAGTATGTAGACGGGGCCAGCGAGGTGATGTTCATATTACGGGGTTGCTGCTAGGAACTAGTTAGGCATTTAGAAGAGGAGATCCAAAACAGTGAAGCAGACCAAAACTATACATCAAAACCAGGATACAGGTAAGTGATTGGTCTGTGGATATTAGTGTTATTGTGGAATATGAGTGGTCTAGATAATACATAGTATTTTATGGAGTATGATGTGGAAATGGTAATAGCTATGAATAGATATATGGAGACGTAATGAAACAAAAGATGATAAACATATGGTTGCTTTCGGTTTATGTATAAAGCCTGATGGGCTGTATTTGTGCGAGGGGCGGAAGTAATTATCGCTCCCTGCACTTCCAGGTGGGGCTTATTGGGAACAGGTGGGGGCGTGTGTATATAACTTCCCCCTCTCCTACAGGGGCGGAGCACGTGTCGTTTGTGGAATCTCTGCTTCCTGTGGCAGGCTGGTGTTTGAATCTCCCACAAAAATCTTCAGAGCTGCTGCTCACGGTGCGGAGGCCTCGCTGATCATGAGTCTGGGGGGGGTGCAGGTGCGGCATTCCGGGCAGCTCCGCTGGCTGTCTTATCTGGGGATGCTGTGTCTCACTCTGATTATAAGGTAATATTGGGCAGGTATGGTTCTGGCTGGCTCTGCCCGCAGCGGTAGGGGGGGCCAGGAGCGGCAAGCAGGTGAGTTAAATCGGTGCTGGGGGTGGTGCGGCCTCAGCATTTCGCGCAGCCCGCTAGCTGCCTCATGGTGACATGTGGACCGCCCGCCACCCACACAGCTACAATTGTCTATGCTCTTGGGACAGGTTGCGGCAGCTGCCCAGTCCTCGTTAGGCGGTCCTGTCAGCTTGTCTGCTATCGTTAATCTAAAGTATAGTGTAATGCTCTGCGGAGGGTTGTTTCAATATAACGTTTGCTGTATACAGTGTGGTGCAATGCTCTGCAAAGAGTCGTTTCAATATAACTTTTGCTGTGTGCTGCGGTGCTCTGTGGGGTATACGGTGCCCTTGCAGTATATGGTACAGTGTAATGCTCTGCAAAGGGTCTCGTTACAATATAACATGTACTGTATAACGGTATAGTGCAATGCTCTGCAGATGGTCTCGTTACAATATAGTATACATGATATACAGCTATGGCGATATGCTCTGCAGATTGTCTTGTTACAATATAGTATACATGATATTTAGTTAAGGTGCAATGCTCTGCAGATGGTCTCAATACAATATAGTATACATGATATACAGTTATGGTGCAATGCTCTGCAGATGGTCTCATTACAATATAGTATTCATGATATACAGCTATGGTGCTATGCTCTGCAGATGGTCTTGTTACAATATAATATATACTATATACAGTATAGTGCTATACTCTGCAGATGGTCTCATTATAAACAAACTTTATACAGTTAGTGCAATGCTCTGCAGATGGGATGGTTTCAATACAACATATTATATAGGGCATAGTGCAATGCTCTGCAGAGGGTCGTTACAGTTAGCATGTCCAGTGTGGTGCAGTGCTCTGCGAAGGGTCTCGTTGCAACACAGGGTGGCATTTACTGTTTGGTGTGGTGCAATACTCTGCAGAGGATCACGTTGCAGGGTAGCATATGCTGTGTGTGGTGATACAGTGCTCTGTAGACTGTCTTGTTTCAATATAGTATATAGTAGGGTGCAATGCTCTGTAGAGATATAACATAGGCTACATCCAAATAAATCATAGTATACACAGTGTTATTTGCACGATCATGGTATCCATACGGTTCATACGCTTGGTTTATTATGGGCATACACGCATTACTGGTGCAAGGTGCACACGAGTAGAGCATCTTCACGGTTTGATAACTCCATGAGTTTCTTATTGTCCGTACTCTCATGGTTAATTCATACGCTTATGGCACACTGCTCGTACGCGCTTAGTATGTATACAGTTTCATGTGCTAATATCATTATATACGGTACATATACTCACTGACGATACATTCACAGCATTTATACTGGGCAAACTCGTTTATGCTGTTCACCTCATGGTTATTCTCTCACTCACTGGTGTTTTACACGGTCCACAAACTTGGCATTAATGCTGTTCACATATTCTTGGCATGTTCACGGTCTTACGTTCTTTCTACCATGTTACGTTCATGGCAATCAAACACCTCGTAATTATCACTGGTTCATACGCTCAAAGTATCATTCGGTTCATATGTTAATGGTATTTCATACTGGTTACGGCAGTATACTGCCTATAGCAATTATACGGTTCATACACTCATGGCAGTTATAGTGGTCACACTCTCACGGTTCTTAAGTTGTTCACATGTTCACCGCAGGGTTCATACGGTTCATACGCTCATGGCGGTTGTATTGGTTGATTGGTCATGGTTTTGTGGTTCACGCGTTCACCGCATTCATACACGCAGGTTTTATACGCTCATGGCAGTTATATGGGTTACACGGTCATGGTTTTGTTGTTCACGCGTTCACCGCATTCATACACGCAGGTTTCATACGCTCATGGCAGTTACATCGGTCACACGGTTATGGTTTAGTTGTTCACACGTTCATCGCATTCATACACGCAGGTTTTATACGCTCATGGCAGTTATATTGGTTACACGGTCATTGTTTTGTTGTCCACACGTTCATCGCATTCATACACGCAGGTTTTATACGCTCATGGCAGTTATATTGGTTACACGGTCATTGTTTTGTTGTCCACACGTTCACCGCATTCATACATGCAGGGTTCATACACTCATGGCAGTTATATTGGTTACACGGTCATTGTTTTGTTGTTCACACGTTCATCGCATTCATACACGCAGGTTTCATACGCTCATGGCAGTTACATTGGTCACACGGTTATGGTTTTGTTGTTCACACGTTCATCGCATTCATACACGCAGGGTTCATACACTCATGGCAGTTATATTGGTTACACGGTCATTGTTTTGTTGTTCACACGTTCACCGCATTCATACACGCAGGTTTCATACGCTCATGGCAGTTACATTGGTCACACGGTTATGGTTTTGTTGTTCACACGTTAATCGCATTCATACATGCAGGGTTCATACGCTCATGGCAATTATATTGGTTACACGGTCATTGTTTTGTTGTTCACACGTTCACCGCATTCATACGCTCATGGCAGTTATATTGGTTACACGGTCATGGTTTTGTTGTTCACATGTTCACCGCATTCATACACGCAGGTTTCCTATGGTTCTCACACATAGTGTCATGCTGTTTCGTGCAGTTGTGGCCACGCGCTCATAGCATGTTCACAGCATTATACTGCTCATAGTACTCATACCTCATAGCGTCATACCACATATTAATTCGTAGCACATATGCTCGACGCTTATACTGCACATGTACTTGTAGCGTTTATACTGCACATGGCCTACATCAGGCACATACGCTCTTAGCATTGATATCGCAAGTATACTCATAGCATTATACTGCTCATAGTGTCATATCACTATACGCTCATAGCATTTATACCACATACACGCTCGTTGTATTCATACCACAGACATGTTCACGTCATGTATATTGCACATAGAATTGTAGCAATACACTACACGGACATTCGTAGCATTCATTCTGTACATACGATGGTAGTAATTATTATGCTGACACGTTGTAGTACTTATTCTGCGTACATGTAGCATTCATTCTGTTATGTTATGTTATCTGCACTAACATCCATAGTGTTTACTGTACATGGGTAATGGTATTTATTCTGCATGTTCATCCATAGCGTCTACACTACACACATGCTCCCGTAGCTTTTACTGTACGTATGTTTATAGCATTCATTCTGTGTATTCGTGCATAGTCTTTTATACGGAAAGTTCACTCAGGTTTGTCAGGATGTAGCCATATTGCCTGACTCCTCTTCAGGTTAAGGGGTCAATGTCGGTTGCTACTGACTCGTTCAGAGCAATCGCATTGTTGTTTATTGTCATGTCCTGCAAGTTCTCAGGTCAGATACAACCTCCTCTGTTGTATTTCACGACTAAGTTATCAGTTAGTTATAGAACACATATTCAACTATCCGGCACAGGTACTCGTTCAAGGGTGGTCATCATTTTAGTGGCACTAATCGGCTGTTCAATACCCGGTCACCTGACTCGTTCCTTCAGGGGTTGAATCGCGGTTGTTACTGACTCACATTCAGAGCAACCAATTTCAGGAATAGTCACAATGTTAACCTGTTGCCTGACTCCTCTTCAGGTTAAGGGGTAATGTCGGTTGCTACTGACTCGTATTCAGAGCAATTTTGTCGTTGGTGTATTTGTTATGACCTGACACGTTTTCAGGTCAGATACAACCTCGTCTGTTGTATTTCTCGATTACGTTATTTCGTTATAGTACACAGATTCAACTCTCTGGCATAGTTGCACGTTACGCTCATAGTCTGGTTACGTTCATAGCTTTATTTTGTTGTACTGCACATGGGTAATAGTTTTTCTGCATTTCCATCCTTAGAGTCTACACTACACATATGCTCCCGTAGCTTTACTGTACTCATGCTCATAGCTTTCATACTGCATATTCGTGCATAGTGTTTATACGGAAAGCTTATACAGCTTTGTTAGGATGTTGCCCTATTTGCCTGACTCCTTCAGCCTAAGGAGTTAATGTCGGTTGCTACGTTCTCAGGACAGATACAGCCTCCTCCGTGGTATTTCATGACCACGTTATCAGTTACTTATAGTAGACATATTCAACTATCCGGCATAGTTGCACGTTGTCTATCTTTTTAGATATGTTTACACTTTATTTTCTAGGCATGTATGAGGTACTCATAATGATGTTACAGCATAAATTCATAACGTTCCTTACGTTTTCACGGTACTTACGCTCCCAGCTTGTGTATGATACATGCACCAGTACACAGCATTTGTTGCATACTACCATAGTTGTATGCGGGTAGGTTATGTGCATTCGTTCCTAGTGTTGAATAGCAGTTGCACCTCTGGCTGTACATATATTTACAAGACACGATTACAGTATTCATATGGTGCTTACATTCATTGCAGATATATCGAGCACATATTCTTAAACCTCCTACGTCTGCAGGGGGGGATGCACCACATAGGTTATTGTTAGACATGTCTCAGAGCAATAACATATTGAGTAGCGACTTGTAGTTGGGTATACTGTTAGCAGGTTATGCCGCACATACGGTTAACATGTTTCATGTGGTGCACACAGGGGAGGTAGATCCTTTGCTTAGGGTATTGGACACAATTGGTCATTTTTGTTACTGACACGCCTTCAGAACAACACTCCAGCTTCATACAGGTATCTTGTCATGAATACTCATGATGTTACCCTGTTGCCTGACTCCTCTTCAGGTTAAAAGGGGTAATGCCAGTTGCTACTGACTCGTTTTCAGAGCAATTTTGTCGTGTGTTATATTTGTTATGACCTGACATGTTTTCAGGTCAGATACAACATCGTCTGTTGTATTTCTCGATGACGTTATCATTTCGTTATAGTACACAGATTCAACTATCTGGCATAATTGCACGTTCTCTTTTAAGGAGGGCCAGCATTTAGTTGCAGATATATTCTGCATTTAATACACAGTTTCATGACTCATTTCTTTAGGATCGGGGATTGAATCATGGTTGCTGCTGTCTCATTTCAGAGCAATTGATTTGACATGGTTATGTAGGTAATCTGACACGTTTCAGATAGTATACAATCTCAATATGGCATTTCACACTTACGTATTTGAGAAAAAAAAAGTGGTTTACAAAGACCTGTGACGTTTACAGGCACAATGATTTCACAAAGACCTGTCATGTCTACAGGCTCGATGGTTCCGCGGGGGCCTGTGACGGGTTCAGGCACGACGGTGTCACAAAGACCTGTCAGGTCTACAGACATGATGGTTCATCTAAACACTGGTCACGTCTACAGATACGTTGCTCTCGCAGGGAGCTGTCATCTGCAATGGGTCATCACTTCCAAGTCCAGTTGGGTCAGTACAGTGGCTAGTTAGGTATGTCTGTTACAGTCTCAATCAGGTAAGGTGCCTTCGTGAACCTTGTCATGCGACATGACCCACACGATCTATCAGGTAGATAGGTATTTCTTGTCATTTACCTGTCAGTTTAGTTTTTGCCTCTTAAATAGCAGGGGATTGGTGCTTGTCAGACCTGCCATGAAGTTAGCCTTTCCGTGTCCATTTGAAGTAATGTCACAAGTAGGGATGGTGATAGGTATAGTTCAGTTAGTATTTGGCAGGGAAGGTTATTTTCAGGTTGATTCTTTACAGATGGACGTTACTACCACGGTTTCAAAGGTATGGTTACCACCTCTAGTAGTCACTAGTTGGTCAGGGCTACTCTTTCAGCACATTAGGTATAGTCTACTTCGGGTATGTGAAGATTGATGCTGGATGTAGGATGTTTTATTTCAGGAATTGTATTCATCCTAGCATGGTTGCTTTTTGCCCTCTATAGGCGTGCCCTCATTGCGCGGTTATGGCACAACTCAGACCGCTATGCTAGGGTAAGATCTTGTATAGGTATGTAGGCAATCTTTCCTGTCACTAGTACACGTATGGAGCCCCGATCACAAGTATAAAGCCTGATGGGCTGTGTTTGTGCGAGGGGCGGAAGTAATTATCGCTCCCTGCACTTCCAGGTGGGGCTCATTGGGAACAGGTGGGGGCGTGTGTATATAACTCTCCCCTCTCCTACAGGGGCGGAGCACGTGTCGTTTGTGGAACCCACCCAACCCTCCCTTATCTTATTCCTTCACTATAGTGCATGCCCTCTATAGGCGTGCCCTCATTGCGCGGTTATGGCACAACTCAGACCGCTATGCTAGGGTAAGATCTTGTATAGGTATGTAGGCAATCTTTCCTGTCACTAGTACACGTATGGAGCCCCGATCACAAATGATATATATCTCTGAATACATAGGCTTTCTGTAATGAAGATAAAGTATGCAGGATAGTAATAAAGATACATGACATAATGGTCTAAAATCGAAAGTATAAGGGGAATTCTATTAATACTTGTGGTTTACGCGCACAAGGGAGACATAAATATCTGTATAAAATGTTGTTTACTTACAATCTGTAGGCAATATTAGATGCTACAATGTTACTCAACTGGGGAATATAAAATGTATAGATTACCGTATTTTTCGCCATATAAGACGCTCTGGCATATAAGACGCACCCAATTTTAAAGGAGGAAAATCGAGAAAAAAAATTCTGAACAAATGCAATGTAAAGTATAGGACAGTGATCTTCAACCTACGGACCTCCAGATGTTGCAAAACTACAACTCCCGGAATGCCCGGACAGCCGTTGGCCATTGGTATTGGAGGTTATACTCACGTGTCCCCGCCGCTCCGGACCCGTCACCGCTCGTCACCGCTGCCCTGGATGTCGCCCTCCATCACTGTCGCCGTGTCCCTGGGGTGTCCGTAAAGTCTCTGCTGCCCTGTATCCTCGCTCTCCGTCGCCACCATCACGTCGCTACGCACGCTGCTCCTATTGGATTACGGGACGGCGTGCGCGACGACATGATGACGACGAAGGAGAGCGCCGGCCATGCAGGGGATCCCGGCACGGAGCAGTAATTCGCCGATCAGACACCAAGGAGGCAGGTAAGGCCCCTCCCGGTGTCCTGTAAGCTGTTCGGGACACCACGATTTCTCCACGGCATTCCCGAACAGCAGCCGGGTTAGTTTCCCTTTAGCTTCAGACACGGCGATCAGCTTTGATCGCCACGTCTGAAGGGTTAATACAGGGCACACCACACCACACCACAATCGGTGATGTCCTGTATTAGCCACGGGTCCCGGCCGTTGATGAGGTTTTAATGTGTATTTGCCCTATAAGACCCACCAACTTTAGTAGACCAAAGAATATAAAATACAGAATAAATACCAAATAATTATGCATAAAATATGTTGATAAAACTGGAGATTGTAAATAAGTTAAAAAATAGCAGAGCACATATAAAAATATGAATATACTAAATAGTAGGATGATAAAATTTGATCAATAGGGTTTTGTCCAAAACAATATATTGCAATTTCAGGTGACGCATTCAATAAATTCATTGAGACCTTGGAAATCCAATAGTTTTCTCTTTGTTTTAGTTTGTCAAATCTGTTATGTCCTTCTGTAATTAATTCAATGGCAGTGTCCGTAAATTCTTTGAAACAGCTGTTGTGGTGTATTGTCACACGGAGAGAAACGCTGTGTAAAGGAAAATTATTGGTAACATTGCTTCTGTGCACATTGCACATAAAGGGGGGGGGGGTGGATAGTGATCATGAATAAAGAAGATTACATTGCTGAAGCAGAACGATTACTTTCCGACAACTCCTTTTACCTTTTACAAACCCCTTAAACACAATCCCACCCAGGAATATTCAGCCAGTCTTAAAAACCTCATTACATTAGGATATGAAAAAGGTATTTTAAATAAACAAGAACTCCATTTTAGTAGAGGAACCAACATTACCCATCTTTTACTTCCTTCCTAAAGTCCACAAGAGCATCACAAAACCTCCGTGCAGACCAATTATCTCTGGTATAAACTCCCTATCATGCAACGTGTCCCACTATGTAGACATTCTCTTACAAAAATATATATTGGCACTCTCTTCCCACCTTAAAGATACTTTGGATTTTTTAAAAGCTATTAAACAAATTCAATGGGATAACAACTGTATTTTTGTGACTATGTATATCACCTCTTTATATACAGCAATCGACCACGATCTGGGAACTAAAGCTGTGGAGCATTTCCTTTCCTCAGATCCATCCATGCCCATCCAACAAGCAAACTTTGTTTTAGATGCTATCAAGTTAATTTAAAAACATAACTATTTTGAGTTTAATAAAGTAATTTATGAACAGCATCAGGGTATGGCGATGGGGACGACATTCGGCCCAAGTTCCGCTAACCTGTTTGTGGGACTCTTTGAGGAATCTGCTATTTATAACTGTCCACTTTTTAAACATTTTCTTTTTTACAAACATTTTATAGATTATATTTTTATGGTATGGAAGGGATCCAATACAGAACTACAAACGTTCCTCAATGTTATTAACAACAATAGTTGGGATCTCAATTTCACTCAATCCATTTTTTATAATGATGCAGAATTCCTAGATGTGATAGTAACAAATAACACTGATAACCAGATCACCACGAAATCATATTTTAAAAAAGTGGACAGTAACAGTAATCTTAAAAAGTGGCTAGTTAATGTGCCATATGGACAGTTTGAAAGAATAAGACGAAACTGCACAAGAAATGAAGATTACAATAAACAAAGTAAAAACATAGCCAAGAGATTTATAGCAAAAAAAATATCCAAAGTCTCTCCTAGAAACTTCAAAACAGCGTGCAAGCCTCCTTACCCAGGATGAATGCCTCGCTCCAAGAAACCAAAAAGACAAGGAAATTGACTGGCAGTGCAATTGTATTACCACCTTCTCTAGTGACCATTTTAATATCCGCCAATCCCTCGAAAAACACTGGAATATTTTATTACAGGATCCGTATCTACGCCCCCTTTTACCTGACAAACTAAAACAAAGAGAAAACTATTGGATTTTTAAACTCCCCTGTTTAGCCCCCAAGGTCTCAATGAATTTATTGAATGTGCCACCTGAAATTGCAATACATTGGTCCCTCAACATAAGATGGTAATCCGCTCCAAATGAACCATCGTTTGTTGAAACCATCGTATGTTGAGGGATCCATGCAACGTAAAGTATAGGCTGTTATACTCAACTGTCCCCGCCGCTCCGGACCGTCACCTATGCCCTGGATGTCGCCCTCCCTCGCTGTCACCACGTCCCCGGGGTGTCCCCGCCGCTCCGGAAAGTCTCCGCTGCCCGGGATCGCCGCATGCATGGCGACATGATGACAACGAAGGAGAGCGCCAGCAATGCAGGGGATCCCGAAGAGGACAGTCCGGAGCACCGTGGACATGTAAGTGATCGTCACTGGACAACTTTGGGAACCTTAATCGGCTATATGGCAGCAGCTGAAGCAGTCTGCGCTGCCGGATAGCCGTTTATGCGATGGCCCCGACATACAAAAGCATCGTATGTTGATGCTGTCTTCAACATGCGATGGCCTCTGAGAGGCCATCGTATGTTGAAATTATCGTATGTCATCGTAGGTCGGGGGTCACTGTATATTGTTTTAGACAAAACTGAAACGTGTCATTGGTTGTCAAAATAAAAGATACTAAATTTTAATATACATTTTGCCTGAACCTTCCAGAGAAGCCTGCGCCTAGAGGGAGTCTTTTTCTACTATTTCCTTGCAATACCATTCGTGGACGGACCACAGCCACAATCCACTACCACACAGCTTTGCAGCACCTCCGGGAATCTGCAGATCATCTCTACCCACTACATTGGGTTACAGGTGCATTAACCTTGCGCTCCAGGTGAGCACATTACTATCTGTTCAGTCCATCTGATCATCTAGGATAATGCGCTAGGCGCCTTGTGTGGTCTATTTTTCCTTTTCTTTTTTTTTTGTTTTGTTTCTATGGGGCAAGGAAGTCTGGGTAGGCAGGATCACCCTTAATCACATGCAGCATGGAGCCTATCAGCGGCCAGCCCTGTGATGTCACTGCCCTATATATTCGGCACCCATTGCCGAAGATGGGCATTTCCGAGAGCAGAGACTGTATGTGCGCACTAATCACTGTTACTGACAATACACATCTTTACAGCAGCGAAGCCATTCACCTAAAGCCCACATTCGTTCTGGCTAGAGAGAGAGAGCAGTCACTGTGTGGTCACTAATTAGGGTTACATACAATACTGATCAGAACAGGGGAA
This sequence comes from Hyla sarda, assembly GCF_029499605.1. Taxonomy (NCBI): domain Eukaryota; kingdom Metazoa; phylum Chordata; class Amphibia; order Anura; family Hylidae; genus Hyla; species Hyla sarda. Next base: position 11,890,268 of record NC_079192.1, on the reverse strand, counting down.
ATCCATTCACCTCAAGCCCGCATTCGTTTTAGCTAGAGAGAGAGCAGACAATGTGTGGTCACTAATCAACGTTACTGACAATACAGATCAGCACAGGGGAAATCCATTGACCTCAAGCGGCATCACTGCAGGCCGGCAGGGGGCGTTTAGAAGTCGTTTCATAGTCTGCCAATTGAGATCATCACAGGAAGCACTCCCCATTCAAAGACTGCAAGCAACTACTGTATAGTGCAGGCAGGGACAGTTCATATAGAGAGAGAGAGTACACTTTTTCTGTTGCAACCGTACTAATAGTGATTCTAATAGCGATGCCTGTAATCTGCATGTCATACTGAATAACAGTATTATTTCACTACCCCAGCACACTCCCTATGCGTGTTAGGACAAGGCAAAGTGTTCTACACCCCTATAGAGGCTCTCTGTAGCCCGGAAATAGCGATTTGCCACAAATATAACCAAATATCGAACCAAATCAAACCAAAGTGAATTAGACTAATCAAATTTGTGAAAAATTCGCCCATCACTACATATCCTGATTAACTATTACTGTACAGAATAATCATAGACATCAATGCCCCCCCCCCCCATTTCTTTTGGTAGATTCCATCTATCCTCCAGTGGAGCTGACATGGCCCCAAGTTCTAGATTATAGAGGAATGCCCATGGGGACTCCTCTCTATTATTTCTTTTTTATTTATTTAAAATATTATTTTTTTTACCAATTATATATTTTAACAAAAGCCACTGACACAAACATATTGTGCAGTTACAAAATTGCATATAATTACATCATACACAATTAAATAAAATATCCATTGCCCACCCGTCTGGAGAAATATTAAAAAAATTATATAATTTTGGAGCTTTATTCTTTCCCATTCGTCCAGAGCTTCTTATGAGTTTGTAACGCTTTTTCTGTTCTCTGTGATACCCAAAATTCATATTTTTATATATTTTTTATTATGTTTAGCAAATTACGCCAATGTTCAAAAGTAGGCTTTTCTCAGACAGCCATGTCCTTAAAGGGCCACTCCGCTGCTCAGCGTTTGGATCAAACTGTTCCGAATGCTGGAGCAGGCGCCGGGAGCTCGGGACCTGACAGCCCCGCCCCCTCATGAAGTCACAACCCGCCCCCTCAATGCAAGTCTATGAGAGGGGGCGTGACAGTCGTCACGCCCCCTCCCATAGACTTGCATTGAGGGGGTGGGGCGTGACATCATGAGGGGGCAGGGCTATGGCGTCACGAGCTCCCGGCACCAGCTCCAGCTTTCGGAACAGTTTGTTCCAAATGCTGAGCTGCGGAGTACCCCTTTAATATCATCACCTTTGCACATATATATATATATATATATATATATATATATATATATATATATATCATTTAACCAACAAGGGTGCTTCAGATAGCTTTCTATCACCCCCCAGGATAGGCTTCATAAATGTAATACACTAATCTTAGGGGAGTATCCCCATTTTGATCAAGCATGAATTTATTCTTTCCCAGAACACCAATATGGCTCTTCATCCCCAGATTATGTGCTTCATGTCGGCCTCTTCCATACCACATCTGGGGCATTCGGAATTATCTCTACAACTGTACCTACAAAGCTGTTTTGGCGTATAATATAACTCATGTATCAAATTAAATTGCGTTAATTGAAATTTAGTATTTATTTTAAGCGCATTCATATTTCTAACATTATTAGACCATTGCCAATCGTTTATAGGGCCAATTTGGGCTTCCAACTTCTTTTTTGACCTGTACCTAATGGGCTCACCAATTATGTCCCTAAGTATTCTATACATTTGGACAGTGGATTTTTTTACTCCTAGATAGCTGTAAAACCTCATCTAACTTGTTCTGTTTAATTACCACCAATTGTCTATCAACCTCATAAGGACGTAGGGCGCACCTGTCCCGATCAACTAGGACACGAGCGGAGGGTCCGTTACCTGCCTCCAGCATGTCCAATCGGCGATGGACTTCTCCATGCCTGAAATCTAGGTAGGAGAAGTCAAGCCCTGATAACACTGATCATTCGCATATAGTTCTATACCGATGATCAGTATTAGGAATCAATGTAATGCATAATAGAACCACTAGAGGGGGCTATAACATAGCAAAAAAAAAGTTGAAAAAAAAGTTACTAATGATGAATGAAGCCCTTCCCTAATCAAATAAGAATCACCCCCCTTTTCCCATTTTCCCAAAAAAATGTTGGTAAATAAAAATAAACGTGGTATAAATAAACGTAAATGTGGTATCGCCACGTGCGGAAATGTCCGAACTATAAAAACGTATCGTTAATTAAAACTTACGGTTAATGGCGTATACGCCAAAAAAATTCCAAAGTCCAAAATAGCATATTTTTGGTCACTTTTTATAGTACAGAAATAAAAGTCCAATCAAAACAAAAAATTATACCAATAAAAACTTCAGATCACGGCGCAAAAGATGAGCCTCATACTGGCCCAAACACAGAAAATTTAAAAAGTTATAGGGGTCAGAAGATGACAATTTTAAACATATACATTTTCCTGCATGTAGTTATGATTTTTTCCATAAGTACGACAAAACTTAACCTATAATAGTAGGGTATCATTTTAACCGTATGGACCTACAGAATAAAGAGAAATTGTAATTTTTACCAAAAAAAGCATTGCGTAGAAACAGAAGCCCCCAAATGTTACAAAATTTTGTTTTTTTCTTCGATTTTGTCGCTCAATAAATTTGTTTTCCTTTTCGGCATGGATTTTTTGGTAAAATGACTAATGTTGCTGCAAAGTAGAATTGGTGGCGCAAAAAATAAGCCATCATATGGAAATTTAGGTGCAAAATTGAAAGCGTTATGATTTTTAGAAGGTGATGAGAAAAAAATGAAAATGCAAAAACGGAAAAACCCTGCGTCCTTAAGGGGTTAATCAAGCGACTATATGCCCACTCAAGTTGGATGGCCCAAAATTTATGCTAGTCTTCTAGGTTCATTATTCATTAACTCCTGGATATCTAATAATTTCCCGTTTGTATAAAAGTGTTGGACTAATCTAGCCCCTCTAATTTCCCAAAATTGCTCTTGCCCCAGATTCAAAAATTTTGTTCGATTTTGGTTATTCCATAGTGTTGTGAAGTGTAAACCGTGATTAATATTCAATAGTTTCTTGATTGTGTTCCAGGCCCTGGGAAATAATTCAGTATAAGAAAATTCTATTTAACCCTTACCTTTATTCCATCCTGCCTCCAGTGCTTCAAAAACATTAAAAAATGTATTACTCCTCTCTATTATTTCAGTTTTCTAATCAAATATTTGTTACAAAATTTATATACTGTACCCTTAAGCTGAATCCTCTCGCTTTGGACCCAGCACGACATCGCTGTAGATATCCCCAGTCACCCCAAGGGCCGCCATTATTGACCGAAATGATTTGTCCATAGGTCAGTGTTGCCAGTATTGGCAAAGATAGTATAACCGAGAACAACATCTTCTGGGCAGAAAGATCAGATTAACCTCACAGATGTGACAGAAAGTGAGTGGAGCTGTCATGTCCCGATCTGGATTTATAGTCTGGACCAAGCATCCTTTTTTTTTTTGGACAGCAGCTTACCGTCAATAGTATTACTAATATTAACTAAATATTGACTTTGGAAGCGGGAAGTTGGTGAAGTTCTTGTGCGCACAGTTCAAATTACAGGTCAAGGTGAGAGAAGTCATTCATTCGGGATTTCTACCCATGAGCGATAACACAAAATTCTTATATTATTTAAGGGGTACTCAAGTGGAAACATTTTTTTTAACTGGTGCCAGAAAGTTAAACAGATTTGTAAATTACTTCTATTTAAAAAATCTTAATCCTTCCAGTACTTATCAGCTGCTGAGTGCTCTACAGGAAGTTTTTTTCTTTTTTAATTTATTTTCTGACTGACCACAGTGCTCTCTGCTGACACTCTTTTTATTATAAGTATATAAAACTTAGCAAAACAGAAAAACAAGCTTAACTAGCAATAACAAAACCAAACTTTTCCTGTTTTCCCCACCGACGTATCGCCTTCAGAGTCGGGGTAGCATAAGCCAGAAGATATCCATGGGGCGTACGGAGGTCCTTCACTCGCCCTCCTGTCTCCCATTCCTGGAAGAAAGACCGAAACCATTCCCTGCAGGAGAGTACCCAAGGAGGAGCCCTCTCTGACCATAGGTTTGAGATGTTAGCTTTCAAGAAGGTGTTAGTTAAGAACACCACAGGGTTAACACAGATAAACCCCCTAGTCTCCTCGTGTGGTACGTAACCTCCCTCTTGACTAGGTTCATCCTGTTCCCCCATAACAGTTGGAAAAACAGGCTGTAGATCCTAGTGTAGTAAGCCTCTGGCAAGATACATACGCTGCCCAGATAGATAAACAAGGGGAGCAGGTACGATTTGATCAGGTGTACCCTTTCCCTGAGGGTCATAGACCAACCCTTCCACTGGTCCACCTTCTGAGTGGCATCCTGGAGCTTACCATCCCTGTTTTTAGTGGGATAATCATCCTGGCCGAATGTGATGCCCAAAACTTTTGCTGACTCTTGGGGCCCTGGAAGGGTGTCCGGGAGATCAAACGTGGGATCTCCCCCTCCCAGCCAGAGACTCTCACACTTATCCCGGTTGATCTTAGACCTAGATGCCTCCGAGAAGCGTTCCACTTACGACATCACCACATCGACCTCCTCTCTCGAGGACACGAAAATGGTGACATCGGCAGCGTACGCCACTACTCTCTAGGCAACATCCAGCTCCGCCAGACTCATCCTGACTCCCACCAACGGCCCACAATCTACCCTCCGGACGAAGGGATCAATCACAAACATGTATAAAAGCGGGCTCAAAGAACAACCCTGACGAACCCCAGCACAAAAGAGTGGCCAGACCAACCATTCACCAGAGGGAAACTCCCTGCCCCTGCATACAAGATCTTAAGCCATTTAACAAAAGTACTCGGTAAGCCATATCTCAGGAGGACGGACCAGAGGTACTCGTGGTTCACCCGATCAAACGCTTTGGCCTGATCCAGGGACAGCAAGTACCCCTTCCAGAAACCCGCACTACTCCACTCAACTGCCTCCTTGAAACTAAGGACAGCACTTAAGGTGCTTCGGCCTGGAACAGTGCAGTGCTGAGCCACCGAAAGGAGCCGGGGTGCAAACTTCACGAGCCAATTAAACAGTGTCTTAGCCAGAAGCTTCCTGTCTGTATTGAGAAGAGCTATGGGCCTCCAATTCTCAATACGGCTAGGATCTTTACCCTTTGACAATAGAATCAGGGCTGACCTCCACATTGCCCTCGGCAGAGTGCCAGAGGAGAGACTGATTGAATACCTCAGTCAAGAGGGGAGCTAAAGACTCCTTAAAGGTCCTGTACCACTCGGACCTCATCCGGACCTGGTGACTTCTTAGGAGCAAGCCCCTCGATTGCCAGTCTCACTTCCTCTTCCCTGATTTCTCCTTCCAAAACATCAAGAGATGGGTCTACCCCTGGCTGAGGAATTGTTTCAGCCAGGAAAACCGACATCTTGTCTCAATCTAGATCCTTCCTCCCCAAGAGGTGCGAGTAGAAAGATCTGATGATCTCCAAGGTGAAACCCGCATGGCCCAAGGGGCTCCAGATGTGGGCATCCTCTAGGCAAGCTTCTCTAGCTATGCTGATCAGTGCCACACTATCACAAATCAGCGGACCATTGCAGCCTCTCCTTTCTTGGGACCTTGTGACATTGTTGAAGTCCCCTCCAAAGATCACCTGCCGACTCATAAAAAGAAAGGGCTTAATTCTCATAAAGAGATCTTTACGGCCCCGCTTAGTTTGTGGGACGTAGATGTTAATGAGTCGGAGCTCCTGTCCCTTCATGAAGACATCAATGATCAGGCACCTCCCCATTTCCAACCCAATAACCCGTCTGCATTCAACAGGAGCCGTAAAAAGTACCGCAACCCCACTAAATGGCTCAGCTGCAAGAGACCATTGGGAGGGACCGTGCCTCCACTATCTCCTGGCTTTTACCAGGGGATCTGACAACCTGGTCTCCTATAAAAATAAAATGTTGGCTTCAACACGGCCGAGAAAATCAAAGGCTGCGAATCTAGCCATATCAGCCTTTATGCTGGCACAGTTAATAGATGCCAGCGTCAGTGGGGTGAGTGCCGCCATCCTGGGTGATTGAGTTAGATGGCCTCACCCCTTAAACCTTCTTCCTCTCCTTCCCTCCACCCCCATCTGAATCGGAGGAAGACCCTTTACCCCTTTTCAAACTCAGTGAAATATCCATCCCAGGATCTTTACCTTTGGCATCTGGTTTTACCCCTCCCGAGGAAACTGCCCCAGAGGAAGGAGGCTTGGCACCTCCTGGAGGCTGCACTGTCTCCTGACCCTCGAGAGAAGGAGGGGAGATAGCATCCCCGAGGGCCTCATATCGATTTGAAAGGATGATCAGAGGTCGGAGACTGAGTTGTTCCTTCTATGGTCTGAGGCTACAACTGAAGAGGAGGACGGCACCGCCTTACTCTTACCCTTCTTCCTCCTCTTATTTTTCTGGCCACCATTTACCATCTGCTCCTCCTCCTCATCATCATCATTCACAGTTTCGGATTCAGAGGAATGACTGGAGGAAGGAGCATCTTGACCTTCTTCCCTACGCAGTCTCCCTATCTCCTTGTCCAGTTTGGCCTCACCCAAAGCCTCAGAGTTATTCTGACCTTCTTCTGAGCCAGTGTCTGGAGTGGACCCCGAGCTACCTCTGGCATCTGGACATTCTCAAGGGCCCTCTCCAATCTGCGCTTCTCCTCTCGCCTTCGCATAGAGTGGGTCTTATGTTTTTCCTTCACTGGCTTTGGTGCCCCCTCTCCTCCACTGGTCCCCTCCCTGTCGATGTAACCGTTAGGCTTTCCGCAGCCGGGGCAGTCACAGCATTAGAGAACGAGCACGGATACCGATTGAACGGGTGACCTAAGTCACCTCACAAGTTACACCGAATCTGCCCACAGGTGGCTGCCAGGTGACCGACCCCACAGCAGAGGGTGCATATCTGCTGAGTGCAGTTGGCACTAAAGTGGATTGAGTCAACACCCCTGTGACACAGCTTCGGCTGCCCCTGGTAGAAGATCTGAATCCTGTCGTGTCCCAGGAAGGCGGCCGAAGGGATGTGGGTGACCGTGTTCCCTGAACGCCTGAGACGGACGGAAAACGTCCAGGCCCCAGACCATATATTGTGCTCAACAAAGTTCTTCTGGGGGATGTCCGTCACCACCCCGTACCTGCCCAGCCAGGTCATAATAAGAAAGTGACTTGTTACGAGTCAAAATGGTCACTTTCTTTACCATACTTTGGCGAGATACCACTTTTACAGCGAAATCTCACCATCCAGGCTCGTTTTTCATCAGCTCATAATTAGACCAAAAGAGATCTGGTCCCTCCGGCCTAACAAAGCTGACATCAAACTCGGAGGAGCCCAAGGGGTGAATCAGGGCAAATATGTCTTCAGCCCTGAAACCCATCTGGAAAAGAAGCTCCACCACCTTGCCCCTTTTAGGGGCACGCATCTTCGCCTTTCCAGACCATGCGGGCCACATTCCTCCGACCTACCTCTTGCCCGGGTGTCTGGAGGGACCATACGGTCTCCCCATTTCTCTCTTGGAATGCTCCCAGACCATGTCTCTCCACCCAGAAAGACAGGTCCATCTCCTCTCCCTCTACCTGGAGCATCCTTTCTCCTCTCTTCAGTGCCTCCAGGAGGCACCATTGCAACTGATCCTCACCAGATGCAGGAGGTAAAAATCCCACTGAACCCCCGGCTGCTACACTTGCATAACTCCTGGAGACCGGGGAGGGGCAGCTGGACCAGGCACCGTCCCTACGTCCCCGCCTAGGCAACCTGTACTGCAAAAGCTATTACTACTCCTCTCATTCACACCACTACTCCTCCCATCTGCACTACTACCACTCCTCCCATCTGCACCACTACCACTCCTCTCATTCACTCCACTACCACCCCTCCCATCTGCACCACTACCACTCCTCTCATTCATACTGCTATCACCCCTCCCATTCATTCCACTACCACTCCTCCCATCTTCTCCACTAACACTCCTCCCATTTACTCCACTATCACTCCCACCCCTCTCATACACAGCACTACCACTCCCATCATTCACACCCCTTGTATTCACATTGCTTTTATTAACAGTATTTTTGGGATCAGCAGCTGCTTCACCCGCAACCTCTGTTCTGGCCTGGACATGCTTTAACTTGGCCTTCTTGTTCCTCCTTAGGTCACCGGCGGCTGCCACTGTCGGCGACGCTGATTCCTCCTCCATACGGGACGTCACCACCGACGTCAAATCCCGAGGCTGAGGCTGCCCCTCCGGGCGCCCCTCCACCCATCCTCCTGTCACTGATGTGCAGGGACTCCCCTCTCTCACATGGGAGAATGGGAGATCGCCACACACAGCACCGGACTGCACGGGCTCAGCAGCAGGTCCTGGTGCCTGGACACTCTACCCCCTCTCAGGGGAGTGCCCCGCAGAGATGGTCACATTGCCCACAATACTATGGGAACTGCTCCCCTTTCACACTGCCGCATAACTAATGCCCACCATTAGCCCATCCTGCTCTTCCCTACCAGCAGGACTTGTGACTGTAGCACCCGCGGCCATCTTGGATGCAGCACTGTATTCCCGTGCTGGTCCTGTTACACAGCAGAAGCGGGATCTGGCAGGGTGGGGGGCCCAGCAGCCTGAACCAACTTTTCAGTTGGTCCAGACTGCTGGAAAGGGGAGAAGACAAACTTCACTTTCTCCTCAGCCTTTTTCTTCTTCCTGTTCTTTTTAATCTTCTTCTTGCTCTCCTCAGGGCCCAGGTCCTTGCAAAAACTGAAGTTCTCCAGACGGGTGGGTGACTCCTTCATCACTATGGCCCGCAGGAGCCTCCCCCACTGACCGGGCCGCTGTCACCGCCATCACTGCTGTCACTTTCCTCTGAGGTGGCTGGTAAGGCGACTTGGGCAGGGTTTATGTAATCCGCACTCGGCTTGACAGAGGTCTTAGGGGTACATGGGGTATCACACACATCCCCCTCACTCTCATCACCCTCACTGCCGCCATCTCCCTCCCCACCTTCCTCCATCTTCTCCTCTGTGACACACAGGCACTCTTCCTCCCCCTGGCTATCCTCTTCCTCCTTCACTGGTGTCCACATGGTTTTAAAGCGGTCCTCATTTTTTACATTTTTCTTTAAACATGCCCGCTCCCTCAACAATCAGCATTCAGGCTCTCACCACCTCCTGCCCCTCTGCCTTCAGCTCACACACCCTGGCAGCGAACCTTGCCCTCATGGCCTTGGCAGAGTAATCTGTCTAGTGGCGGGCAAACTTCAGGTCTTCCCTTATTATTGTAAGTTTTTTCCCTAGCTGCTCATATTCTGCTAGCTTGGCTTGCATGCGGGAACCGAAAGTGGCAAGCGACTTCCTGGGTCCCCACACCCCCGTTGCTTGGCCTCCAAAACAACAGTCCCCGAAGACATAACTGTAATCTTCTTACCAGAGGCCTTGCGGTTTCCAGCGATGGACAGGGGAGTGGGCTCTACTGTGGAGCCTGTTGGATCTTCTCACCCCGTCCTGGGAATCGTCCGTAGCTCTCTCACCCGGGGTTCCATAGCAGGAGGCTCTTCCCAAGAGGCTGATGGAAACACTGCTTCAATCCTCTCTCTGGAAAACTTAAGAAGCCAGACACACCCAACTGCTCCTGGCTGCTGTCTTCCACAGGAAATGCTCTCTGCTGACACCTCTGTCCGTGTCAGGAACTTTCCAGAGTAGGAGAGGTTTGGTATGGGGATTTTCTCCTACTCTGGACTGACACGGACAAAAGTGTCAGCAGAGAGCACTGTGGTCAGAAAGAAAGGAAATTCAAAAAGAATAAGAACTTCCACTGTATTATACAGCAGCTGATAAGTACTGGAAGGATTAAGATTTTTTATTAGAAGCAATGCACAAATCTGTTTAACTTTCTGACATTAGTTGATTTAAAAAGTACCCCTTTAAGTTCTTATCAATGGAGGGTTAAGAAATAGACGAAACACACTGGACCACCAATTCATGGTTAAAAATACCCTAAATTTCCCATTCAACACCTGTATACTAAAATAATAAAAAAAAATACTTTGTTAGTAAATTCCTACTATTTAGGAACTCTTTTAATACAGAGGTGCTAAATGGGAAATTTAGGGGTATTGCTGACCATCAATTTGTCCGGTGTGTTGGAATACAAAGAACGTCTTTTTCTTTGAAGGACCCGCCAAGAGAACCCATTCATTTTAACCAGTGCCATGTAACATGTAATTGGTCCTGTGATGGCGCTTTAGGTAAACGTTGATGGCATCTACTGTGTATACATATGCATTGCTGAAAAGGCTCCTGGCCCTCATTGGATGCCTGACATCATTGGCAGACAATACATAGAAAAAAGGGGAACCCAAAGCCAATATTGAAACGGTGCTTCTATTATGGTATTTAATTTTACCCCATAGGATAGAAAGGTGTGTTGTTCATTTCCTCTTATTTCCCATCATCCATTGGGTCAACACCCCCTCCATTAATTTGTTGACAATGCAGATAACTGGAGAGAGGAGTTCTGCACAGTTCCTTACCAATACAAAATGGAATGGGACCAACCAAGACAGAGCCCCATAGATGCCACATGGTCTGCCACTTTGGTACGCGTGCCCTTGCCTGAGATCATCTCATTGACAGACATAATACCCTGCAATACAGGTGTATTGCTGTTTGTTATACCAGAAATTAAGGAATTGCATAGTCATGTCCTCTAATGGGATTGGAAAAAGGGATTGAAAAAAGTGCAGTCTTTGGTTTTGTCACCCAGTTAGATTTTTTGGTCTAATAAATCTGAATTGTCTCCTGTTAAAGGGGTACTCCACTGGCCAGCGTTGGGAACATTTAGTTCTGAATGCTGTGTGCATGCGGCGGGGGTCGTCGGTCACGCCCCCTCCTGACATCACATCATGCCCCCTCAATGCAAGTCTATGGGAGGGGGCTTGGCGGCCAGTGGAGTACCCCCTTTAAGTCTCCATTTACTTGTTCAGTTTGTCACTTCTTCACATTACACTCCTCCCAGTACCAATTTCTAGCTTCATTCCAACTGTGTCCCAGATTTCTATAGTTTTATTTCTGTAACTCAATCGCGACCAATCGGTAGCTGAGACCTGGAAACCTAACTTGGAGAAAGCATACCCAACAAGCATCAAGACCTTAGCCACCATACCCAACAAGCATCAAGACCTTTGCCAACCATACCCAACAAGCATCAAGACCTTTGCCAACCATACCCAACAAGCATCAAGACCTTTGACAACCATACACAACAAGCATCAAGACCTTAGCCAACCATACACAACAAGCATCAAGACCTTAGCCAACCATACCCAACAAGCATCCAGACCTTAGCCAACCATACCCAACAAGCAGATATTAGAATTTATCTAGTGCTCAAAAACAGTTCAGTCACAATTCAGGTGTTACTCCCATTTACCTCAATCTCCCAGGCGGTGGCGTATTACTCATAGAGGCAGTCAACAGCTATGGGGCCCGATGGAGGGTATGTGATCTGCAGATATAATAATAAATAATCATGTGTTGCAGGGGCCATATAAAAATATTTTAAAAAGCCATACTTACCTATCCCTGTCCCCCAATCTTCTCTCTTCTTCCCACTTCAGAGACAAGAGCATGGCGCAGGACCTGCCGGCTCAGTCAATCACTTGCCAAGACGGTTGTGTCCAGCTTTGGATTTTCTATATGTCGTAGGACTTTGCTCTTGTCCATAGACTTAGTCCATCTCTACCATATACTAAACAACACACAATTATAGATATGAATCAATCCACCTGTGTAATTTCTATTTTATTAATAGGAAACAAAAATCTATAAAAAAAAAAACTGTAATCTACTTGGGTTGTTTATTTACAGCCGTCTTCCCATAAGCCTCAGAATAGATTAAAGTTCCATGGATTGTGAAACCTAAAGTTCAATGTACGGGACAAACATATCGAGCATTGCACAATGTACTGGGAATACTTTCTGCAATTGTGAACAATATAGTATATATCCTATAGATCACATACATGGCAATATAAGGTATCAGCACTCAGCAGCCTAAATAAATCTTAACCCCTTAAGGGCCAAGCCCATTTTAACCTCAAGGACCAGGCCAATTTTATTTTAGCGTTTTATTTTTTTCCTCCTCGTCTTCTAAATTCCATAACTCTTATATTTCCATCTACAGACCCATATAATGGCTTGTTTTTTGTGTGACTAATTGTGATTTGTATTGAAACCTCTCATTTTACCATAAAATGTACGGCGAACCCAAAATTTTTTTTTAGGAAGGAAATTTTTATGAAAACCACAACTTTGCACATTTTGGAGGGTTTTGTTTTCACATTGTACAATTTACAGTAAAAATGACACGTGTTCTTTGTTCTGTGGGTCAATACAATTAAAATGATACCCATGGCTAGATACTTTTAAATTTTTGTATTACTTAAAAAAAATCTAAAACTTTTTGTACAAAATCAGTAATCTAAAATTTTTTGACCAACTATAACTTTTTCATTTTTCCATATATAGGGCGGTATGAGGGCTCATTATTTGCGCTGTCGTCTGTAATTTTTATTGATACCACATTTGCATATATAAAACTTTTTGATCATTTTTATAAATTTAAAAGCAGCCTTTTTTTGACTTTTTTTTATTTTTTACGTTTACTCCGTTCATTGTACGGAGTGATTAACATTATATTTTGATAGTTCGGACATTTTCACACGCGGCGATACCAAATATGTTTCTAAAAAAAATTTTTACACTTTTTGGGGGTAAAATGGCAAAAATGGACAATTTTCATTTTTATTGGGGGAGTAGATTTTTCACTTTTTTTTTACTTTTGAAATTTACATTTTTCAAAAATGTTTTCACACTTTTTATGTCACCACAGGGGACTATCTATAGCAATTATTTAATTGCTAATACTGTTCAGTGCTATGCATAGACCATAGCACTGATCAGTATTATCGGCTATCTCCTGCTCTGGTCTGTTCGATCTCAGACCAGAGCAGAAGACCCCTATAGACGGACGGAGGCAGGTGAGGGGACCTCCGGCTGCCATTACAGATGATCGGGTGATCCAATCATCTATTTTAACATGTGCATTGCCGCAGATTCCATGATCGGTACTGATCACGGCATCTGAGGGGTTAATGGGAGACATCCGCGCAATCGCGGATGTCGGCCATTACCGGCGAGTCCCTGGCAGCTGATAGCAGCCGGAACCTGTCATGTAAGACACGAGCACCACTCCGATGCTCGCGGTCATACACAGGATGTAAACGTCCTGGTGCGCGAAATACCGCCAAACCAGGAGATACATTTACGTCCATGGTCGTTAAGGGGTTAAAGGGGTACTTCGCCCCTAGACATCTTATCACCTATCCAAAGGAACTTCGCTCCATGCCGGATGACTGGCGATGCAGGGCAGAGGCTCGTGACCTCATGGTCACACCCCTCTTGTGACGTCACAACCAAGCCCCCTCAATGCAAGTCTATGGCAGGGACCCTGACGGCCATCACACCCCCCTACAATAGACTTGCATTGAGGGGGTGTGGCCCGTCACGAGCGGGCGTTGTTGTGATGTCACGAGCCTCCGGCGCTGAACCCGACACTCTAAACGAACGCTGGGTGTAGCAGGGATATCGTGGGGGTCCCGTCACTGGACAGGGGATAACATGTCTAGGGGTGGAGTACCCCTTTAAGCAGCCATGGCGACTGTTGTGGTGCCTGTAGACACCAGGGGGCACTGCTCTGACCATTCTCTGCTTGATTATAACACAAGCGTGAGGCATGGTAGGTAAATTGAGGGAGGGGGTATTTAATCCTGTCCTGACCACACTTAATTTTTTTAACTCCTCACCTTCCATTTGGCCCAGGCGTTTTTAATTAGCAGGAGACTGTATAAGGGTTTCCTCCTAACATTCTCCCAGCCCTCTGGCAGGAAGCACTTGGTAGGTATCCACATTGGTGTGGTGCTCTGTGGCGGCCATTGTTACTGTGATGCTTTGTCTGTGGGGTGGTGCCGCTTGGTCGGGCAGCAGTGGGGCTGCCTGGCCACTGAGTCACTCCCCATGTGGGCTTGGTGTTGCGGTGGTGGTGGCCGCTGCCCGGTGCTATGCCAATGTTGGGTTAGGGACCCACTCTGACGAGGTGGCCTTGACGTGGTGAGTGGGCTTTTACTTTTTGATCAAAATGTATAGTAACAACCTGTTCGTTTTGGAATTTATGCTGAGAAGCAAATAGATCAAAATACAAATGGTGGATGTGCGGCTGGGTTTCTGTTTCTCTATTGAAGTTTAAAAGTTGTTTCACAGAATTCCTGGACCTTTTCATGGAATAAATAGATTGCCTATGGTTCCTTCTGATTCAGGATTATGCTTGACATTGTTGTACAAAGTGTTCAGTGTCTAGAAAAAGCCAAATATTAAGCAACATTTTTTTCCCAGCTTAACAAAAACAACAAAAGATGACACAAGGTGGAGATATAAAGGGAACTATATCGTATTTTTTGCTGTATAAGACGCACTTTTTCTTCCCCAAAACTGGGGGGGGGGGGGGGGAAGTCGGTGCGTCTTATACGGCGAATACACACCTATCGGGTCAGTCCCTGCGGCCATCAACAGCTGGGACCTGCGGCTAATACAGGACATCACCGATCGCTGACCGTAGCGTCTGAAACGAAAGTGACACTAACCCGGCTGCTCAGTCGGGCTGTTCGGGACCGCCGCAGTAAAATCGTGGCATCCCGAACAGCTTACAGGACCTTACCTGCCTCCTCGGTGTCTGCTCTGTGCCGGGATCCCCTGCATGGCCGGCGCTCTCCTTCGTCGTCATCACGTCGTTGCGCACGTAGTCCCGTCATCCAATAGGAGCGGCGTGCGTAGTGACATGATGACGGCGACGGAGAGCGTGGATCCCAGGGAAGAAGACATCCGGAGAGTCGGGGACACCACGGGGACGCGGCGACAGCGATGGAGGGCGACATCCAGGGCAGCGGTGACGGGTCCGGAGCGGCGGGGACACGTGAGAATTACCTCCTATCCAGTGGCTGTCCGGGCATGCTGGGAGTTATAGTTTTGCAACATCTGGACGTCCGCTGGTTGAAGATCACTGTTGGGTTCAGAATCTTTTTTTTCTAGATTTTGCACCTTTAAAATTGGGTGCATCTTATATGCCAGTGAGTCCTATAGGGCGAAAAATACGGTAAATGTGGTCACAAAAAAAAAAGACAACATGTTCTTACAGGCAAATCCGGAGCCGGGGTTTATGTCCTGCAGCAATAACATTAAATATAGGATTGGTAGCTATATCAACTGTAATACAAACAATCTAATATATCTGGATCCCTGCAGCATTCGGTCTGAGCAATTTTGTTGATAATTTGTTTCATTAGTCCGTACTATCCCTCCTTTGTAGAAAGGTACATGGAGGAAGTTCGATTTTTATAAAACGTCGTATGTAGCTTGAAAAAAAAAAAAACTGTATTTATTTAGTTCATCTCCTGGTTAAAGGGGTACGTCGCTGCCCAAGTGTTCACAACATTTTGTTCCAAACGCTCAGAGCGGGTGGCAGGGTCATGACATCACGGCCACACCCCTCAAGGCAAGTCTATGGGAGGGGGCATGGCGGCCCGCAACTCCCACACACAGCATTCTAAAGGAATGCCAGGTGCTGCAGAGAGAATGTGAGGGTCCCAGCGACAGGACTCCCACGATCAGACATCTTATCCCCTATCCTTTGGATAAAGGATAAAATGTCTAGGGGTGGAGTACCCCTTTAAGTAGCCATTTACTCCTCTGATCACACCTCGGTCTCTTCTCTTGGACTCGCCTCCTGGCTTTATTCCAACCCGGTTGTCACGATGCCGGCTGGCAGGAGGTGGATCCTCTGTGCCAGAGAGGGATTGGCGTGGACCGTGCTAGTGGACCGGTTCTAAGTCACTACAGGTTTTCACCAGAGCCCGCCGCAAAGCGGGATGGTCTTGCTGCGGCGGTAGTGACCAGGTCGTATCCACTAGCAACGGCTCAACCTCTCTGGCTGCTGAAGATAGGCGCGGTACAAGGGAGTAGACAGAAGCAAGGTCGGACGTAGCAGAAGGTCGGGGCAGGCAGCAAGGTTCGTAGTCAGGGTGGATAGCAGAAGTTCTGGTACACAGGCTTTGGACACACAAAACGCTTTCACTAGGCACAAGGGCAACAAGATCCGGCAAGGGAGTGCATGGGAGGAGGTCAGATATAGTCAGGGACCAGGTGGAAGCCAATTAAGCTAATTGGGCCAGGCACCAATCATTGGTGCACTGGCCCTTTAAGTCTCAGGGAGCTGGCGCGCGCGCGCCCTAGAGAGCGGAGCCGCGCGCGCCAGCACATGACAGCAGGGGACGGGAACGGGTAAGTGACCTGGGATGCGATTCGCGAGCGGGCGCGTCCCGCTGTGCGAATCGCATCCCCGACGGCCATGACAGTGCAGCGCTCCCGGTCAGCGGGACCGACCGGGGCGCTGCGGAGAGAGAGACGCCGTACGCGCTCCGGGGAGGAGCGGGGACCCGGAGCGCTAGGCGTAACAGTACCCCCCCCCTTAGGTCTCCCCTTCTCTTTGTCCGGTAACTGCCCCCCCTGGGATGAGGACACCGGGAAAGGATGGAGGGATTCCTCAACGGCAGGCAGTACAGCAGGAGTGGGAATGGGGATGGAGGGCAGAGGGCGAGGCCTGGCACGGGGCAGTGTGACACCAGGACGAGGGCCACGAGGAGGCACCGAGGCTTGACTGACTGGACTGGGAGGGGGGGAGAGGCACTTCTTAAGGCGGGCAGAGTCCATAACGACCTTAGGGAGACCGGATACAGGAGGAACCACAGGGTCACGGCAGGGAGTACTGGGAACCGGTTTAAGGCAGTCCTTGAAGCAAGAGGTACCCCAGCTCTTGATCTCCCCTGAGGACCAATCCAGGGTTGGGGAATGGTGTTGAAGCCAGGGTAGTCCAAGGAGAATTTCAGAAGTGCAATTGGAGAGGACCAAAAACTCAATTTTCTCATGATGAGGTCCGATGCACATTAGGAGAGGCTCCGTGCGGAAACGCACGGTGCAATCCAACCTGGCTCCGTTGACCGCGGAAATGTGGAGTGGCTTGACAAGACGGGTCACCGGGATGCGGAATTTATTCACCAAGGACTCCCGAATAAAATTCCCAGAGGCACCAGAGTCCAGGCAGGCCACGGCTGAGAGGGAAGAGCTGGCTGAAGAAGAAATCCGTACAGGCACCGTGAGACGTGGAGAAGCCGACTTATCATCAAGAGACGCCACACCCACGAGAGCTGGGTGCGAGCGTGCGTTTCCCAGACGTGGAGGACGGATAGGGCAACCCACCAAAAAATGTTCGGTACTGGCACAGTACAGACAAAGATTCTCTTCCTTACGGCGATTCCTCTCTTCCAGGGTCAGGCGAGACCGATCCACTTGCATGGCCTCCTCGGCGGGAGGCCTAGGCGCAGATTGCAATGGAGACTGTGGGAGAGGTGTCCAGAGATCTAAGTCTTTTTCCTGGCGGAGCTCTTGATGCCTCTCAGAAAAACGCATGTCAATGCGAGTGGCTAGATGAATGAGTTCATGCAGATTAGCAGGAGTATCTCGTGCGGCCAGAACATCTTTAATGTTGCTGGATAGGCCTTTTTTAAAGGTCGCGCAGAGGGCCTCATTATTCCAGGAAAGTTCAGAAGCAAGAGTACGGAATTGTATGGCGTACTCGCCAACGGAAGAATTACCCTGGACCAGGTTCAGCAGGGCAGTCTCAGCAGAAGAGGCTCGGGCAGGTTCCTCAAAGACACTTCGAATTTCCGAGAAGAAGGAGTGTACAGAGGCAGTGATGGGGTCATTGCGGTCCCAGAGCGGTGTGGCCCATGACAGGGCTTTTCCAGACAGAAGGCTGACTACGAAAGCCACCTTAGACCTTTCAGTAGGAAACTGGTCCGACATCATCTCCAAGTGCAGGGAACATTGCGAAAGAAAGCCACGGCAAAACTTAGAGTCCCCATTAAATTTGTCCGGCAAGGACAGGCGGAGGCTAGGAGTGGCCACTCGCTGCGGAAGGGGTGCAGGAGCTGGCGGAGGAGATGATTGCTGCAGAAGTTGCGACTGAAGTTGCTGCACAATGGTGGACACTTCCGACAGCTGGTGGGTTAGATGGGCGATCTGTCGGGATTGCTAGGCGACCACCGTGGTGATATCAGAGATATAAGGCAGAGGAACTTCAGCGGGATCCATGGCCGGATCTACTGTCACGATGCCGGCTGGCAGGAGGTGGATCCTCTGTGCCAGAGAGGGATTGGCGTGGACCGTGCTAGTGGACCGGTTCTAAGTCACTACAGGTTTTCACCAGAGCCCGCCGCAAAGCGGGATGGTCTTGCTGCGGCGGTAGTGACCAGGTCGTATCCACTAGCAACGGCTCAACCTCTCTGGCTGCTGAAGATAGGCGCGGTACAAGGGAGTAGACAGAAGCAAGGTCGGACGTAGCAGAAGGTCGGGGCAGGCAGCAAGGTTCGTAGTCAGGGTGGATAGCAGAAGTTCTGGTACACAGGCTTTGGACACACAAAACGCTTTCACTAGGCACAAGGGCAACAAGATCCGGCAAGGGAGTGCATGGGAGGAGGTCAGATATAGTCAGGGACCAGGTGGAAGCCAATTAAGCTAATTGGGCCAGGCACCAATCATTGGTGCACTGGCCCTTTAAGTCTCAGGGAGCTGGCGCGCGCGCGCCCTAGAGAGAGGAGCCGCGCGCGCCAGCACATGACAGCAGGGGACGGGAACGGGTAAGTGACCTGGGATGCGATTCGCGAGCGGGCGCGTCCCGCTGTGCGAATCGCATCCCCGACGGCCATGACAGTGCAGCGCTCCCGGTCAGCGGGACCGACCGAGGCGCTGCGGAGAGAGAGACGCCGTACGCGCTCCGGGGAGGAGCGGGGACCCGGAGCGCTAGGCGTAACACCGGTGCTTACATCTGTCCCATATATCTTTAGTTCTATTTGTATTACCCAATACCAGTTGGTGGCCAATCTGGGGTGACTACCACTTACCCCAACATCCCAGTTATAAGGAAGATAAGATATGGGGTATCATTTGTATGTGGCTCAAACACGATCTCTACAGTGATATGTATTGGAACATCCAAAAATGAGATGTATGTAATATAATATTCCATCCCAGATCATTAGGTCTGATTATGTGTTAAGGCTAATTCATTAGCCTGTATTTGTGGGAGGGGCGGGATTTTGCTATAAGAACCCGCGGCAGTACCTGTGCTTGACGCCGCGGGTTCGTCACGTGACGTCAGCAGTCAGCTGACAGGAAGTCGGTACAGGAAACGGCGTCTCCAGCGGGTGAGGATGTGGCTGGTCCTCCCGGCTCCCGGCACGGCACAGTCATCTCGCCCCCCCCCCCCCTTGGCTGGTGAGTAGGTCACGGGAGCCGGGGGACCAGAGGTGCAGGCCTTGGTCGCCGCGGGTCCTTCACGTGACATGGATCAGCTGACGCCTGGTGGCAGCTGACCGGAAGTCTTCGCAGAGCGGTGTTCGAGTAAGTGGCTGGGGGCTGGCCGGGGAGCGGTGTTCCATCGCAGCCCGATCACCGGAGGTAAGCCGCTGATCGGAGGGGACCCCCGGCCAGACCTGGCCCCCGGTTTCGTTTTTCATGGACTAGTGTCCTCGTGCGTGGGTTAAACAAGTATTTTGCGGAGATTACCCGCACACCTCACACCTGGGACCAGTAAAGGAACACAGACGGGGGTTCCGCGCTTTCGGTCAGAATTGGTCAGCAGATAGTCCGGGCCCACTACCACAGTCTATCGGAGGTTCACGCTGCATGTTATTCTGGGGTTGTCTTCTGTGAGACCTCGCACCCCCACGGTTCTATGAGATGGGGGGTTCACAAAGCTTGGTTTTTCTTTTGATCTCTCCTGTGTGAGCATTTGGAAGGATGTTGCTGAGCACTGGGGGGGGGGGGGATCCTCATGAGTTGCTCTACAGCCTTCCCCCCCAGTTTCTAGGCTGAAAATATATAAAAAAAATAAATTAATAAAAAGTCATATTTTATGTATATGCTCTCAGTGCTGAGAGCAGGGGCGTGTCACGAGTTACCGCTGCGTGCATTGGTAGCGTTCGTGCTGTGCATGCGTTTGTAGTATCGGTGCTGCATGGACGCTGGTAGTGCCGTACATGCACCCATATTGTTCATTCTGTGCATACGTGGGTAGCAATTACGCCATAGACATTAATAGCTTTTACGGTTCTTATGCCTGCAGCATTTATGCTGTACATACGCCCGTACCATTTTACACCGTACATACGCCCGTAGCATTTATTCTATACATACGCCCGTAGTGTTTATTCTGTATACACGCCCGTGGCATTCATACCGCACATACATTCATACTGTACATACGCCCGCAGCATTCATACTGTACATATGCCTGTAGCATTCATACTGTACATACACCTGTACCATTTATACTGTACATAAGCCCGAAGCATTTATACTGTACATAAGCCCGTAGCATTCATGCTGTACATACGCCCCTAGCTTCATACTATACTCATGCCCGTAGCTTTTATACTGTACACACGCCCGTAGCATTTATACCGTACATATGCCCGTAGCTTCATACCATACTTATGCTCGTAGCTTTTATACTGTACATACGCCCGTAGCTTTTATACTGTACATACGCCCATAGCTTTTATACTGTACGTACGCCCATAGCTTTTTATACTGTACATGCCCGTAGCTTTTATACTGTACACATGCCCGTAGCTTTTATACTGTACATACGCCCGTAGCTCTTATATTGTACACATGCCCGTAGCTTTTATACTGTACGTACGCCCATAGCTTTTATACTGTACGTACGCCCATAGCTTTTTATACTGTACATACGCCCGTAGCTTTTATACTGTACATATGCCCGTAGCTCTTATACTGTACATATGCCTGTAGCTTTTATACTGTACGTACGCCCATAGCTTTTATACTGTACGTACGCCCATAGCTTTTTATACTGTATATATGCCCGTAGCTTTTATACTGTACATATGCCCATAGCTTTTATACTGTACACATGCCCGTAGCTCTTATACTGTACACACGCCCATAGCTCTTATACTGTACACATGCCCGTAGCTTTATACTGTACATACGCCCTTAGCTTTTATACTGTACATACGCCCGTAGCTTTTATACTGTACATATGCCTGTAGCTTTTATACTGTACATACGCCCGTAGCTTTTATACTGCACATATGCCCGTAGCTTTTATACTGTACATACGCCCGTAGCTTTTATACTGTACATATGCCCGTAGCTTTTATACTGCACATATGCCCGTAGCTTTTATACTGTACATACGCCCGTAGCTTTTATACTGTACATACGCCCGTAGCTTTTATACTGTACATACGCCCGTAGCTTTTATACTGTACATACGCCCGTAGCTTTTATACTGTACATATGCCCATAGCTTCTATACTGTTCATATGCCCGTAGCTTTTATACTGTACATACGCCCGTAGCTTTTATACTGTACATATGCCCGTAGCTTTTATACTGCACATATGCCCGTAGCTTTTATACTGTACATACGCCCGTAACTTTTATACTGTACATACGCCCGTAGCTTTTATACTGTACATACGCCCGTAGCTTTTATACTGTACATACGCCCGTAGCTTTTATACTGTACATATGCCCATAGCTTCTATACTGTTCATATGCCCGTAGCTTTTATACTGTACATACGCCCGTAGCTTTTATACTGTATATACGCCCGCAGCTTTTATACTGGTTATACACCAGTAGCTTATACTGCATAAATGCCAGCACGTTCTCTAGCTGCTCTGCATGTTACGATAGGGGTTAATTATATGCCAGCACGTTCTTTAGCTCCTCTGCTCTGCGTGTTACAGTAGGGGTTAATTATTTGCCGGCACATTCTCTGGCTGCCTCGCTCTGCATATTACGATAGGGGTTAATTACATGCCAGCACGTTCTCTGGCCGCTTCGCTCTGCGTTTTACAATAGGGGTTAATTATATACGAGACTGCTCCGCTCTGCATATTACAGTAGGGGTTAATTATATGCCAGCACGCTCTCTGACCGTTCTGCTCGGCACATGACAAGTAGAGGTTAATGTTATGCCAGCACGTTTTCTGCCTGCTCCGCTCCGCACATTAAACCAAGGGGTTAATCATATGCCAGCGCATTTTCTGGCTGCTCCGCCTGCACATTACACGTAAGGGTTAATTATATGCTGGCACGCCTCCTGGCTGCAGGAGCTTTGTTACATACATGCAGCGCATGCATGGCTACGTTATGAAAGTTTTGTGAAATGTGTTCTCTTTACAGGTATAAATAAGAATAAAAAAAATAAAAAAAAAAAGGGGAGGGTTCTTCGAGGTATCAGATGACCGAGCACATCATACACGTACTTAATCATTCGTGTCAGGGCTTTTTAGCTAGGTTCAGCTTTAGCATTTCTACGTATTGGGAGTGTGTTATGCCTAGCATCCTTTTGCCACCCGTGTACAGATACGATTATGCGAAGCATAAAATAAAAATAAAAAAATTAAATAAAAATAATAATAAAATAAAAAATAAAAAAAAGAATAAAATAGAATAAAAATGGTGTTTATGTGAAATTTAGATATAATTTTCCTTAAGTGCTACGGTACCCATTTAGGCTTTCACCGATCCTCCGTGACAAACACTTCGTCAGTGAGGTTGGTCCATGGTAGTTGAAGGGTCACTCAAGGGTACGTGTACATTGTCCTCACGCTCACAGGATATATACTGTACACACGCTCGCAGGGTTTATACTGTACTCACGCTCGTGGGACTTGTACTGTACTCACGCTCGCAGGATTTATACTGTTCACACGTTTATAGGTTTTACAGTATACACGCTCATAGGATTTACATTGTACATATGCTCAGATGGTTCATACGGTACACTCGCTGGTAGTATTCATGCTGTACACATGCTCGTAGGATTTATGTTGTGCATACGCTCAGGGTTCATACGGTACACTTCCTGACAGTATTCATACTTTACACACGCTCGCAGGGTTTGTGCGGTATGCGCGCTCGTGGGGGTTGTGCAGTATACTCGCTCCTAGGATTTATGCAGTACACTTGCCCGCCGGTTTATATTGTACGTTCGCTCGGGGTGTTTATGCTGTACACTCGCTGGTAGTACTTATGCTGCACACACGCTTGTAGGTTTCATGTCGTTCATACACTCGTAGGAAGTATACTGTACATAATATTCTCACATACAAACGCTCACAGATCCGCTGGTGCTGTTACACGTTATATCCGCTTGTTACTTTGATACTATGGATAAGTGTTTATTGCCATGGTAGCATTCACAGTGGGCATTTGTTCATATAGTTCGTTTGTATATACACAGTTCATTCGGTCTATACGCTCAGGGTTTCATGCTAATGATCAGTTCATGTAGTTCTCACGTTAAAGTGGTTATCGATGCACTCTTGTAGGTGCATTGTAGTCTCTGCAGTGCATATAGTTGCATAGCATTGGGGCACATGCATTCCTCACTTTAGTGTTTGTACAGCTGTTGCGGTCGGGGTCTCATATCTACCATGTCAGCAGGGGATGGGACTCAGTAGTTATTAATGACACGTTTCCTCAGCAACAGCCTCACGACACACAGGCGGTGTATACCCATAATACCTGCCACGTCTGCAGGAGAGGGGGTACATTGCGTAATTGTTGTTACTGACACGTCTTCAGAACAACGTTAACACGACACATAGGCGATGTATACCCATTATACCTGCCACGTCTGCAGGGGGATATATTGCAATTGTTGTTACTGACACATTTTCAGAACAATAATAACACAACTCATAGGTGTAGTTTTTGTACAGTGCAATAGACATCGGATATTTAAATTCATGTGTTGTATGATATATTAGTGCTTAATGCAATTAATTTATTCGTACGGGCCATAGGTGTGTACAAGTTGGTCAGTGTATCTGTATATATAGTTGGTTCAGTTCATATTCGCTCATGCAGTTCATTCTAGCCATACGTTCATAAGTTGTTCGGTGCACGCGCTCAGTTTTGTACATACACCCATATAGTTTGTCTGGGCATATGGTCATAGATTGTTGAGCATGCGGTAGTGGTGTTAGTAAGGTGCATATGTCCTTGTTGGTCTCGCTGAACCTACGTTCATATGGTCATGGTCCGCATAGGGGTCATGCTAGGCTTACATTTATGGTATTCATGCTCGGTATACATTCATAGGTTCATTAGGTACATATGTTTTCATGATGTTTTGCTATGTTATCATGTTTAGTCCATACATCCATGTCTTTGACTTTGCGCAGGTTTCATGGTATTGGGTGAACCTGTGCATGGATAATTCAGTGGGTCATCCTGTTAGCTGCGCATAGGTGTATATATCGCATGCGTATTTATATCTCTTGGGTTCGGGTGGTTATTTGCCTAGTCGACAGGCAAGTATGGTTACATCTTATCTTGGCTTCAGGTTAATCACATACTTTGGTACAAGCTTTAAGTTCGGCTGGACCAGTCACGTCTACAGGTCAGTCTGGATACAACCTGACACGACCTCAGGTTGGCGACAGTGTCGTTATATATACGTCATGTTATTCACCCGTTGGGTTATGCGCAGGGATATAGCTTTATTTTTCGTTGTTGATTGCCATTTATTTTCGGTCTGTCACGTCTACAGGTCGGTCCAGTTGCAACCTGACACGACTTCAGGTAGGCGGAAACGTCGTTATGGCTCCATTGGCTTACTTAGCATTTGGGTTGGGCATACAGGGACTTGGCTCTGTGTGGTTGGTTTTGTCGTCTCGGCTTCAGATTGATGTTAGTGGTCACGTGTTGGTTGAGTTTTATCGTTATGTTTGCTGCGTTAGTGGTTTCGTTGCCGGTCACATCCACAGGTTGCTTACAGTGGTAACCTGACACAGGTTTAGCTCAGTAACTTGGTGGTTGGTTGCGTATGCACATTGGTAGCACTTGGAGTTGTGCATAGGGTTGTTTCCTGTTGAGACTTATTCCACGTCCACAGCGACAGAGATCTTCTAACACACAGTCTGGAATACCTACACTATGTTTATGACAGACACTCAGAGGATGTCTCTAGTGCATTTTGTTCTTACTTGCATTTATTGAGTTTTGCCACTCTTCTTTAATCCAGCCCCTCTAGCTGTCAGCCCTGGCAGCTGGCTTAGTCAGTTGGCTAGCTGACGTCCAGGTAATTCCCCATTGGGACACCAGGACGGCTTAACGCCTTGTCCTTCAGTTGTCGTGGTTTCCTAAGGTTAGAGGAATTACATGCAGGTGCATGGCCGTAGTTACAATAACTTTACAGGCATGTAAATAATCACTTATTGGAATTGTATAGCAGATGAATGTTATTATCAGGTTACTATCATACGGCATTTTCTCTAGTCCCACGAGTGATGCTCAGCTGAGTATTGCAATCTTCGCTTCCGCATGTCAAGGGTCCAATGGGGTCAGCAGATGCCATTGTTTACGGGGCGGCACTCACTGCAAGTTGTTTCTCAAGCATGTTCGTATTCTTGTTAATTCTTTACAGCAATCCGTCCATTATATCCAGTTATTCCCTTAGCATTAAGCCTGCTGCACCGGCGTCACATCATGGTGTGCCAGCATACGTGGTCAGGTAATAGTGGTGCTGGGGAGCCAGTACCTACATGTGCTATACCCCCATTCCATAGTAAGTATTGCACGATGCATTTCCGTCCTTGGTCACGAGGTTGTCTTCTGTCCAGAACCTTGAGCTGGCCATGAATTTAATATCCAGAAACCAGTATACTTACCACTAAAGTAATAAATTGTCGTTTGGCAGTAGATTTGTTACAGTGTATAATGCAGTATGGGTAATGGGAGGCAGAACATGTCTAATATGTATGGTAGTGCTCTGTATTACTTGTCAGGTGCATACACTGTGTCTGTACGTAGTGTTGAGCGGCATAGGCCATATTCGAATTTGCGATATTTCACGAATATATGGACGAATATTCATCATATATTTGCTAAATTCGCATATTTGTAATATTCGCATATGCAAAAATTTGCATATGAAAACATTTGCATATGTAAAAATTAGCATAAACGAAAATCCGCATATGCGAAAATTCGTACGCCAGTCTCACACAGTAGTATTAGAGCCTTCTTTACACCACACAAGCTGGAAGCAGAGAGGGTGATCACTGTGATGTGTACTGTGGGGAAAAAAAAACGAATATTCATAATTGCGAATATATAGTGCTATATTCGCGAATATCCGCGAATTCGCGAATATGCAATATTCACGAATAAAATTTGAATATTCGAATAAAATGCTAATATTCACGAGCAACACTAGTCTGTACTCTGTAGTATATGAATGTGCAATGGTTTATATTCTGTGCTGCCACCTCTACTGGATCATGTGTAAGCATATGAGAGGCAGGTCACATGATCCTTTCTACATAGGTTTTTTTATGGAAGCCACTAGAATATTCTGTGGAAGGAGCCCCCTAGTAGAACTCTCTCACCCTAGATGGCTGGAACAAACTGGTCAGTCTGAGTCAGGCTTTGTCTATATGGAAGCTGTAAGAGGGGCCTTACTGCTATATGGGGGCTGTATGAGGGGCCTTACTGCTATATGGGGGCTGTATGAGGGGCCTTACTGCTATATGGGGGTTGTATGAGGGGCCTTACTGCTATATGGGGCTGTATAAGGGTCCTTACTGCTATATGGGGCTGTATAAGGGGCCTTACTGCTATATGGGGGTTGTATGAGGGGCCTTACTGCTAAATGGGGGCTGTATGAGGGGCCTTACTACTATATGGGGGCTCTATGAGGGGCCTTACTGCTATATGGGGGTTGTATGAGGGGCCTTACTGCTATATGGGGCTGTATAAGGGGCCTTAATGCTATATGGGGCTGTATAAGGGGCCTTACTGCTATATGGGGGTTGTATGAGGGGCCTTACTGCTATATGGGGGCTGTATGAGGGGCCTTACTGCTATATGGGGTTGTATGAGGGGCCCTACTGCTATATGGGGGCTGTATGAAGGGCCTTACTGCTATATGGGGCAGTATAAGGGGTCTTACTGCTATATGGATGCTGTATGAGGGGCCTTACTGCTATATGGGGGCTGTATGAAGGGCCTTACTGCTATATGGGGCTGTATAAGGGGTCTTACTGCTATATGGGGTCTGTATGAGGGGGCCTTACTGCTATATGGGGGCTGTATGAGGGGCCTTGCTGCTATATGGGGGCTGTATGAAGGGCCTTACTGCTATATGGGGCTGTATAAGGGGTCTTACTGCTATATGGATGCTGTATGAGGGGCCTTACTGCTATATGGGGGCCGTATGAGGGGCCTTACTGCTATATGGGGGTTGTATGAGGGGCCCTACTGCTATATGGGGGCTGTATGAAGGGCCTTACTGCTATATGGGGCAGTATAAAAGGTCTTACTGCTATATGGATGCTGTATGAGGGGCCTGACTGCTATATGGGGGCTGTATGAAGGGCCTTACTGCTATATGGGGCTGTATAAGGGGTCTTACTGCTATATGGGGGCTGTATGAGGGGCCTTACTGCTATATGGGGGCTGTATGAGGGGCCTTACTGCTATATGGGGGCTGTATGAAGGGCCTTACTGCTATATGGGGCTGTATAAGGGGTCTTACTGCTATATGGGGGCTGTATGAGGGGCCTTACTGCTATATGGGGGCTGTATGAGGGGCCTTACTGCTATATGGGGGCTGTGTGATGGCACTTACTACTATATGGTAGCTGTATTTTGGATCTTACTGCTATTTGGGAGCTGTAGAAGTGGCCTTACTACTATATGGGGTCTGTATGATGGGCCTCACACCATGTGTAAGCATATGAGAGGCATAGGCATAGCAGATAGCACTGATCAGTTTTATCGGCGGAGGTAATGGGACCTCCGGCCGCCATCCAGCCGTGCCACGGGCGATCAGATCAGCCATTACAGTAGCCGAACTGCCGTAGATGCCATGATCTCTGTTGATCACGGCATCTGAGGGGTTAATGGCGGATAGGGGATAAGATGCCTGATCGCGGGCGTCCCGCCGCTGGGGACCCCCTTGATCTTGGAAGCAACACCCCATTATAATCAGTCCCCGGAGCATATTCGCTCTGGGTCTGATCACTGGTGATCATGGGGGCCGGAGCATTGTGGTGTCATGGCTCCGCCCCCTCAATGCAAGCCTAGGGAGGGGGCGTGACAGCTGTCATGCCCCCTCCCATAGGCTTGCATTGAGGGAGGGAGTGTGACATCACACGGGGGCGGGGCCGTGACATCACAATGCTCCGACCTCCGTGATCGCCAATAACCGGACCCGGAGCGAGCATGCACCGGGAACTAATTCTAACGGGGGGCGGCGTGCAAGATCATTAGGGTCCCCAGCGGCAGGATCCCCACGATCAGGCATCTTATCCCTTATCGTTTGGATAGGGGATAAGATGTCTTAGTGCCGGAGTACCCCTTTAAGTGATGCCTTATCTTCTAAGTTTTCTGCTTAAAGGAAATCTGTCACCAGTGTCACCTGCACTAATCAGTCTGTACCGACAGGTATTGCAAGTGACACTGATGACAACGGTACTTACCTTGTCCCGTTACGTGGCGTGCACGGGCAGAGCTTAATGACGTCACCGCTGCTGCTTCCTGCTGGGTCCCGCTGCTAGAGAAAAGCAGCGGTGACGTCACTAAGCTGCGCCCATGCCCCAAGCCGGGTGCCCGGAGCGAAGCTAACGTAAAACATTACCGGGGATCCCTACCACAGAACAGGAAAAGGTAAGTACCATTGTCATCAGTGTCACCTGCACCATTTGTTGGTACCGACCGGTTTGTGCAGGTGACATTGGTGACAGATTTCCTTTAAAGGGGCACTGGCAGACAACTATGTGCCGAACCACATCTGACCCATTATTATGAATAGTTCAGTGTGGCAGTTCTCCATACAGTTGGGTCGCTGAGGGCACCAATGTGCAGGGAAAAACATATAAACAACACCAATAAAAGAAAAGTCAACAGACTCTTTTCAGGATTATTTAGACAGGGCCGCCTAATGGCTTTATGTGTATGGTGGTCTCCCGACTCTCCCCTGACAGGTGATATCTGACGAGATAATGGTCGGGGATTTTGAATTTTCAGTGTCTGAACTTTTTGTTTCCAGGGGGATAACCCGGGAGTTATCTGCTGCTGCTTGGTTTTATATCTTGCTGATTATCAAAGCAGCACGGGCACCCCACCATTTTATTTTTTTTAATACATTTTTTTTTTAATTGTGGGATCCCCCTATTTTCCATAACTATCCAAGTACAAAACCAAGCAGTAGTAGTACCCAAGAAATACCATTTATTATGGCCCTTCCCAGTCTAAAAATACCAGTCTGCCACCACCCCAGTCCAGAGCCATCCTATTTTATGGTCTGGGTCTTCCGGTATCTGGCTCCTCCCAGTACCTCGGTACCGGTGGGTACTGGGGGGGTCATAATGGAGAGGTTAAGGCTATGTGTTTTAGACAGCTTCTACCACTGAGCCAAAAGTAGGTAAAAAAACAACAACAAAAAAAACTATCAAAAAGAAAAATGTTATTGAAACAACACCTCTCCAACCTTCCGTCACCAATTTGTAAAATAATAAGAATTATTTAAAAAAAATTACTTTATTCTACTTTGAGTCCAGTCGTCAGGGTGCCCTGCACAGGGAGTGTATTATACTTTACAGAAAACTGGCGGTGCTTAAAGCATCCCTTGTTTACTCTCCCTGAGGTGGCATGGAATCCCTGGGTCGTGGGCTGTAGTCCCAACCCTGGGAGTTTACATTACACATGTGATGAGAATAAGACATCCTAGCCCTCGGTCAACATGGTTTCAGTAGAAGGGTAAGAACAAAATGGCTCTATGTGATGGAGATTGTGAAGACCAGTCGACCAATGTTTAAAAAAAGCTTAAGGGTAGTGTCAAACGTAATGGATCCGCAGCGTATTTTACGCTGCAGATCCACCAGTGACCCGACCCATTTTGTGCCTCCAGCGGTTGCCACCCCAGTACCCCCGCCTCGCTCCAACCCTGGCCTGCACGCAGCAGCAATCCGCCACTACGAGCAGCCACACAGAGGGCCTGCGAGTCAGCGAGTGCACTCTGACATCGTGGTGCAGTGTACTCAGACATCACAGATGCTCTTCGATGTCAGAGTGCACTCGCCGACTAGCAGGCCCACTGTGTGGCTGCTCGTAGCGGTGGATTATCGCTGCGAGCGGGCCAGGGGTGGAGCGAGGCGGGGGAACGGGGTGGCAACAGCGGGAGGCACAAAATGGGTCAGGTCACCGGCGGATCTGCAGCACAAAATACGCTGTGGATCCATTACTTGTGACGCTACCCTTATGGAGTTATGCAGTATAGCAAAACTTATCCCCTATCCGCAGGCATGAAGCTGTGGCTGACACACTTCCCTCATACATCCCTATGAGAGAGCTGGAGACACAGTGTTTGGGTCCCATAGAGATGCATGGAGGGGGCGTGTTGACCACAACTTCATGCTGCGGTCAACATACTGCATTCATGGAGAGAGCCAGGGCACTGGGCAGGAGATCGCAGGGTCCCAGCGGTCGGACCCACCGCAATCTGACACCTTTTGTTATACTGGACTAGTGTTTTAAAGTAAACCTCCAGGTGTTGGTTGAATTACTTAGTTGTATTTATTTAGTTCATCTCCTGGTTAAAGGGGTACGACGCTGCTCCAGCATTCAGAACATTTTATTCCGAACGCTTGGAGAGGGCAGCGGGGTTGTGACATCACAGCCACTCCTCTCGTGCCTTCATGCCACACACCCTCTATGCAGGTCTATGGGAGGGGGCATGGCGGCCCGCACCACCCACACATAAAGTTCTAAACAAGGTGAATGCAAGGGTCCCAGAAACAGGACTCCCCCAATTAGACATCTTATCTCTTATTCTTTGGATAGGGGATAAAATGTCTAGGGGTGGAGTACCCCTTTAAGTAGCCATTTACTCCTCTGATCACACCTCGTTCTCTTCTCTTGGACACGACTCCTGGCTTTATTCCAACCCTGTCCTTAAATCTCTCCCATATGTCTTTAGTTCTATTTTTATTACCCGATACCAGTTGGTGGCCAATCTGGGGTGACTGCCACTTACCTCAACATCCCAGTTATAAGGAAGATAAGATATGGGGTATAATTTGTATGTGGTTCAAACACGATCTCTACAGTGATATGGATTGGAACATCCAAAAATGAGATGTATAATTGTGGTTGCCTGGAGGGTGTAGGGTATGGGGGGTGTGGCTGTGCGGGTATTAAAGGGTGCTTGTTAACCCTTGCTATTCGTGACGCAAGGGTGAGGGCTCCTCAATAAAACTTTTCCTACTGCCTCCCTTCCCAGGAAAGATAGGGAGGTAGATGATAATAGGTTTGAGGTAGATAATAATGGATTGTCCACAACCGGAAAGCTTCTGTAAACATTGTTAACTTTACTGAAGATTTTCTGCACGCTTCATTAACATAAAAGGCTCTAATCAATACAACAGCTTCCTTTAGGAGATTGACAATGGTTGGGACTTCAGCTTAAAGAGTCTTTTGGTCTATTGCGCTGTTCCACTGGATTTAGGGGAATTAGTTGTGATCCAGTAGTCACGCTAGCATTAGCAGGAATTAGAATAAAACTCACGGTTTTTGGTTCTGCTGAGGCCGTAGGTTTTGAGGCCTAGCGTGTCTTTGAAAGTTGCGTAGCACCATCGTGTTAGTCCGGCATCCACGAGAGCAGCAACCCAAGAGAGCGATAATTGGATGCAGCTCCCTTATATGGGCAGGGGCTGGACTAACGCTAATTGGTCCAAACGGATGTCAATCACCATTACAGCGATTTGTGGGTAACACGTGACCCAAGGACCTCCTAAGGTCCTACAACATACCATAGGGGTTGCTAGCATGGTCACATGACCGAAGGTCCTGCGACGCTGAACAAGGTAGGTACTATACATTTCTATACATCTCTATACAATATAGATATGATTATTAACATATACATTTAT
The DNA here is from genome assembly GCF_029499605.1 of Hyla sarda. Classification (NCBI taxonomy): domain Eukaryota; kingdom Metazoa; phylum Chordata; class Amphibia; order Anura; family Hylidae; genus Hyla; species Hyla sarda. Next base: position 11,857,988 of record NC_079192.1, on the reverse strand, counting down.
TAGGAGAGGCGACTAGGGGTTGTCCAACCTGAGGAACCCTACCTGAACGTAGTTACTCTGACTTTGGGGACCTCTACACTAGGTACTGGATGCAATACGGTACCGGGACACCTCATAATAATCCATCCAGATCATTAGGTATGATTATATCTCATTTACTTACACTATTTATTTACAGCTGGTTTCCCGAACGTCTCAGGATATCTGTCAATTGTGAAACCTAAAGTTCATTGAACAAAGCAAATATACCAAACATTGCTAAATATACCAGTATATCTGCATCTGTCCAGAACCTTGAGCTGGCCATGAATATAATATCCAGAAACCAGTATACTTACCACTAAAGTAATAAATTGTCGTTTGGCAGTAGATTTGTTACAGTGTATAATCCAGTATGGGCAGGGCTGCCATCAGAAATTTTAGGGCCCCTTACAGAGCTCAAGGTCTGGGACCCCTTCTGCCCCTCCCCCTTCTTCCACCCTTCCTCTCCCTGTTGCACATGCTGGATTTTATGGATTTTATCATAGTATCGGGCTCAGATACATAAAATAATATCTCCACTTTAGGACAACATATCACTCTGGCAATGACTACCGTATTTTTCGGCCTATAGCGCGCTCCGGCATATAAGACGCACCCAATTTTAAATTAGGAAAATCTAGAATACAATGTAAAGTATAGGTCACAGTGATCTTCAGCCAGCGGACCTCCAGATGTTGCAAAACCACAACTCCTGGCATGCCCGGACAGCCAACGGCTGTCCGGGCATGCCAGGAATTGTAGTTTTGCAACATCAAGAGGTCCGCAGGTTGAAGACCACTGGTATAGGAGGTAATACTCACGTGTCCCCGCCGCTCCGGACCCGTCACCGCTGCCCTGGATGTCGCCCTCCATCGCTGTCGCCGCGTCCCGGGGTATCCCCGTCACTCTGGAAAGTCTCTGCTGCCCGGGATCCTCGCTTTCCGCGTGCGTGACGACGTGATGACAACGAAGGAGAGCGCCGGCCATGCTGGGGATCCCGGCACGGAGCAGACACCGAGGAGGCAGGTAAGGTCCCTCCCGGTGCAGCCGGGTTAGTGTCACTTTCCCTTCAGACGCGGCGGTCAGCTTTGACCGCGTGAGAAGGGTTAATACAGGGCATCACCGCGATCGGTGGTGTCCTGTATTAGCCGCGGGTCCTGGTGGTTGATGGCCGCAGGGACCGCCGCGATAGGTGTTTATTCGCCGTATAAGACACACCAACTTTTCCCACCCAGTTTTGGGGGAAAAAAAGTGCGTCTTACACAGCGAAAAATATGGTAAATAATACCACCATACTGTAAGAAAATAAAACCACTATACACAGACCAGTATCACTAATAACACCACTATACAAGGGACAAATAATTACACCACACCATGACCACTACCATTACCACTGCTATTTTGTTGTTGACTAAAAACCACTATACAAAGACCAATACCCCTCTGAGGGTAGGGTCACACACAGCGCATCTGCAGCGTATTTGACTCTGCGGATGTGTTGCTAGTGGTCAGAGTGACAGCAGAGCATGATCCCTTCAGCGGCCGGGTAGCTCTGTGTGTCAACTTGTGACTGCCGGCAGGAAATCCGCAACATCAAATATGCTGCGGATGCGCTGAGAGTGGCCCTACCCACATATTGACCATACAGAATATCACCAGCTGTACACAGGTGCTGAAGACCGTATAAGTGATTACAGTCACATACTCACAGGGGGTGTCTTCTTATTGAATCATTGACTTTTCTTTCTTCTCCATCTGTCCTGGGTCATCATGAAGTCGTCTCCCAATCACAACTCCTCTTCACCGAATCTGCCAAACAAACATTTTAGGCTTCTTCCAGCAAAATCCTCACGTCTATACAAACACTCTATACGTATTACACTGCCACATATAAGTATTAGATCCCTCTGTGCCCCTGTATAGTACTAGGCACCCTCACATTGCCCCCATACAGCATTAGGTCCCTCTCTCTCTGTATAGTATTAGGCGCCCTTACATTAATCCCATATAGCATAAGGCTCTCACATTGCCCTCAGAGTAGCAGGCCCCCTCACATTGCCCCCATAAAGTAGCATGTCACAAACATTGCCCCCATAACGTATTATGCCCTAAACATTGTCCCCCATATAGAATTAGGCACCCTTACATTGCCGCATAGTTAATTAGTCTCTCTTACATTACCCTCATAGATTATTATTAGGCCCACTTACATTGCCCACCTAGATTATTAGGCCCCCTTACATTGCCCCCATAGATTGGCGGCCTTCCCTTCACCTGTGGGCCCGGTCGCAAAGGGGTGCGATGGGCCCACAGGTGAAGGGTCTGGTTACCTCACTGCAGGGACAATGTCACCATAGTTCCTAGCATGGGAGTTAATGGCAGGGTGCTGCCATAGGGCTCCGGGCCCCCCTGGGGGCTATTATTAAAAGAGGGTCCTACTCAAACTTTTTGGGGGCCCCATATAGTTTGGGTAGGCCCCCATGTTCAAGTTGCCCACACATAGTTGTTCTAGGGGCCTACAACAACTATAGTTGTAGGCCCCTTCGGCTGCACTGTAGGGGTATTTCCAAAGGGGCCTGCAACTATTGACAAAAAAAAAAGCCTACAAAAACTATATGGGGGCAACTTGAACATGGGGGCCCCAATATAGTCGTTATAGGCCCCTCTCTGCTAATTGTTGCCCCCATAAAGTTGTATGCCTCAGCTCCCCCCCCCCAGACAGCAGGCCCCAGCCCTACACCCCCCAACCCGGACTGCAGGCCCCAGCCCTACAACCCCCCCCCCCCAACCCAGACCTCAGGCCCCAGCCTTCAACCCCCTCCCCCAACCCAGACTTCAGGCCCCAGCCCCACACCCCCACTGCCCAACACAGACTGCAGGCCCCAGCACTACACCCCCCACCCCAGACTGCAGGCCGCAGCCCTACACCCCCCCCAACCCAGACTGCAGGCCCATGCCCTACACCCCCCCCCCAATACAGACTGCAGGCCCCAGACTGCAGTCTGTAGTCCACAGCCCTACACCCACCCACCCCCCAGACTGCAGGCCCCAGTCCTACTCCCCCCTACCAGACTGCCCCATCCTATATATTTATTTATTTTTATATTAGCTAATGTTAATCTCTGTGCCGCCGTCTTCCTCAGGGCGGGCTCTTCTGTCATTGCGCCCCTGCTACCCTCTGTAGCCGGCAAACCACTGTTCCCTGCCGCCGGCCTCCTCTTCCGGACTCCACTGGTCACGTGGCGTCAGGGCACAAAGCGCAGCGGACGTACCTCCCTGCGACCACTGCTGCTGTTTTAAAGTGACCGTGGCTGCTGGCCCCGGAGGTACGTGCTGCGCAACAATTTGTGACTGATTGACTGTACAGCGTACAGTCAGTCAATCAGTGTATAATTTGTTGCCCCCAGCTGGTAAGTGAGGGACCGTATATTACGGCTATATGGGGGATGGGGCTGTATAAGGGGCCTTAATTCTATATGGGGCTGTATAAGGGGCCTTACTGCTATATGGGGCTGTATAAGGGGCCTTACTGCTATATGGGGGCTGTATAAGGGGCCTTACTGCTATATGGGGCTGTATAAGGGACCTTACTGCTATATGGGGCTGTATAAGGGGCCTTACCGCTATATGGGGCTGTATAAGGGGCCTTACCGCTATATGGGGCTGTATAAGGGGCCTTACTGCTATATGGGGCTGTATAAGGGGTCTGTCTTCTATATGGGACTGTATAAGGGACCTTACTGCTATATGGGGCTGTATAAGGGGTCTGTCTTCTATATGGGGCTGTATGAGGGGCCTTACTGCTATATGGGGCGGTATAAGGGGCCTTACTGCTATAACAGGGCTGTATAAGGGGCCTTACTGCTATAACGGGGCTGTATTAGGGGCATTACTTCTATATGGGGGTTGTATGAGGGGCCTTACTACTATATGGGGGCTGTGTGATGGCACTTACTACTATATGGTAGCTGCATTTTGGATTTTATTGCTACTTGGGAGCTGTATAAGGGGACTTACTGCTATATGGGGGTTGTATAAGGGGCCTTACTACTATATGGGGTCTGTATGATGGGCCTTAGACCATGTGTAAGCATATGAGAGGCATAGGCATAGCACTGATCAGTATTATCGGCGGTCTTCTGCTCTGGACTGCTGGAAGGCAGATCAGAGCAGAAGACCCCAGGAGATTGGCGGAGAAAGGTAATGGGATCCTCCAGTGGCCATCCAGCCGTGCCACGGGCGATCAGATCAGCCATTACAGTAGCCGAACTGCTGTAGATGCCATGATCTCTGTTGATCACGGCATATGAGGGGTTAATGGCGGATCGCTGATGTCCGCCATTACTGGCGGGTCCCAAGCTGTTAATAGCATCTGGGACCTGCCGTGCATGACGCAAGGACTGCTTCAGTGCTCAGGGTCATGTACAGGACATAACTGTACGTCCCAGTGCGCGAATTACCTCCAAACCAGGACGTACATTTATGTCCATTGTCCTTAAAGGGGTACTCCAGTGAAAAAATATTTCTATTAAATCAACTGGTGCCAGAAAGATTTGTAAATTACTTCTATAAAAAAATCTTAATCCTTCCAGTACTTATCAGCTGCTGTATGCTCTGCAGGAAGTTCTTTTCTCTTTGAATTTATTTTCTGGCTGACCACAGTGCTCTCTGCTGACACCTTTGTCCATGTCAGGAACTGTCTAGAGTACCAGCATATTCCCATAGCAAACCTCTCCTGCTCTGGACAGTTCCTGACAGAGGTGTCAATAGAAAGCACTGTGGCCAGGCTGGAAAGAACTACAAAACTTCCTGTGGAATTGTTTTCCACTAGAGTACCCCTTAAAGGGGTTAAACATTGTATTCACAAAAGTCCCACAACACCCCTTTACACAGCCATCACGCCCCCTCCCATAGACTTGCATTGAGGGGGTGGGTCATGACGTCATGAGGGGGCGGGGCTATGACTTCACAAGCTCCCGGCGCCGGCTCCGGCGTTCGGAACAGGTTGTTCCAAACGCTGAGCAGCGGAGTACCTCTTTAATCCCAATATGAAGTTATTTAGGAAAGAGCTTAAAAAATGATTTACCTGAAACAGGGAAAGAATAAGAGAAAAAGCAAATAGAGAAAGAAAAGGAGTCATCGGTATTGCGTCATTTATAACATATAAAAAGTTATTGTAAGTGACAGTGCCCATTTAAATGCTTTCACCAATTTGTGTAGTGCTAATAAAAACGGGTATGCTTGCATAAGCGATGGCATGCAATGTTTGCAAAAGTAACACAAAACCCTTGTTTTCCCTGCTTTTCCCCCGAATGTACCACAAACATAAAATGACAGACTTTGCCCTGACAAAACAAATGGCGCACACTCTCTGCTGCTTTCTGTATGCTGCTTTTGAATACAATAGTGGAGTCGTCTGACTCTTATCTGGGCTGTTAAAAGGTTAATCCACCATTGTGATTTTAGTACGTACCTGCAATACAATAATGGGCATGCTTAGGAAGGATCCGTGCTTGTCTTGGGGTTGGAAGGCTATGTTGTGAGATCACCATAACTCTGTGGCTATCTTTTTGTGAACTGTCTATTTCCTGTTGGAGTTCTTTCTCTCAAACTACAAATCCCATAGTTCCTTGTTTGTATTTGTTTGTAAGTGTGAGGTCATTTTCCTTCCTCCTACACATTAGCCACCCCTCCCATTGAAACGCACCTGTGCTGCCTTTAATGCAATAGATCAGTGTTTTCTGACCAGGGTGCCTCAAGCTGTTTCAAATTCTTTCAGAATGATCCCCCCCCCCCCCCCCCAGCAATCGCTTCACCCATTGTAGCAAAGACAGGCTCCCTCTGAACACCTGACTAGTGAGGTAATGTCTCAGGCCGCACTGCAACCTGGGAAAACCTGAGACTACACTCATTTTGTATGCTGTTATAAAAAAAATGATGGGGCATTTATAGCCTCGGCCTGGAACAGATCATAGAATCCTATGGCTTCTAGTACCACTTCTATGCCGGCGACACTCAAATCTACTTCTATGGTCCAGTCGTCACTTCCCTCTTATCCAAAATCCCAGATTGTCTGTCAGCTATGTTTTCTTTCTCTTTCTGCTTTCCCAAACTCAACATGGTGAAAACGGTATCCATCCCCTATCTTACTCCAGCCCCCCCATTCCCCTCCACCCAATCTATCAATCACAGCCAATGGCTCCACTCTCTCTCCAGTCCCACAAGCCTACCGCCTTCGGGGTCACCTTCGACTAAGCGCTCTTTCAAATAACACATTGAGTCCCTTACCACTTCCTGTTGACTTCACATGAAAAATATCTCTTGAATTTGCTCATTTCTCCAGATTGATTTAACTAAACTTTTACTACATGCCCTCATCATTTCTCACTTGCTCCCCTCCAATCCATCCTCAACTCTGCTGCCCGACTAATCCACCTCTCACCTCGCTTCTCCTCTGCTTCTCCCCCCGTCAATCCCTTCACTGGCTTCCCATTACCCAATAGTGTTGAGCACGAATATTCGAAATGCAAATTTTTATCGCAAATATCAGCACTTAGCGATTTCGCGAATATTTTTTTTTGTTTGTTTTTTCATATGTGAATTTTTGTGCAAATTTTTGTGCAAATTTTCCATGTGAATGTTCGCATGGAAAAAAAATGAACAAGCATAGCAAAGATATGAATTTTGCGAACATAGGGCGAAGAATCGTCAATATATATCCGTGAAATATTGCGAATTCGAACATGGCCCCTGCCACTCATCACTATTACCCAACAAATTCAGTTTTAACTGTTCAACATGGCCTACAAGGCCTTTAACAGCCTGACCTTTATTTTCATCTCTGACCTGATTTCCCGAAATCGCCCTTCAGATAATCTCCTATTCTCTTCAGACCTCAGTCTGTGCTCTCGCATCTCACAGAAACCTCCTCCGTACACTGGAACTTGCTACATTGACTCATCCGGCTCTCACCCATTATCAAGACTTTCAAGAGCAACCTGATGACCCATATTTTCATGAAAACTGACCTACAGTATCCCTGCTGCAGCTTCACTGAGAATGGCTACTTCCCTAACCACTCACAGATAACCAGTGGTCCCCCCCCAGGAACAGCCCTACAATGGGTCCTGCTGGGTCCATTGGACCAAGGTGGCACCTTCACAGGGACAGCAAATTGCTCCAAACCATCCCAGATTCGTCGAGACATTCCCACTTTCGGGGTGATGTCCCACTGTCCTGGAACGGCCCCCTCATGTCCCGCATTTAACTGTAAATACCCCCTGATGAGGTGCCTACAGTTAAATGTAGCGCTCGGTGGAAAGCTTGACAGGGTGAAGAGCCATTGGCTCCTCACCCTGTCAATCACTCAAGTGCCTCTGGCTCCATTAAGCAAGCAGACACAAGAGGCCAAACTTTTCCTCTGCGCTCCGGTGCACAAATGATCAGACGCTGGAGTGCAGAGGAGGTGGAGAGAACAAAAGAGGCCACACTGAGGGAGCTGCAGGAACTGGCCTGGGAAGAGGACCAGAAGGAGGCAAGTATGCTGGGGGTGGGAAGGTGGGGCTTAGAAGGACTGCTGTCTACCTTATGTGAGGGAACTGTTGCCTACCTAAAGTAGGGAAAATGCTGTATACTTATTGTGGGGAACTTCTAACTGCTGCCTACCTAATGTGGGGGAACTTCTTACTACCTAATTTTGGGGGAACTGCTGTGTGCCTAATGTGTGGGGACTGCTGCCTAGCTAATGTGGAGGAACTGCTGCCTACTTAATGTGAGAGAATTGCTGCCTACCCAACATGGGGAAACTGCTGCTTAACTAATGTTGGGGAACTGCTGCCTACTTAATGTGAGAGAATTGCTGCCTACCCAATGTGGGGAAACTGCTACCTAGCTAATGTCGGGGAACTGCTGCCTACACAATGTTGGGAACTGCTGCCTATCTAACATGGGGAACTGCTGCCTACCTAATGTGGGGAACTGCTGTCTAATGTGAGGAATGGCATAGTACTTTTTTGTTTTTGGTTCAGCATTTCACTCTTGGACCCAGGCAGCACAATGTCTTGGGCTGGCCCTGGGTCCCCCTCACCTACTGTCTTCCCTCCATTTCCCTCGTAGATTGTAAGCCCTTACAGGCAAGGCCCTCTCTTCCTCTATATCCGTCTACCATGTTAACACATTAATTGTAGTTGTGTTCATGTTATCTATTTTAAGCCATATAAAATTTTAAGTGCTCTGGATAATAATAATAATAATAGTCAGAGGTGAGTACCACAGGTTTGTTTCTTCTACTCCATTTTGGATCTGTGTGGATTTTATACTGCTGAACTGTGGCTTGTTGAGTAGCATATCACGGTGCAGGGGTCCGCTGAGGGAACAAAAGTGCTTATATGCAGAAGTGTGAATAGTGCCGGTGTTTTCTACCTCCTTGGAAAGACACTAAACACATATCTGCTCCTTGCAGCTCCTCTCCCTTAAAGGGGTACTCCACTGCTCAGCATTTGGAACAAACTGTTCCGAACGCTGGAGCCGTCACGTCCCCTCCCATAGACTTGCATTGAGGGGGCAGGGCTAAGACGTCACAAGCTCCCGGCTCCGGCTCCAGCGTTCGGAACAGTTTGTTCCAAATGCTGAGAAGCGGAGTACCCCTTTATATGGCTGCTGGAGCTTTGTGCACATGCTGTGCTAGTGGCTCTGATCCACACCTATACTGCCTTCGGATTGGCTGAGAGTGTTTTGCAAGCAAGACATTGTTGGCTTCACTGAGGTCGGGTGATCCATCTTTCTGCTTACAAGGTGATAGGATAACTTGACATCATGTGAAACTTTCGCACTTTTGCAAGGTACTCTGGGCTACCCTGAGATCATGTGGTCCTCCTTCCTTCTCCTTTTCTTACATGGTGACAATGCCATTTTACTAGGTTTGGGTGAAATGCGCAGAACCAAACTTTTTCAAAATTTCTGAGAAAAACCAGTTTCCCTGGTTCCAGTTCACATATCTCCAGTCACAATGTAGTATAAACTGACAACATATCTAAAGTTTATAATTCTTTATGATAGTATTCTGACTTTACATAGTAATCCAGTATTCATAAAAGTAAAATAATAGGCACTTACATTTGTTGTGTTCTGCTGCCACCTACTGTCATATTGTTGTGACTGTATTGATTGAGAGCAGGGGATATTAAAAGTACAATACATTGCATTGTTGAAGATTCCAGAGAGGAGGGAGAGGAGGCAGTGAGTTAGAGTTAGGGCTCTGAGAAGAATACAGTGCAGAAGCCATAGATTTTATTTTATTTTTTAACACAATTTTATAGTCCCAATAGACGACTACTACATCTTCTGACTGCATATACTGTTCAATCCTATCCTATAGCATAGCATTGATCAGTGTTATCGGTACTCTGCTGCTCCAGCCTGCCATGCCTGACTGAAGCTTCAGAGCAACGATCGGAAGACGAGGAGGAAGGGCCCTCCAGCCATCCTCTACTCTAAGCTGATCAGGACACCACGGTTTTACCGAGGTAGTCCCAATCAGTTTCGCTAAGCTGCCAGGACAGTTTTTGTTGTTCGATGCCGTGATAAACTTTGATCGCGGCATCTAAGGGGTTAATGTCCGATTAATGACCGGTATCAGCCACAGGTCCCGGCGGCTGATAGCTGTTGGGACCACTCCTTCTATGAAGGGGAGTGGGAGATTGGGACAAGGGCGTACAGGTATGCCCTTCGTCCTTAAAGGGGTACTCCACTGGCCAGTGTTCGGAACTAAATGTTCCAAATGCTGTTTTCGTGCTGTGGGGGTTGGCCATGCCCCTCGTGATGTCATGGCCACTCCCCTCAATGCAAGTCTATGAGAGGGGGCGTGGAGTACCCCTTTAAGGTGTTAAAACTTGATCTGAGACTAGACTTGCTTCTCCCTAATAGTATGTGCTGGCTCAGAGGCTTACCGGGTTTCTGCCCTGGCTTTTTCCTTACTCTAGTAATAATTTATACTTAGAGCTGTACTTCTGTTCTAGCATTTGTTCAGTGTGTGAGTGCGTACTTCAGGGGTCTTCACGGGAGTGTGAGTCATGGTCAACTTGCAAAGATCCCTCACTTACATTTCCATGGGTTGCTCTGAGATGTCATTATCTCTGTGGACATCCAGAAGGGTCTCTAGACGTTAGTCTGTCTCTTGGTCGGGTCAGCCATGATGTTACCTGAACCTAATTCTTTCTTTGTAATTGATCCTGTTGGCGTTGCCCTTGTCTCCAATGCTACCCATATAGCGGGACATGCCAGAAAGGTTGCAGCTTTGTTGCCTTGACTTGGAATGTTAGTGGACGGGCCAACTCCAACTAAGGGTGTGAGAGCTGCACAGGTTGATTTTACTCCTTCTTTGGCCAAGGCCTGACTAATTCTAACATGTGCTTTAGGTCCCTTCCCTGTCCCTGGGGGCTGGGATGGAAACAGGACAGCCCTCAGCTCTTAAAGGGGTTATCCAGGAAAAAACGTTTTTTTCTATATCAACTGGCTCCAGAAAGTTAAACAGATTTGTAAATTACTTCTATTAAAAAAATCTTAATCCTTTCAGTACTTATGAGCTTCTGAAGTTTAGGTTGTTCTTTTCTGTCTAAGTAATCTCTGATGACACCTGTCTGGGGAAACGCCCAGTTTAGAAGAGGTTTGCTATGGGAATTGGCTTCTAAACTGTGCGTTTCCCGAGACACGTGTCATCAGAGACAGAAAAGAACAACCTAAACTTCAGAAGCTCATAAGTACTGAAAGGATTAAGATTTTTTTAATAGAAATAATTTACAAATCTGTTTAACTTTCTGGAACCAGTTGATATATAAAAAAAAGTTTTTTCCTGGAATACCCCTTTAACCCCTTAATGACACAGCCCATTTTGGCCTTAAATGGGTAATCCAGTGGAAAAAAAATGTTTTTGTTTTTTAATCAACTGGTGCCAAAAAGTTAAACAGATATGTTAATTTCTTCTGTTAAAAAAATCTTAATCCTTCCAGTACTTATCAGCTCCTGTATACAGTGGTCCCTCAACATACGATGGTAATCCGTTCCAAAAGGACCATCGTTTGTTCAAACCATCGCATGTTGAGGGATCCGTGCAATGTAAAGTATAGGACAGTGGTCTACAACCTGCGGACCTCCAGATGTTGCAAAACGGCTGTCCGGGCATGCTGGGAGTTGTAGTTTTGCAATATCTGGAGGTCCGCAGGTTGAAGACCACTGGTAGAGGAAGTTGTACTCACCTGTCCCCGCCGCTCCGGACCGTCACCGCTCGTCACCGCTGCCCTGGATGTCGCCTTCCATTGCTGTCGCCGCGTCCCCGTGGTGTCCCCAACGCTCCAGCAAGGCCTCTGCTTCCCCGGCATCCTCGCTCTCCGTTGCTGCCATCACGTTGTTACGCACGCCGCTCCTATTGGATGACGTGACGGTGAGCGCAGCAACGTGATGACGACGATGGAGAGCGCCGACGATGCAGGGGATCCGAAGAGGACGCATCGGAGCCCCGAGGACAGGTAAGTGATCGTCAGCGGACCACACAAGGCACCGTAAATGGCTATCCGGTGACAGCTGAAGCAGTCTGCGCTGCCGGATAGCCGTTTATGCAATGGCCCTGACATACAAAATCATCTGAGCTCTGAGAGGCCATCGTATGTTGAAATGATCGTATGTCGGGGCCATCGTAGGTCGGGGGGTCACTGTACTACAGAGGAAGTTCTTTTCTTTTTGGATTTCTTTATTTTTTTTCTGTCTGTCAACAGTGCTCTCTGCTGACACATCTGTCCATTTGGGGAACTGTCCAGAGCAGGATATGTTTGCTATGGGGATTTTCTCCTGCTCTGGACAGTTCCTGACATGGACATGGACAGAGGCACCCTGTCTGCCTCCTGCAGTATTCCCAATAAAGGTGCCCACTTTGATAAAGAAAAAAAATGGTCAATTCGGGGACAATTCTTTAACCCAGATGCTCCCAGATTGCCATAGATGGTCACGAAGAGAGGACGAGCAGGAGAAGGACATCTATTACCCACCGCCAATACAGCATGGCCTGATCTAACTGCCTCTATGGACGTGTTATGTCAAAACTTAAAGGGGTATTCCGGGCAAAAACTTTTTTATATATATATATATATATCAACTGGCTCCGGAAAGTTAAACAGATTTGTAAATCACTTCTATTAAAAAATCTTAATCCTTCCAATAGTTATTAGCTTCTGAAGTTTTCTGTCTAACTGCTCAATGATGATGTCACGTCCCAGGAGCTGTGCATGATGGGAGAATATTCCCATAGGAGCTGGACAGCTCCCGAGACGTGAGTCATCAGAGAGCAGTTAGACAGAAAACAGCAACTCAACTTCAGAAGCTAATAACTATTGGAAGGATTAAGATTTTTTAATAGAAGTAATTTACAAATCTGTTTAACTTTCCGGAGCCAGTTGATATATAAAAAAAAGTTTTGGCCTGGAATACCCCTTTAACTTTTATTAGCAGAATTAAATTCTTATACTGTAAGCAACAAGAAATGGAGTAAAGGTTAAAAACCCAGCACGTTAGAACACTTATCTGTTACATGTTCCTAGTTGTTATTTAGCAGTTTAGCAGTTTTCTTGCGGTTTCTTCCATTTGTGAATAATCGCATCAACTGATGTAAACTTATCACCAAGCTGCTTGGGGAAGGTTTTGTAACCAATTCCAGCCTTGTATAAGTCTACAATCTTGTCCCTGACGTTCTTCGACAGCTCTTTGGTCTTGGCCATGGTGGAGAGTTTGGAATCTGATTGCTTATGTGTACAGGTGTCTTTAATACAGGTAAAAAGCTGAGATTAGGAGCACTCCCTTTAAAGGGGTACTCGACCCTTAGACATCTTATCCCCTAAGATGTCCCGCTGCTGGGGACCGCTGCGATCTCGGCTGCAGCACCCCAGAGATCCACTGCACGGAGCGAAGTTTATTCTGTGCCGGATGATTGACGATGAAGGGCGGAGGCTCGTGACGCCCCACTCGTGACGCCACGGCCATGCCCGCTCAATGCAAGTCTATGTGAGAGTACGTGACAGCTGTCACCCCCCCCCCCCCCAAAAAGACTTGCATTGAGGGGGCATGGCCGTGTTGTCACAATCCTCCGGCGCTCCGGCGCTGTACCCAATGCTCTAAACTAAAACGGATAGAGAGAATAAAGCAGAAATTATGATTTTATTTATAAAATTCAGAATCAAAACGGGTAAAGAGAATTAAAGCAGAAATTATCAATATTTACACAAACCCCATTACTGAGATGTTTCGGGTTGAACAACATTCAAACTTGACATCATTGAGCGCAGTGTCATCTCCTCTGCCTTGTTGTCCTTCTACTTTGGTTCGGATACCACAGATCCCCATTGAGCATACTCCACTCCAGCCTCCGTAATTTCCCCAGCGCCCACCATTTCCTGTAAGAATGTTCTTATCTGAACATTGCATCATGATGTTGTTGGCCGCTGTGTCGTCTCCTTTACCCTGTGTTGGCTCAACTTTCAAGGCAAAACTTATGAGATTTCCACCTGGACACCAGGAAACATAAGTCCAGTCCCCCCAGCTGTAGAGGAAGGTTAGATAGTTTTTTATCATTCACGTGTCATTGGTTTCCTACAGCTGCTCTCAGAAGAACATGTATATGTATAAGAGCTAATGAGCTTGGAGCTACATCTCTGGTTGGAAATCATGTCTTAGTGCTTGTTCACACTGCGGACATTCCACTGGCAGAATTCTGCTTGTAGTAGAGTCCTATTGTCTTCCATGGGATTTTGCTTCTCTGTTCACACTATGAAATTAGTGCACGCATGCGCAGGGCATGTTCTGCCTATAGGCAAAATAGGCAGCCGCCTAGAGCGCCCTCTTGTTGGGGGCAGCGCTCTGCCCGCTGCAAGAAAGTTAGTCTAACGGCTGTGGTTAGGTGGATCCACTGACCTGTTGAAGAAGATGACGTGGGCCGTACCAGGGAGCGGAGTCTAAGGTGCTGCTGGTTTTAAACAGAGCCCGCCGCAAAGTGGGATGGACTTGCTGAGGCAGATGGCACCCAGGTCGCTATGCCTGATACGACTCGTCCCCTCAGGCAGCAGAGGTATAAAGTGGCGCAGAAAGGATGAGGCACAGGCGTAGTCAGGACAGGAAGGAGGTCAGGTCAGGCGGCAATGAAGCAAGGTCAGGTCATGTAGCAGGAGGTCAGAAAGCAGGCGGCACAGGAGCAAGGTCAGCATATGTAGCAAAGGATCAGATATAAGGCAAGGCAAGACACAATTATACGCTTTCTCTTGCAACTAGGGCACAAAGATCAGGCAGGGAACAGGAAGAAGTGCCAGAACTAAATAGGATTGGTTTGGGACAAGCACCAATTATTGGTGCACTGGCCCTTTAAATTTAGAAATGCCGGCATGCAGGAGGTAGGGACGGGCAGGAGGAGAGGAACAGAGCGGGGCTTGCTAGCGAGCGCTGCCTGCAACGTGAGGAAAAGGTCCAGCGGGTCAGAAGAGGATGGGGCGGAAGGTAAGCGGTAGTCCATGCTTAGCATGAGGGAACGTCCCGTAATGCCACCCACGGCACTGCCATGAGCAGAGGACAGAGCCCTAACAATTAGTAGCCAGCCAGCTTCCAAAGCTCATCCAAAGCACCCTCCCAACCAGCATCACCATCGCACTCCCCACCCCCCTACCCCCTGGTACCATAATAATCTGCATTCTTCAGCCTGCTTGAGGAGTGAAGAACAAGGCCAGACAGGCAGGTCAGGTCTGTTCAGCATCCTCACATCGCGGGCACCTCCATACATCCGCACCATGAGGAGAAGGTTTGTTACAGTGTGTCACCCAAGTAGTAAGGTGGGGTGTGTCAATGGGCGGGATCAATGAGCGGCAAAATTAGCTTTCACCTAGGGTGTCAAAAATCCTTGCACCAGCGAGGTCCTACCACCAATGGTTTCGGCAGCTCTTGCTACAAGCGGCCATTTAGCCGGCGGAATGTTCGCAGTGTGAATGAGCCCTAGAGGTGCCCATACACCACTGACAGCTGTCTACTGAATGGCCGTTGATTGACAGCTATTTCTCCCAACACGTGCACGTTTGGTCAATTGGGCACGTAATTTTAGTAAGAAGAGCGAGTAGGCTGCTGCTAGACACCTTTCCAGTGAAAACATAGTGATCAGACATTAATATTGTATATACTGACAAATTCAGCCAAAATTGAGAGGTTCAGACGACTCTCTTCTGGGGTGTATGGGACCTTATGTTTTTGGTCTTCAGCATAATCAAGGACATGGGTAGACAAGTAGAGACTGTTCCTTAAAAGGGGTAATCCGCCCCTAGATAGACATCTTATCCCCTAAGGATAGGAGATAAGATGTTTTGATTGCTGGGATCCTTCCACTGGGGACCACCGCAATCTCGGCTGTGGCACCCCAGATATCCGGTGTACAGAGCGAACTTCAATCCATGCCAGATGACTGGTGATGCGGGACAGAGGCTCATGATGTCACGGCCACGCCCCAATCGTGATGTCACGGCCATGACCCCTCAATGTAAGTCTATAGGAGGGGGTGTGACAGTCGTCACTCCCCCTCCTATAGACTTGAATTGAGGGGCATGGCCATGACGTCACGAGCCTCAGGCGCTACATCCAACACTCTTAACAAATGCCTGCAGCAGGGAGATCGCGGGGGTTCCCAGTGGCGGTACCTCCATGATCAGACATCTTATCCCCTATCCTTTGGATAGGGGGTAAGATGTCTAGGGGCGGAGTACCCCTTTAACTCAAGACAAATATCTGTTTAATAAGACAATCTTATGGACTTACTTTCCAACTGTAGATGTTATTGTGCCCTTAACAAATCTTCTTCCATTGGGAGCACAATATAGCTTAATCCCATTCAGGGCTGTGTCATCTCCATCAATTTCTCGTTCCACCTTAAAATAAACACCTTGAGATGTTCATTCAACTTTATATCGAACAAGACAATTATAAAAACATGGAAAACTGCCCAATATCTGATGACATGGCGCCAAGCTGTAGTTAATAGGGGGATTCCCATGGGGACTCCTCACTATTATCTCAGTTTCCTAAAAAAAAAATCCGTTTACTGTACCTTTAGGCTGAATCCTATTGCTGAGGTCCCAGAAGGACATCGCTGTAGATATCCCCAGTCACCCCAATAGCCGCCATTAGTAACTGAAATGGTGGATCCATAGGTCAGTGTTGTCTGTATTACCAACGATGCTATAACTAAGGACAACATCTTCTGGACTGAAAGATCAGATCAACCTTACTGAAGTAGCTCAAAGTAAGTGGCACTGTCACGTCCCAGTCTGAATTTTTGCTTGGATAAAGCATTGGCCTCTTACTGTAAATAGTTTTATTACATATTAACTTAGTTTAATATTGACTTAGTGGAGAAGGAGATGGCCCTTTTAGGAATTAACATAAAAAAGAAGAATACCTGTTCACATTTTTTAAGGGTAATCCATCTGGATTACAGTAACTTTGCTTTAAGACAGTAACCTGGTACACCATTATTTAGAAATAAAAACATTGTACGCAAGGTTTAATTAAATCTGTTAAAAATTTGAAATTAAGATCTGTTGCTTGAAAAGTATTTGACTGAAAGAATTGTAGCACGCAATTCTATTCCACGGTAGATCTCTGGTTTCATGTTTTCCAATGATTTCTAACTCCTACAGCAGATAAACTGGACGTCATTGAGAGCCGTGTCGTCTCCGCTGCCCTGTGGTGACTCCACCTTGGTCTTTATGCCACAAATTCCATCCATGCATTTTCCCCTCCAACGGCCATAATGGCCCCAACTTTGTCCAGGTCCAAACAGGATCTCATAGTCAGAGCACTGAAACATTACATTGTTAGCAGCTGTGTCATCTACACCTTTTCTTGGTGGCTCCACTTGCATGCTGAAGCGGATGAGATGTCCTTCAGGACACCATAAGGTAGGACTCCACACTCCCCAGCTGTGAATAAAGACCAATATGCACATTTACACCTGACATCATGGCACTAACAACTATAACAATTCTATGTACAAGAATATAACTATTATAATACTACCCCTATGTACAAGAACATAACTACTATAATACTGCCCCTATATACAAGAATATAACTACTATAATACTGCTCCTGTATACAAGAATATAACTACTATAATACTGCTCCTATATACAAGAATATAACTACTATAATACTGCCTCCTATATACACGAATGTAACTACTAAAATACTGCTCCTATATACAAGAATATATCTACTATAATACTGCCCCCCTATATACAAGAATATAACTACTATAATACTGCCTCCTATATACAAGAATATAACTACTATAATACTGCTCCTATATACAAGAATATAACTACTATAATACTGCCCCTATATACAAGAATATAACTACTATAATACTGCTCCTGTATACAAGAATATAACTACTATAATACTGCCCCCCTATATACAAGAATATAACTACTATAATACTGCCTCCTATATACAAGAATATAAATACTATAATACTGCCTCCTATATACAAGAATATAACTACTATAATACTGCCTCCTATATACAAGAATATAACTACTATAATACTGCCTCCTATATACAAGAATATAACCACTATAATACTGCTCCTATATACAAGAATATAACTACTATAATACTGCTCCTTTATATACAAGAATATAACTACTATAATACTGCTCCTATATACAAGAATATAACTACTATAATACTGCCTCCTATATACAAGAATATAACTACTATAATACTGCTCCTATATACAAGAATATAACTACTATAATACTGCTCCTATATACAAGAATATAACTACTATAATACTGCTCCTATATAAAAGAATATAACTACTATAATACTGGCTCCTATATACAAGAATATAACTACTATAATACTGCTCCTATATACAAGAATATAACTACTATAATACAGCCTTCTATATATAAGACTATAACTACTATAATACTGCCCCTATATACAAGACTATAACTACTATAATACTGCTCCTATATACAAGAATATAACTACTATAATACTGCTCCTTTATACAAGACCAGAACTACTATAATACTGCCCCTATATACAAGACTATAACTACTATAATACTGCCTCCTATATACAAGAATATAACTACTATAATACTGCCCCTATATACAAGACTATAACTATTATAATACTGCCTCCTATATACAAGAATATTACTACTATAATACTGCTCCTATATACAAGAATATAACTACTATAATATTGCTCCTATATACAAGACTACAACTACTATAATACTGCTCCTATATACAAGAATATAACTACTATAATATTGCTCCTATATACAAGACTACAACTACTATAATACTGCTCCTATATACAAGAATATAACTACTATAATATTGCTCCTATATACAAGACTACAACTACTATAATATTGCTCCTATATGACTATTATAATACTATGGATGCAGGGATAGTCTATAAGACTTTATTTTCGTCTGTACTGTGGGTGCTCAGCTTTTCGGGTAAAGCCCAGCAGAAACGATGGGACACAGCACTCTGACTTCTGACTTTTGTCTCTATTTCACGTTAGAATTTATGTGAATGTAAATTTACAAGTTAACTAAATTGAGTTCACACACATGTAACTCTGTGGGCCTTTTGCATTGATACTTTGAAGATGGGTGGCCCCTCTTTTTGGACTCCCTAGTCTGCACCCTACTATTGTTCCACCTGTAGGCCCTGCTGGGCATTGCTCTTAGTGAGTAGTGGTTCCATAAATTAGTATATTTTTCTATCACACTAGCACCTGTTATTACTAAAGAGGTACTCCGGAGAAAAACTACTTTTTTCAACTGGCTCCAGAAAGTAAGTAAATTACTTCAATTAAAAAAAATCTTAATCCTACAAATACTTATCAGCTGCTAATGTTGAGTTGTTCTTTTCTGACAACAGCGCTCTCTGATGACACCTGTGTCTGTCTCAGGAACTGTCCAGAGCAGGAGAGGTTTACTTTGGGGATTTGCTCGTACTCTGGACAGTTCCTAAGACAGACTGAGGTGTCAGAAGAGCACTGTGGTCAGACAGAAAAGAACAATTCAACTTCAGCAGCTGATAAGTACTGGATGGATTAAGATTTTTTTTCAATAGAAGTAATATACAAATCTGTTTAACTTGATATGAAAAAAAATAGTTTTTCACTGGAATACCCCTTTAAACTTCTCTTTTGCACCTTTTGGCTATGTACAAGGGGTCTTAGATGATGACACGTTGGTAAACAGCTCTGGGGGTCTCCTCTATCCCCTCTACTTACGGGGATTCAGTTGACGTGATAAGATATTCAGTTCTTGGATTTCGGACTTTCTCCGTCTTGTTCAAGCAGTGCAGACGTATCCCGTTCAGCGCTGTGTCATCTTCGGCTTTCTGCTTTTCTTCCACCTTGGTGCCATGATAAAAAGTTTTAAAAAAGTGACATTTTTTATTAAAAGCCAAACAAATATAGATTAATTGTAGTGTAAACAATGGGCTGGGACCAAAACACATCTTATATTACAAGGGCAACACCTCCCGTTCCAAAAGGCTGCCAACGATGCCAGCTCCAGTGGTGAAACACATCGGAAGACGTTGGTTATTGGTGAATTCACAATTTTAGTTGAGATTTTAGATTTATGACTACACTGGGGCCCTTAAAGGGGTACTCAAGTGGGGGGAAAAAAATTAAATCAACTGGTGCCATATGAAATATAGGACTACCAGTGTCCAGGATGTGCTCTATAAAACTTAACTTTTAATGTCAAATTAAAGATATTAACAAGTGTCTAGTGTTATGACAAAAGTATGATTATCTCGGTCTAATAAAAGACATTAACAAGGTGTGTCCGGGACTCTGCAGGGCCCAGCCAGTCCCGAGTCACCTCTCACTAGAGGGTGCAGTCGGCATAAACCAGGTCCACGGTTAGCCGAACTGTGAACTGTATGCAGGCGCAGTCCCGCTATCAGCGGGAGCCGGAGTTGTCCGGCCGCTCTCTCCTCGTGTGGGGAGCGAAGGCGTCTGACGTGGACCTGGTTTATGCCGACTGCATCATATCTCTGTGTGCATAAGTGACCCTAGGGACAGCTTTCTTCTTCCCCACAGGAATAAACACCTTGCATACATTATATTTTGCAGGTTTTATTAGGGGATAGAATTTTTTTCAGGCTCCTGGGCCACTGTATTTATTTATACTTTATGCTATGGATGTCATTGCATACTTAATTGACTCCTCTATTTTGCATATATAGAGATGTACCTTTCTCTTAACAGTTGTTGGATATGGATGACTGAATATACATATCATATCCTCTCGGTCATTGATTTATTCTTTTGTCTATACCCCCTGAGGACGCCCGCTATATACAAGCGAGCAGAAACGCGTTGGGTTATTTGATTACTATACTCTATAGGTGTGCAACTAAACTGCACCCTCTAGTGAGAGGTGACCCGGAACTGGCTGGGCCCTGCAGAGTCCCGGACACACCTTGTTAATGTCTTTTATTAGACCGAGATAATCATACTTTTGTCATAACACTAGACACTTGTTAATATCTTTAATTTGACATTAAAAGTTAAGTTTTATAGAGCACATCCTGGACACTGGTAGTCCTATATTTCATATTATTTATGCTGGATGGAACAACCGATACTAGGGATCCCCCTTTAATGTTCTACGTTTATGTGTAATCAACTGGTGCCAGAAAGTTAAACAGATTTGTAAATTACATTTTTTTTTTTTAAATCTTTACCCTTCCAATACTTTTTAGCAGCTGTATGCTACAGAGGAAATTCTTTTCTTTTTTAATTTCTTTTGTCTTGTCCACAGTGCTCTCTGCTGACACCTGATGCCCGTATCAGGAACTATCAGAAAACCTATGCTACTCCGGACAGTTCCTGACACGGACAGAGGTGTCAGCAGAGAGCACTGTGGACAAGACAAAAAAGAAATTAGAAAAGAAAATAATTTCCTTTGTAGCATACAGCTGCTAAGAAAAAAAGTACTGGAAGGGTAAATATTTTTTTATAGAAGTAATTTACAAATCTGTTTAACTTTCTGGCATCAGTTCGTAAAAAAGTTTTCCCCGGGAGTACCCCTTTAAAGGGGAATTCCAGCTTTATACATCTTATCCCCTATCCAAAGGATAGGGGATAAGATGTATGATTGCAGGGGTCCCATCGCTGGGGACTCCTGCAATCTCGGTGCAGCCCCCATGGCCATGCCCCCTCCATTCATGTCTATTGGAGGGGGCGTGACGGCCGTCACGCCCCCTCCCATAGACATGAATGGAGTGGACTTCACGTACCCGTCTTGGAGGCAGCGCTCGGCACAGAATGCCGGGGGCTGCACCAAGATCGCGGGGGGGTCCCTAGCGCCGCGACCCCCGCAATCATACATCTTATTCCCTATTTTTTGGATAGGGGATAAGATGTATAAAGCCGAAATACCCCTTTACATCTATGTTGGCACCCTGGGCTCACATCCAACCGGGGCTACAACTGTGTTGAGCACTGAATATAATATACACACCAATTGTAGATAAATGGATCTAAAAAAAAAAAAAAAAGGGAATATGCAGCCCTGAAGTAATATGAGATTTAAAATCACAATTTTATTAATTCCATTAAAATGTCGAAGAAAAAAATCATATCCAAAAGGTGTATGAAAACGGTGCCGCCAATAGCACAGCCACACACCCCAGGACACACCAATTTGATTGTTTTGTGTACCTGAGGAGGGCGCGTGCCTGCGCCGAAACGCGTTGTCCGAAATCTTTTAATAAATATCGTCCTGTGCTATCGTGGCTTTCCGAGTCCCGTCATTTTCAGCAGAAGCGCTCCACCCAATTCCCTCCTTTTTTCCATTCTCTCCACTCCTTACAACTAGAGCATTTTTAAGCTTACCTTTAGGGAGAATCCCTTTGCATGATAACCACATGGGCACCACTCCACCGTGCCCCATTCACCCCACTGTCCTCCATTAGGTATCCCTATAAAAACGTGGTCACCAAATGATCTTGAGAAGATGGAGAGCAGCAGGAATGAGTAGAGGATACGAGACATTCTCCAATAGTAGAGGTGATATGAGAGATTCAGTGCAGCTCTAGATAAACCAAAGCCCCAGAGTCCATTGGGTACAAGGTTCCTCCAGGCTGTAGAAATTCTTTCAAACATTAAAACACAGTTCTTCAGCCAAGTCCCCACTAAAAGGCAAACAAAGAGAGTCCCCCGGCAAAATGATGAAGTCATTACCCTCACACAGGGGCCACAGAGACAGGTAATCCATGCTGCGTTATGCCAGGTGTCAGCGGTCATCTCAGGTGACCATGGCAGCTCTCATGTATAATGCCTTTACCTGTAAATAGAACATTCTAGTATTAGAAAAGGTAAGGGTATGCCCCAATGTCATGAATAGTGTATGAGCCCGAGAGGAATGCCAGACTGGAAGGATAATACATGCAGGAAGGTGGGGCCTTGCAGCGCAACGGCCTGTCATGGGCTTAAAGGGGTACTCCACACCTAGACATCTTATCTCCTATTCAAAGATAGTGGATAACATGTCCGAGACCCCCCGCGATCTCCCTGCTGCACCCAGTGTTCGTTTAGAGCATCGGGTAAAGCTCCCAAGGCTCGTGACGCCGCACCCCCTCAATGTAAGTCTATGGGAGGAAGTGTGACGGCGTTCTTTTATCCAAAGTGGATAACAACACTTGACTGTCATCTGGAGCTCCATAGAGCTGAAGATAAATACTGAAATCTTCTGAATGGAGAAAAGTATCTCTCCTCAACATAAATGTATTAAGACACTGACAACCTTCTGGAGTCCAGTGAGAGAACAGGAAAATATGACAGTCTAAATGGAGCACCCCCAAGAGCCAGACAACCGCAAGCAATTTCCACATTTCTGCATGAATAATAGTCCCCTGTATTAGAATACCAAAACTGACAATAATATTGCTTAGCAGGATCTAGTACTACCTTGTTTAAAAAAAAAAAAAAAGTGTGCAGATTGGTGAAAAGTTGATTTTAGTGCTCTCATTGCTGTTATTGAGGTCCTGAGAGCTAACTCTATGGTGCACAGATATTTTTCATGCTTTACATTTCAGGTGGTAGAGACTAGAGTTACACTGTTTGCAAGGAATACTCACACAGGTACTTCCTCTTCCTTACTTCTTAGGCCAATCATATCACATTCAGCTAAGCCACAATATACTGCTAGAGAAAGTGCAGTGGACTGAACAGGCTGCAGTGTGCTGGGGGATGAGTTATACAGTACAGAACTCTATGCCATTTGGAGGGAAAAGAGGTCATTGATGCATTGGTTTGCAACATACTAGGTAAGCAGAAAGGAAGAAAACAGAAGCAGCACTGCAAGGGAAGGGTTACACTAAACACTGAGCTGCTACTGTTGCTACTAGGTAAGCAGAAGGAAGAAAACAGAAGCAGCACAGCAAGGGAAGGGTTACACTAAACACTGAGCTGCTACTGCTGCTACTAGGTAAGCAGAAAGGAAGAAAACAGAAGGAGCACAGCAATGGAAGGGTTACACTAAACACTGAGCTGCTACTGTTGCTGCTGATAAAAGAAAGGGGTAGATTACACTGCAGCACTGTGGATATACAACAGTAGGTACAGTGCTATTTACACAAGGGACAGCTGCCCCGAGCTTTATGACCAGTCAGAGATAAGAGAGAAGCCTTGATGTTTTTTTTTTCTGGGGTAATGAGTCATTTTTTGTTAATAACATGATGTACAAATACGTTAATAATGACATAAGCTATCACATGGAGTTCTGTGAAACAATGGTCCTTGACATGGCTCATAGTCATGGACTTGAAGGACATTTGGGGACTGACAAGATACAGGAGAGACTTTTCCAAATGGCTTACTGGCCATATATTTCAAGAAAATAAGAACTAATGTGAATTATGCCCTACATGTCTCACAGCCTTTTGGTTCCACTCCCTGTCATTGAGAGGCCATGTGAGAGAATTGGTATGGATTCAGTAAGTCCTAATGTAAAGTCAGCTAGATGCCATCTGTATTTTTGACTATGCATCTTGACGCATCCTGACGCTGCACCTTTAAAAAACACTTTTTCAAAACCTGTGTAGAGGAAGAGTGGTGCAGTTGCCCATAGCAACCAATCAGATCGCTTCTTTCATTTTTCACTGTTTCAAATTATTATGCAAATTATATTTTTGATGTATATATGATGTATATATTGATGTAAATAACATTCAGCATAATTCTCATGTTATCAACTATTAACCCCTTAAGGACACAGCCCATTTTCACCTCTAGGACGCAGCCCTTTTTTGCACATCTGACCACTGTCACTTTAAACATTAATAACTCTGGAATGCTTTTACTCATCAATCTGATTCCGAGATTGTTTTTTCATGACATATTCTACTTTAACATAGTGGTAAATTTTTGTGGTAACTTGCATCCTTTTTTGGTGAAAAATCCCCAAATTTGATGAAAAATTTGAAAATTTAGCATTTTTCTAACTTTGAAGCTCTCTGCTTGTAAGGAAAATGGATATTCAAAATAATTTTTTTTAATTCACATATACAATATGTCTACTTTATGATTGCATCATAAAATTGACGTGTTTTTACTTTTGGAAGACATCAGAGGGCTTCAAAGTTCAGCAGCAATTTTACAATTTTTCACAAAATTTTCAAACTCGCTATTTTTCATGGACCAGTTCAGGTTTGAAGTGGATTTGAAGGGTCTTCATATTAGAAATACCCCATAAATGACCACATTATAAAAACTACACCCCCCAAAGTATTCAAAATGACATTCAGTAAGTGTTTTAACCCTTTAGGTGTTTCACAGGAAAAGCAGCAAACTGAAGGAGAAAATTCAAAATCTTCATTTTTTACACTTGCATGTTCTTGTAGACCCAATTTTTGAATTTTTACAAGGGGTAAAAGGATAAAATTTATACTTAAATTTGTAGCCCAATTTCTCTCGAGTAAGCACATACCTCATATGTCTATGTAAATTGTTCGGCGGGCGCAGTAGAGGGCTCAGAAGCGAAGGAGCGACAAGGGGATTTTGGAGAGTACGTTTTTCTGAAATGGTTTTTGGGGGGCATGTTGCATTTAGGAAGCCCCTATGGTGCCAAAACAGCAAAGAAAAAAAACACATGGCATACCATTTTGGAAACTAGACCCCTTGAGGAACGTAACAAGGAATTAAGTGAGCCTTAATACCCCACAGGTGTTTCATGACATTTGCATTTGTAAAAAAAAAAAAAAAAAATTCACTCAAATGTGTGTTTCCCCCCAAATTTCACATTTTTGCAAAGGTTAATAGCAGAAAATACCCCCCAAAATTTGTAACCCCATCTCTTCTGAGTATGGAGGTACCCATATAAGTTGACCTGAAGTGCAGTACGGGCGAACTACAATGCTCAGAAGAGAAGGAGTCATATTTGGCTTTTTGAGAGCAAATTTTGCTCGGGGGGCATGTCGCATTTAGGAAGCCCCTATGGTGCCAGGACAGCAAAAAAACCACATGGCATACCATTTTGGAAACTAGACCCCTTGAGGAACGTAACAAGGGATAAAGTGAACCTTAATACCCCACAGGTGTTTCACGACTTTGCATATGTAAAAAAAAAAAAATTTACCAAAAATGCTTGGTTTAGCAAAAATTTTACATTTTTAAAAAAGGTAATAGCAGAAAATACCCCCCAAAATTTGAAGCCCAATTTCTCCCGATTCAGAAAACACCCAATATGGGGATGAAAAGTGCTCTGCTGGCGCACTACAGGTCTCAGAAGAGAAGGTGTCACATTTGGCTTTTTGGAAGCAAATTTTGCTCTGGGGGAATGCCGCATTTAGGAAGCCCCAATGGTGCCAGGACAGAAAAAAAAACCACATGGCATACTATTTTGGAAACTAGACCCCTTGGGGAACGTAACAAGGGGTAAAGTGAACCTTAATACCCCACAGGTGTTTCACTACTTTTGCATATGTAAAAAAAAATAATTTTTTTTACACTAAAATGCTTGTTTTCCCCCAAATTTTACATTTTTACAAGGGATAATAGCAGAAAATGCCCCCCAAAATTTGTAACCCCATCTCTTCTGAGTATGGAAATACCCCATAAGTGGACGTAAAGTGCACTGGGGGCGAACTACAATGCTCAGAAGAGAAGGAGCATCATTGAGCTTTTGGAGAGAGAATTTGGCCATGTACATTTCCAAAGCCCCCCGTGGTGCCAGAACAGTGGACCCCCCCCCCACATGTGACCCCATTTTTAAAACTACACCCCTCACGGAAGGTAATAAGGGGTGCAGGGAGAATTTACACCCCACTGGCATTTGACGGATCTTTGGAACAGTGGGCTGTGCAAATTAAAAATTTTATTTTTCATTTTCACAGACCCCTGTTTCAAAGATCTGTCAGACACCTGTGGGGTGTAAATGCTCACTGTACCCCTTGTTACATTCCGTGAGGGGTGTAGTTTCCAAAATGGGGTCACATGTGGGTATTTATTGTTTTGCACTTATGTCAGAACCGCTGTAAAATCAGCCACCCCTGTGCAAATCACCAATTTAGACCTCAAATTTACATGGTGCACTCTCCCTTCTGAGCCTTGTTGTGCGTCCCCAGAACACTTTGCGCCCACATATGGGGTATCTCTGTACTCAGGAGAAATTGCGTTACAAATATTGGAGGCTTTTTTTCTTTTACCGCTTGTGAAATTTAAAAGTTTGGGGCAACACCAGTATGTTAGTGTACAAAAATGTTTTTTTTTTACACTAACATGCTGGTGTAGACCCCAACTTCACCTTTTCATAAGGGGTAAAAGGAGAAAAAGCCCCCCAAAATGTGTTAGGCAATTTCTCCCGAGTACGGCGATACCCCATATGTGGCCCTAAACTGTTGCCTTGAAATACGACAAGGCCCCAAAGTGAGAGCGCAATGCGCATTTGAGGCCTAAATTAGGGATTTGCATAGGGGTGGACATAGGGGTATTCTACACCATTGATTCCCAAACAGGGTGCCTCCAGCTGTTGCTAAACTCCCAGCATGCTTGGACAGTCAATGGCTGTCCGGAAATGCTGGGAGTTTTTGTTTTGCAACAGCTGGAGGCTCCGTTTTGGAAACACTGCTGTAGGATACGTTTTTCATTTTTATTGGGGGTGGTAGGGGGGGCAGTGTACGTGTGTATATGTAGTGTTTTACTCTTTATTTTATGTTAGTGTAATGTAGTGTTTTTAGGTTACATTCACACTGACGGCGGATTACACTGAGTCTCCCGCTAGGAGTTTGAGCTGCGGCTGCAGCTCAAACTTGAAGCAGGGAACTCACTGTAATCCGCCGCCAGTGTGAATGTAACCTGTACATTCACATGGGAGGGGGGGGGGGCAAAACTACAACTCCCAGCATGCACTGACAGAACGTGCATGCTGGGAGTTGTAGTTTTGCAACAGCTGGAGGCACACTGGTTGGAAAATACTGAGTTAGGTAATAGAACCTATTACCTAACTCGGTATTTCCCAACCAGTGTGCCTCCAGCTGTTGCAGAACTACAACTCTCAGCATGTACTGATTGCCAAAGGGAATGCTGGGAGATGTAGTTATGCAACAGCTGGAGGCATGCAAGTACAACTCCCAGCATGCCGAGACAGCCATTTGCTGTTCCTGAATGCTAGGAGTTGTAGATTTGCAAGATTTAGAATGGTTCAGTATGGAGATCACTGACAGTGGTCTCTAAACTGTGGCCCTCCAGATATTGCAAAACTACAAACCTCAGCATGCTAAGACAGCAAACTGCTGTCTGGGCATGCTGGGAGTTGTAGTTTTGTAACATCTGGAGGGCTACAGTTTAGAGACCACTGTCAGTGATCTCTAGCCTGAACCCCTCTAAATCTTGCAAAACTACAACTCCCAGCATGCCAACACAGCAAACAGCTGTCAAGGCATGGTGGGAGTTGTAGTCTTGCAACATCTGGAGGGCCACAGTTTAGAGACCACTCTCCAAACTGTCGCCCTGCAGATGTTGCTAGGTAACAGACTCCCAGACACGCGGCACCATACTCACCTCCACCGCCGCCATGATCACAGCCTCCGCCGGGTAAGTGACCGCCGCTGCCGCCGCCGCTACTACATGGTTCCCCCCGCTGTGCCCGGACACCGATGGGTGGGCATAGCGGGGGGGGAACCGAACTTTAACCCCCCGCCCCCAGCCTGCTATTGGTCGGTCGCTCGGCTGATCAATAGCAGGGATAGGAGGGGTGGCAAGCCTGCCACCTCACTCCTATCTCTTCAAGGGGGATCGAGGGTGTCTTGGACACCCCCGATCCCCCTTATTTTATCGCGGAGCCGCCGTTGATGGGCAGGGGGAGAGCTCTCCCCCTGCAAACACCATAGATGCCGTGATCAGAACTGATCACGGCATCTATGGGGTTAATGCTGCCGGGACCGGCGCGATCGCGGCCCCGGCAGCTGCGGTGGGACTCCGGCTGTGATTGACAGCTGAGTCCCACCCGCGATCTCCTGCGCTGCCCGCGGCAGAGCAGGAGATCGCTTGGACGTATGCATACGTCCATTTGCGCGAACGTGTAGTTCGCCTGGACGTATGCATACGTCCAATAGTGGGAAGGGGTTAAGAGAACAATTCACATTTTATTGAACAAACCTCCTAATTATAACAATTTTTTTAACCCCCTTAAGGCATTTTTTTGCACATGACCACTGTCACTTTATGCATCAATAACTCTGGGATGCTTTTACTTATTAATTTGATGCCGAAATTGTTTTTTTTGTGACATATTCTACTTTAACATAGTGGTAAATTTTCATCGATACTTGCATCATTTCTTGGTGAAAAATTCAAAATTTCATGAAATTTTAAAATTTTCATTTTTCTAACTTTGAAGCTCTCTGCTTGCAAGGAAAATAGACATTCCAAATAAATGATATATTGATTCACATATACAATATGTCTGCTTAATGTTTGCATCATAAAGTTTACATGTTTTTACTTTTTAAAGACATCAGAGGCTTCAAAGTTCAGCAGCAATTTACCAATTTTTCACAAAATTATCTAAATAGGAATTTTTCAGGGACCAGTTTTGAAGTGGATTTGAAGGGCCTTCATATTAGAAATACCCCATAAATGACCCCATTATAAAAACTTCACCCCTCAAAGTATTCTAAATGACATTCAGAAAGTATGTTAACCCTTTAGGTGTTTCACAGGAATAGCAGCAAAGTGAAGGAGAAAATTCAAAATCTCATGTTCTTGTAGACCCAGTTTTTTTTTTTTTTTTTGCAAGGGGTAAAAGGAGAAAACTCCCCCAAAATGTGTAACCCAATTTCTCTCGAGTAAGGATATATCTCATATGTGTATGTTAAGTGCTCTGTGGGTGCACTAGAGGGCTCAGAAGGGAAGGTGCGACAATGGGATTTTGGAGAGTGAGTTTTTCTGAATTGTTTTTTTGGGGACATGTCACATTTAGGAAGCCCCTATGGTGCAAGAACAGAAAAAAAAAAAAACATGGCATACCATTTTGGAAACTACACCCCTCAAGGAATGTAACAAGGGTTCCCCACAGGTGTTTGACGACTTTTCCTTAAATTTGGATGTGTAAATTAATTTTTTTTCACTAAAATGCTGGTGTTACCCCAAATTTTACATTTTTACAAGGGGTAATAGGAGAAAAAGACTCCCAAGTTTTGTAACCCCATCTATTCTGAGTATGGAAATACCCCATGTGTGGACGTCAAGTGCTCTGCTGGCGAACTACAATGCTCAGAAAAGGAGGAGCGCCATTGAGCTTTTGGAGCTTTTGGAAGTCAGGGGCCATGTGCGTTTACAAAGCCCCCCGTGTTGTCAGAACAGTGGACCCCCCCACGTGACCCCATTTTGGAAACTACACCCCTCACAGAATTCAATAAGGGGTGCAGTGAGTATTCACACCCCACTGGCGTTTGACAGATCTTTGGAACAGTGGACTGTGCAAATGAAGAATTACATTTTTCATTTTCACAGACCACTGTTCCAAAAATCTGTCAGACACCTGTGGGGCGTAAATGCTCACTGTACCCCTTATTACATTACGTGAGGGGTGTAGTTTCCAAAATGGGGTCACATCTGGGGGGGGCGGGTCCATTGTTCTGGCACTATGGGGGCTTTGTAAGCACACATGGCCTTCAATTTGGGACACATTCGCTCTCCAATTTATTTTTTATTTTCGCATCCAACTTTCACAAAAACTCCTCAAACACCTGTGGGGTGTTAAGGCTCGCTATACACCTTGTTACGTTCCGTGAGGGGTGTAGTTTCCAAAATGGGGTCACATGTGGGTATGTATTTATATATTTGTCAGAACCGCTGTAAAATCAGCCACCCCTGTGCAAATCACTAGTGTTGAGCGGCAAAGGCCATATTCGAATTTGCGAATATTCGCGAATATATGGACGAATATTCGTCATATTCGTGAATATTCGCATATTCGTAATATTCTCGTTTTATTTTCGCATATGCGAATAATCGCATATACGAAAATTAATATATGCGAAAATTTGCATATACAAAAATGAACATAAGCGAAAATTCGCATATGCAAATATTCGCACACCAGTCTCACACAGTAGTATTAGAGCCTTCTTACACCACACAAGCTGGAAGCAGAGAGGGATGATCACTGTGATGTGTACTGTGAAAAAAAAAAAATAAAAAAAAAACGAATATTCGTAATTACGAATATATAGCGCTATATTCGCGAATATTCGCGAATTCGCGAATATGCGATATTCGCAAATAAAATTCGAATTGCGAATATTCGCGAGCAACACTACAAATCACCAATTTAAACCTCAAATGTACATAGTGCGCTCTCACTCCTGAGCCTTGTTGTGCGCCCGCAGATCACTTTGCGTCCACATATGGGGTATTTCCGTACTCAGGAGAAATTGCATTACAAAGTTTGGGGGTATTTTTTTTTTACACTAACATGCTGGTGTAGACCTCAACTTTACCTTTTCATAAGGGGTAAAAGGAGTAAAAGCCCCCCAGAATTTGTAATACAATTTCTCCTGAGTACAGAAATACTGGAACTAAACTGTTGCCTTGAAATACGACAGGGCTCCGAAATGAGAGAGCGCCATGCACATTTGAGGTCTAAATTGGGGATTTGCTTCTGCCAACAAAACTCCCAGCATGCCTCGGCAGTCAGTAGCTGTCCGGCAATACTGGGAGTTGTTGTTTTTCAACAGCTGGGTCTTAGAATTTGCATAATAATTTGGAAATGAGTGTACAGTGAGGCAAAAAAGTATTTAGTCAGCCACCAATTGTGCAAGTTCTCCACTTATAAAGATGAGAGGCTGTAATTGTCATCATAGGTTATAACCTCCACTATGAGAGAGAGAATGAGAAAAACATCTATAAAATCACATTGTCTGATTTTTAAAGAGTTTATTTGCAAATTATGGTTAAAAATAAGTATTTGGTCACCTACAAACAAGCAAGATTTCTGTCTCTCACAGACCTGTAACTTCTTTTTTAAGAGTCTCCTCTGTCCTCCACTCGTTACCTGTATTAATGGCTCCTGTTTGAACTTGTTATCAGTATAAAAGACACCTGTCCACAACCTCAAACAGTCACACTCCAAACTCCACTATGGCCAAGACCAAAGAGCTGTCGAAGGACACCAGAAACAAAATTGTAGACCTGCACCAGGCTGCGAAGACTGAATCTGCAATAGGCAAGCAGCTTGGTGTGAAGAAATCAACTGTGGGATCAATTATTAGAAAATGGAAGACATACAAGACCACTGATAATCTCCCTCGATCTGGGGCTCCACGCAAGATCTCACCCCGTGGTCTCAAAATGATTACAAGAATGGTGAGCAAAAATCCCAGAACCACACAGGAAGACCTATTGAATGACCTGCAGAGAGCTGGGACCAAAGTAACAAAGGCTACCATCAGTAACACACTACACCGCCAGGGACTAAAATCACGCAGTGCCAGACATGTCCCCCTGCTTAAGCCAGTACATGTCTGGGCCTGTCTGAAGATTGCTAGAGAGCATTTGAATGATCCAGAAGAGGATTGGGAGAATGTCATATGGTCAGATGAACTCGTGTTTGTAGGAGAAAGAATGCTAAGTTGCATCCAAAGAACACCATACCTACTGTGAAGCATGGGGGTGGAAACATCATGCTTTGGGGCTATTTTTCAACAAAGGGACCAGGACGACTGATCCATGTAAAGGAAAGAATGAATGGGGCCATGTATGGCGAGATGTTGAATGAAAACCTCCTTCCATCAGCAAGGGCTTTGAGGATGAAACGTGGCTGGGTCTTTCAGCATGACAATGATCCCAAACACACCGCCCGGGCAACGAAGGAGTGGCTTCGTAAGAAGCATTTCAAGGTCCTGGAGTGGCCTAGCCAGTCTCCAGATCTCAACCCCATAGTAAACCTTTGGAGGGAGTTGAAAGTCTGTGTTGCCCAGCGACAGCCCCAAAACATCACTGCTCTAGAGGAGATATGCATGGAGGAATGGGCCAAAATACCAACAACAGAGTGTGAGAACCTTGTGAAGACTTAAAACATTTGACCTCTGTCATTGCTGTGGTAGCCCAGTACGGGATGGTGTTGCCCCGTA
The DNA here is from genome assembly GCF_029499605.1 of Hyla sarda. Classification (NCBI taxonomy): domain Eukaryota; kingdom Metazoa; phylum Chordata; class Amphibia; order Anura; family Hylidae; genus Hyla; species Hyla sarda. Next base: position 11,825,258 of record NC_079192.1, on the reverse strand, counting down.
CCTTTCCTACCCTGTCAGGCAGTGTCCCTCAGTGTCCTCAGGGCCCCCTGTAGTTGTTTCCTCATTTGTATATATGTTGGATTTTAAAAGATCAGTTATACCTTTAATAAAAATACCCAGGAGGTATCAGTGACCTGGTGACCCCCAGAGTGACCTATGGCCTCCCTGCTAGTCTCCCCCATATAAGCCCTGGGTTGAGCTGCTCTTTCTTGCTTCCTACTGAGGTCCAGTGCAGTTGTGCCTAGTGTGCGTGTCCAGAGTAGTGAAGACCACAAGTCAAGTGCAGGTAAGATAAAGTCACCGTCCTGTCAATCACAAGTCAGTCACAAGTCATCTGTCTTCCCAGCGTGGCCTGCACTAAATTCTCCAGTCCAACTACAAGTCCCAGCAAACCTGCGAGGTCTTGGAGTCACTGGTCACCTCCTTGGGCCCTGGCTGGTAGCTTGGGCCCAAGCTACCGTAGTCCATAACTTGGAGTCGGTGTCTTCATTGTCCCCATGCCTAGCCCAGGATACAGCAGTATACCTTCAGGTAGTTAAGGGTAAACCATGCCCTGGCGTCACAAATACAAGGAGTTAATGCTATCGGCCCCTAGGTAATTACATCTGCCCTGCACCTCACATCCCGCCATACCACATTGCCAACTAAGGGTATATAAGTATTGAGATAAACTTTTGTTATTGACCAAAGACTTATTTTCCCCCATAATTTGCAAATAAATTCTTTAATAATCAGACAATGTGATTTTATGGATTTTTTTCTCATTCTGTCTCTCATAGTTGAGGTTATAACCTATGATGGAAATTACAGCCTCTCATCTTTATAAGGGGGAGAAATTACACAATTGGTGGCTGACTAAATACTATTTTACCCCACTGTATATCAGTGTTTTTCAACCAGGGTGCCTCCAGCTGTTGCAAAACTACAACTCCCAGCATGCCCGGACAGCCAAAGGCTGTCCGGGCATGCTGGGAGTTGTAGTTTTGCAACAGCTGGAGGCACCCTGGTTGGGAAACAGTGCTGTATATAGTGAGTGGATGTGTGCAGTATAGATGCCCCTTGGGTCGCCTCACATTGAAACCTCTTGTTCTCATCTCGGACTTTGGAATCAGCTGATCTCTGTCTCTTTTCTCAGTCCCCGGATAATAGAAATCTATATGGAGATTCCAGGTGAAAGGTCATTAATCTAAGAATAAATGTTTATTATTTTTAACCATGTATAATTATAATAAAGGGAGCGGGTACCATGAATATTATATTAAAGGGGGCGGGTGCCATGTATTATAATAAAGGGGGTGGGTACCATGTATATTATAATAATGGGGCGGGTACCATGAATATTTTACTAAAGGGGGCGGGTGCCATGTATTATAATAAAGGGGGCGACTGCCATGTATATTATAATAATGGGGCGGGTACCATGTAGTATAATAAAGGGGGCGACTGCCATGTATATTATAATAATGGGGCAAGTACCATGTAGTATAATAAAGGGGGCGACTGCCATGTATATTATAATAATGGGGCGGGTACCATGTAGTATAATAAAGGGAGCGGGTACCGTGAATTTTATACTAAAGGGGGCAGGTGCCATGTATTATAATAAAGGGGGTGGGTACCATGTATATTATAATAAAGGGGCGGGTACCATGTATTATAATAAAGGGGGTGGGTACCATGTATATTATAATAAAGGGGGCGACTGCCATGTATATTATAATAATGGGGTGGGTACCATGTAGTATAATAAAGAGGGCAGGTGCCATGTATATTATAATAAAGGGAGCGGGTACCATGAATATTATACTAAAGGGGGCGGGTGCCATGTATTATAATAAAGGGGTGGGTACCATGTATATTATAATAAAGGGGCGGGTACCATGAATATTATACTAAAGGGGGCGGGTGCCATGTATTATAATAAAGGGGGTGGGTACCATGTATGTTATAATAAAGGGGCGGGTACCATGTATTATAATAAAGGGGGTGGGTACCATGTATATTATAATAAAGGGGGCGACTGCCATGTTTATTATAATAATGGGGCGGGTACCATGTAGTATAATAAAGGGGGCAGGTGCCATGTATATTATAAAAAGGGGGCAGGTACCATGTATATTATAATAAAGGGGCGGGTACCATGAATATTATACTAAAGGGGGCGGGTACCATGTATTATAATAAAGGGGGCGACTGCCATGTATATTATAATAATGGGGCGGGTACCATGTTGTATAATAAAGGGGGCAGGTGCCATGTATATTATACTAAAGGGGGCGGGTGCCATGTATTATAATAAAGGGGGCGACTGCCATGTATATTATAATAATGGGGCGGGTACCATGTGGTACAATAAAGGGGGCAGGTGCCATGTATATTATACTAAAGGGGGCGGGTGCCATGTATTATAATAAAGGGGGCGACTGCCATGTATATTATAATAATGGGGCGGGTACCATGTATATTATAAAAAGGGGGCAGGTACCATGTATATTATAATAAAGGGGGCAGGTACCATGTATATTATAATAAAGGGGCGGGTACCATGAATATTATACTAAAGGGGGCGGGTACCATGTATTATAATAAAGGGGGCGACTGCCATGTATATTATAATAATGGGGCGGGTACCATGTTGTATAATAAAGGGGGCAGGTGCCATGTATATTATACTAAAGGGGGCGGGTGCCATGTATTATAATAAAGGGGGCGACTGCCATGTATATTATAATAATGGGGCGGATACCATAGAGTATAATAAAGGGGGCGGGTGCCATGTATTATAATAAAGGGGGCGACTGCCATGTATATTATAATAATGGGGCGGGTACCATGTATATTATAAAAAGGGGGCAGGTACGATGTATATTATAATAAAGGGGGCGGGTACCATGTGGTATAATAAAGGGGGCAGGTGGCATGTATATTATACTAAAGGGGGCGGGTGCCATGTATTATAATAAAGGGGGTGAGTACCATGTATATTATAATAAAGGGGCAGGTACTATGAATATTATACTAAAGGGGGCGGGTGCCATGTATTATAATAAAGGGGCGGGTACCATGAATATTATACTAAAGGGGGCGGGTACCATGTATATTATAATAAAGGGGGCGAGTGCCTTGTATATTATAATAATGGGGTGGGTACCATGTAGTATAATAAAGGGGGCAGGTGCCATGTATATTATAAAAAGGGGGCAGGTACCATGTATATTATAATAAAGGGGGCGGGTACCATGTGGTATAATAAAGGGGGCAGGTGGCATGTATATTATACTAAAGGGGGCGGGTGCCATGTATTATAATAAAGGGGGTGAGTACCATGTATATTATAATAAAGGGGCAGGTACTATGAATATTATACTAAAGAGGGCGGGTGCCATGTATTATAATAAAGGGGCGGGTACCATGAATATTATACTAAAGGGGGCGGGTACCATGTATATTATAATAAAGAGGGCGACTGCAATGTATATTATAATAATGGGGCGGGTACCATGTAGTATAATAAAGGGGGCAGGTGCCATGTATATTATAATAAAGGGGCGGGTACCATGTATATTATAATAAAGGGGCGGGTACAATGAATATTATACTAAAGGGGGCGGGTGCCATGTTTTATTATAAAGGGGGCAACTGCCTTGTATATTATAATAAAGGGGCAGGTACCATGAATATTATACTAAAGGGGGTGGGTACCATGTATATTATAATAAAGGGGGCGAGTGCCTTGTATATTATAATAATGGGGCGGGTACCATGTAGTATAATAAAGGGGGCAGGTGCCATGTATATTATAAAAAGGGGGCAGGTACCATGTATATTATAATAAAGGGGCGGGTACCATGAATATTATAATAAAGGGGGTGGGTACCATGTATATTATAATAAAGGGGCGGGTGCCATGTAGTATAATAAAGGGGGCAGGTGCCATGTATATTATACTAAAGGGGGCGGGTGCCATGTATTATAATAAAGGGGGCGACTGCCATGTATATTATAATAATGGGGCGGGTACCATGTAGTATAATAAAAGGGGCAGGTGCCATGTATATTATACTAAAGGGGGCGGGTGCCATGTATTATAATAAAGCGGGCGACTGCCATGTATATTATGATAATGGGGCGGATACCATAGAGTATAATAAAGGGGGCGGGTACCATGAATATTATACTAAAGGGGGCGACTGCCATGTATATTATAATAAAGGGGGCGGGTACAATGCATTATAATAATGGGGCGGGTACCATGTAGTATAATAAAGGGGGTAGGTGCCATGTATATTATAATAAAGGGGGTGGGTACCATGTTTATTATAATAAAGGGGAGGGTACCATGTATTATAATAAAGGGGGCGACTGCCATGTATATTATAATAAAGGGGGTGGGTACAATGCATTATAATAATGGGGCGGGTACCATGTAGTATAATAAAGGGGGCAGGTGCCATGTATATTATAAAAAGGGGGCAGGTACCATGTATTATAATAAAGGGGGTGGGTACCTTGTATTATAATAAAGGGGGTAGGTGCCATGTATATTATAATAAAGGGGGCGGGTACCATGTATTATAATAAAGGGGGTAGGTGCCATGTATATTATAATAAAGGGGGCGGGTACCATGTATTATAATAAAGGGGGTAGGTGCCATGTATATTATAATAAAGGGGGCGGGTACCATATATTATAATAAAGGGGGTAGGTGCCATGTATATTATAATAAAGGGGGCAGGTACCATGTAGTATAATAAAGGGGGCAGGTGCCATGTATATTATAAAAAGGGGGCAGGCACCATGTATTATAATAAAGGGGGCAGGTGCCATGTATATTATAATAAAGGGGGCGGGTACCATGTATTATAATAAAGGGGGTAGGTGCCATGTATATTATAATAAAGGGGGCAGGTACCATGTAGTATAATAAAGGGGGCAGGTGCCATGTATATTATAAAAAGGGGGCAGGCACCATGTATTATAATAAAGGGGGTGGGTACCATGTATTATAATAAAGGGGGTAGGTGCCATGTATATTATAATAAAGGGGGTGGGTACCATGTATTATAATAAAGGGGGTAGGTGCCATGTATATTATAATAAAGGGGGTGGGTACCATGTATTATAATAAAGGGGGTAGGTGCCATGTATATTATAATAAAGGGGGCGGGTACCATGTATTATAATAAAGGGGGTAGGTGCCATGTATATTATAATAAAGGGGGCGGGTACCATGTATTATAATAAAGGGGGTAGGTGCCATGTATATTATAATAAAGGGGGCGGGTACCATGTATTATAATAAAGGGGGCAGGTGCCATGTATATTATAATAAAGGGGGCGGGTACCATGTATTATAATAAAGGGGGTAGGTGCCATGTATATTATAATAAAGGGGGCGGGTACCATGTATTATAATAAAGGGGGTAGGTGCCATGTATATTATAATAAAGGGGTGGGTACCATGTATTATAATAAAGGGGGCAGGTGCCATGTATTATAATAAAGGGGACGGCTGCCATATATTATAATAAAGGGGGCAGGTGCCATATATATTATAATAAAGGGGGTGGGTACCTGGTTTATTATAATAAAGGGGACGGCTGCCATGTATTATAATAAAGGGGGCAGGTGCGATATATATTCTAATAAAAGGGGCGGGTACCTGGTTTATTATAATAAAGGGGACGGCTACCATGTATTATAATAAAGGGGGTGGGTAACATGTATTATAATAAAGGGGACGACTGCCATGTATTATAATAAAGGGGGCGGGTACCTGGTTTATTATAATAAAGGGGACGGCTGCCATGTATTATAATAAAGGGGGCGGGTACCATGTATATTATAATAAAGGGGGTGGGTAACATGTATTATAATAAAGGGGACGGCTGCCATGTATTATAATAAAGGGGGCAGGTACCATGTATATTATAATAAAGGGGGTGGGTAACATGTATTATAATAAAGGGGGCAGGGGCCATGTATATTATAATAAAGGGGGCGGGTACCATGTATTATAATAAAGGGGGCAAGTGCCATGTGTATTATAATAAAGGGGGCGGGTACCATGTATTATAATAAAGGGGGCAGGGCCATGTATATTATAATAAAGGGGGCGGGTACCATGTATTATAATAAAGGGGGCAGGGGCCATGTATATTATAATAAAGGGGGCAGTATCATGTAACATTAAAGTAAAGGGGGCTGGTATCATATATAATTATAATAAAGGAGGCAGGTGCCATGTATATTATAATACAGAGGGCATTTATCACGTGTGTGTGTGTATATATATATATATATATATATATATATCATAAAGCAGCCTGTCTATACACATGAGACCTTACCGTATTTAGTACACAGCACATACACAACATCATTTCATGGAATCTGTCCCCAAATCTTTATTTACACTTTCCCTGTAAACACAACATGGCGGCTCATCTCTTCCGATCCCCGCCCTTATAACACACATTATATTAGGTTTCTCTTCGCGTCTTCGCAGTCTATTGGAGTTATATTGATAAGTTCAGCCTTCACCTCATTGCGTCTCTCTTAACCTTTATTCTGCGGAGGGAAGAGAAGGGAGCGGATATGAGAAGGGGGTTCACATAAATAATATCACTCATCCCGATCCAGCATCCGGCTTCTACCAGACCCAAGAGCTGTAGGGAACAACTTTATTGATACCAATTCACTTCAGTATTGTGACAGTCTAGCATAACCCACAACAGGCAGCAATTCACATCATAGCCCATAGGTGGCATACTAAGACAAATACAGCAGAATCCTAAGGCTATGTTCACATGGTGGAATGTCCACAGGAAAATTTCCACCGACGGCGGAGTTCTCATGTTTCATTGTGTTTAGTTCTGTGTATATGGTTTTGTTCTATAGTATGACTTTTTTCTGTAACATCAAGTGCAATGCAGTACTTATAAAAGAACACTAGAGGGCACTACAGGGAACCTGGTCAAATCTACTGTATTGCAGTACTTATAAAAGAACACTAGAGGGCACTACAGGGAACCTGGTATAATCTACTGTATTGCAGTACTTATATAAGAACACTAGAGGGCACTACAGGGAACCTGGTAAATCTACTGTATTGAAGTACTTATAAAAGAACACTAGAGGGCACTACAGGGAACCTGGTATAATCTACTGTATTGCAGTACTTATATAAGAACACTAGAGGGCACTACAGGGAACCTGGTAAATCTACTGTATTGCAGTACTTATAAAAGAACACTAGAGGGCACTACACTGGAATTCGGTAAAATCTACTGTACTGTAGTATGTATATAAGAACACTAGAGGGCACTACACTGGAATCCGGTAAAATCTATTGTATTGGAGTATTTTTGTTAGAACACTAGAGGGCACTACAGGGAACCTGGTAAAATCTACTGTATTGTAGTACTTATATTAGAACACTAGAGGGCACTACAAGGGAACCTGGTTAAATCTACTGTATTGCAGTATGTATATAAGAACACTAGAGGGCACTACAGGAAATCAAATGCATTACATTACATATATAAGGACACTAGAGGGAACTACAGGAGAACTTAGTAAAATCTACTGTACTGTAGTATGTATATAAGAACACTAGAGGGCACTACAGGGAACCTGGTAAAATTCACTCTATTGCAGTACTTATATAAGAGCACTAGAGGGCACTACAGGGGAACCTGGTGAAATCTACTGTATTGCAGAACTTATATTAGAACACTAGAGGGCACTACAGGGGAACCTGGTGAAATCTACTGTATTGCAGTACTTATATAAGAACACTAGAGGGCACTACAGGGAACCTGGTAAAACCTACTGTATTGCAGTACTTATAGTAGAACACTAGAGGGCACTACAGGGAACCTGGTAAAATGTACTGTATTGCAGTACTTATATAAGAACACTAGAGGGCACTACAGGGAACCTGGTAAAATCTACTGTATTGCAGTACATATATAAGAACACTAGAGGGCACTACAGGGAACCTGGTAAAATGTACTGTATTGCAGTACTTATATAAGAACACTAGAGGGCACTACAGGTGAACCTGGTAAAATCTACTGTATTGCAGTACATATATAAGAACACTAGAGGGCGCTACAGGGAACCTGGTATAATCTACTGTATTGCAAAACTTATATAAGAACACTAGAGGGCACTACAGGGAACCTGGTATAATCTACTGTATTGCAGTACTTATATAAGAACACTAGAGGGCGCTACAGGGAACCTGGTAAAATCTACTGTATTGCAGTACTTATATAAGAACACTAGAGGGCACTACAGGGGAACCTGGTATAATCTACTGTATTGCAGTACTTATATAAGAACACTAGAGGGCACTACAGGGGAACCTGGTGAAATCTACTGTATTGCAGTACTAATAAAAGAACACTAGAGGGCACTACAGGGGAACCTGGAAAAATCTACTGTATTGCAGTATGTATATAAGAACACCAGAGGGCACTACACTGGAATCTGGTAAAATCTACTGTATTGGAGTATTTTTGTTAGAACACTAGAGGGCACTACACTGGAATCCGGTAAAATATACTGTACTGTAGTATGTATATAAGAACACTAGAGGGCACTGCAGGGAACCTGGTGAAATCTACTGTATTGCAGTATGTATATAAGAACACTAGAGGGCACTACAGGAGAACTTGTAAAAATCTACTGTACTGTAGTATGTATATAAGAACACTAGAGGGCCCTACACTGGAATCCGGTAAAATCTACTGTACTGTAGTATGTATATAAGAACACTAGAGGGCACTACAGGAGAACTTGGGAAAATCTACTGTACTGTAGTATGTATATAAGAACACTAGAGGGCACTACAGGAGAACTTGGTAAAATCTACTGTACTGTAGTATGTATATAAGAACACTAGAGGGCACTACAGGAGAACTTGGTAAAAATCTACTGTACTGTAGTGTGTATATAAGAACACTAGAGGGCCCTACACTGGAATCCGGTAAAATCTACTGTACTGTAGTATGTATATAAGAACACTAGAGGGCACTACAGGAGAACTTGGTAAAATCCACTGTACTGTAGTATGTATATAAGAACACTAGAGGGCACTACAGGGGAACCTGGTGAAATCTACTGTATTGGAGTACTTATATTAGAACACTAGAGGGCACTACAGGGAACCTGGTAAAATCTACTGTATTGCAGTATGTATATAAGAACACTAGAGGGCACTACAGGGGAACCTGGTGAAATCTACTGTATTGCAGTATGTATATTAGAACACTAGAGGCCACTACAGGGGAACCTGGTAAAATCAAATGCATTACATTACATATATTAGGACACTAGAGGCCACTACAGGGGAACCTGGTAAAATCAAATGCATTACATTACATATATTAGGACACTAGAGGGCACTACAGGGCACCTGGTAAAATTGACTATTCATGGGAGAACACTAGAGGACACTACAGGAAACATTTTTTATAATAAATTAGTGCATTTTGATCCCAAAGTTCATCTATGTGACCCTGGATGATGATGGGGGTCCCCTCTCTGGGTGATCACATAGATAAGACATCTGAAGGCTCACCTTGTCGTCCTTCCGGCAGTCTCCACACATGATTCCAAGGAGACTGTTAATAAGCTGTGAGGCGCAGAGGATAAACTGCAGGGCCCCGATCCCCAGCTGGATGGAGAACAGGACAATGTGCCAGAGGACGATCTTCGGGGGCTGGACACAGTCATCCCATACATCCTTATTGACCAGGTAGCTCTCACTGCAGAGGAAAACATGAAACGATGAAGCCTTTAAAGGTCTTGTTATAAAGTTTATAGGAATTGTGATTGGCATCTTAAAGGGGTACTCTGCTCAGCGTTTGGAGCAAACTGTCCCGAATTCTGGAGTCGGCATCGGGAGCTCGTGACCTCATAGCCCGGCCCCTCAATGCAAGTCTATGGGAGGGGGCGTGACGGATGTCACGCCCCCTCCCATAGACTTGCATTGAGGGGGCATGACGTCATGAGGGGGCGGGGCTATGACATCACGAGCTCCCGCTGCTCAGCATTTGGAACAAACTGTACCGAACGATCGAGCCGGCGCCGGGAGCTCTTGACGACATTGCTCCGCCCCCTCATGATGTCACACCCTGCCCCCTCAATGCAAGTCTATGGGACGGTGCGTGACAGCCGTCACCACCCCTCCCATAGACTTGCATTGAGGGGGCAGGGCGTGACATCATGAGGGGGCGGGGCTACTAACTCCCAGGGTTGGACCGGGTTTACACTATCCTTGGCACATAGAGTATATATTGGCATCTTGTCAAAACAGGATACTGTCGTGAGGGTGTGATGCAGGGCAGATGGCATTAACCCCTTGTATTCGTGACGCCAGGGCGTGGTTTATCCTCAATGCCACCTGAGGCCGGATGAAGCGCATAGTGATTGCGTGAAACCGCCGGCAGTCGCCTTCTCTGAGCGCTCCACTTCTGATATGCCCGATCTTGGATTGTAGGCACCGTCTGAGTGAGGCCGGAATTGCGGTACCCTTGCGGTGAGTGCAGGTGTGGTTTTTTTCTATGTTTGTCCACCTGAAGGTATACCACTGGATCCTGGGCTAGGCACGGGGGCAATAATGACCCCGACGCCAAGTTACGGACAACGGTAGCTTTACTGAGTGACAGATGGTAAAGTCTATGCAGTTCAGGAAGGGCCCACGGAGTTGACCAGTGACTTCAGAGACCTTAAGGGCATGCTGGGACTTGCAGTGGTTTTGGACAATTTATTGCAGGCCACATTGACTTGACAATAGATGACAGTGACTGACTTGACTTGACTGGATACAGACTAAGCTGTGACTTTATCTTATTTGTAGACTTGTAGATTGAGGCTCCTATGACTCCAGACTCTTAGGATCGACTGCACTGCACCTCAGCAAAGACTCAGGAACTAAGAGAGAGAAGAGACTCCTCCCAGGGCTTTTATGGGGGAGACTCTGGTGGGGTCCCATTGGTCACCCTTGAGTCACCTGGTCACTGATACCTCCTAAACAATCACATGACAACTCACATGACAACTGGTGATCACATGTTAACCTTTCTTAAAGATACAACATTCTTATATACATAACATAGGGGATAATATACAATTACAGTAGAACAGATGCAGGGGGGCCCAGGGGACACTGCAGGGAGGCTGCAGGACAGGACATCAAGGGTATGGGGAAGCAACTCCCGTACTGGGCCATCACACATAGAGTTGCATTGAGGGGGCGGGATGGCAGAGTCGTGACGTCACGATATTCCGTCCCCGTGGTCGGGAGGCAAAAGACTGCAAACTTCCAATGCTTCCGGCAGTATTCACAGGTGGGTGCTGCATGCTTGATTGCGGGGGTCCCCAGCGGCGGGACCCCGCGATCAGACATCTTATCCCCTATCCTTTGGGTAGGGGATAAGATGTCTTGGGGCCGGAGTACCCCTTTAATAAGAGTGACAGTATGCCTCAAACACAACAGGTATATCGACGACGTTCCTTACTTCAAGTTCTTCATATGGTAGCCCCAATTATCCTCTTTGCTACTGAAACACATAGGACCATCAGCCAACGCCGTTGCTGACACAATCACACAGTAAAAGCTTCCGAGTCCTCCGAATATTGAAGAGATAGTTGACCGTAACATCTAATATATGACAAAACAGCCAAGGGGGGGAAAAAGTATTATATATATAGAGAGAGAGAGAGAGAGAGAGAGAGAGAGAGAGAGAGAGAGAGAGAGAGAGAGAGAGAGAGAGAGAGAGAGAGACAACAAAATTATGTGGATTAAACCAACTTCATATATGGGGTTGCACATTTCATTTATCTTTTCAAATGGTTATTTTTCCCAAAGCTTGTACTGTCTGTCCCTCAAGCAGCACAGTTAAAGGGGTGCTCCTCTGGAAAACCTTTATTTTTTATTTTTTTAAATCATCTGGTGCCAGAAAGTTAAACAGATTTGGAAATTACTTCTATTTAAAAATCTTAATCCTTCCAGTACTTATCAGCTGCTGTATACTACACAGGAAGTTGTGTAGTTCTTTTCAGTCTGACCACAGTGCTCTCTACTTACACCTCTGTCCGTGTCAGGAACTGTCCAGAGTAGGAAAGGTTTGCTATGGAGATTTGCTCCTACTGTGGACAGTTCTTAAAATGGACAGAGGTGTCAGCAGAGAGCACTGTGGTCAAAAAGAAAAGAACTTCATGTGAGGCATACAGCAGCTGATAAGTACTGAAGGGATTAAGGTTTTTAAATAGAAGTAATTTACAAATCTTTTTAATTTTCTGGCACCAGTTGATTTTAAAAGAAAATAAAAATGTTTTCCAGATGGGTACCCCTTCATGTGCCAAAAGGCCTCACACGAGGAACTTAAAGGATAAAGTAACTCCTTAAAGGGGTACTCCGGTGGAAAACTTTTTTTTTCTAATCAACTGGTGCCAGAAAGTTAAACAGATTTGTAAATTACTTCTATTAAAAAATCTTAATCCTTCCAGTACTTATGAGCTGCTGAATACTACAGAGGAAATTGTTTTCTTTTTGGAACACAGAGCTCTCTGCTGACATCACGAGCACAGTGCTCTCTGCTGACATCTCTGTCCATTTTAGGAACTGTCCAGAGTAGGAGAAAATCCCCATAGCAAACATATGCTGCTCTGGACAGTTCCTAAAATGGACAGATATGTCAGCAGAGAGCACTGTGCTCGTGATGTCAGCAGAGAGCTCTGTGTTCCAAAAAGAAAACAATTTCCTCTGTAGTATTCAGCAGCTCATAAGTACTGGAAGGATTAAGATTTTTTAATAGAAGTAATTTACAAATCTGAATTCAGGTAGAAGAAACAGACATGGCCGCACATCTACAATCTTGTATAATGATCTGATTGCTTCTCAGCATAATATCAAAAACTAACAGGTTGTTATTATACATTTTTGATCAAAAAGTACAAGCCCACTCGCCACGTCAAGGCCACCTATCCAGAGTGGGTCCCTAACGTCCCTAGCATAAAATGGCGTAGCACTGGGTGGCGACCACCACCGCCGCGACACCAGTGCCCACTTGTTCACACTGGTGTGGTGCTGTGCGGTGTCCGTTGCTGCCGTGGCGCCGTGTCTGCGGGGGGGGGTGCGGCCCATAGACTGGTTTGAGTGGCATTGGGGCCGCTCTGCCAGTGGGTCGTTCCCCCCCCTGTGGGCATTGGTGTCGCGGCGGTGGTGGTCGCCGCCCAGTGCTGCGCCATTTTATGCTAGGGGCGTTAGGGACCCACTCTAAATAGGTGGCCTTGACGTGGCGAGTGGGCTTGTACTTTTTGATCAAAAATGTATAATAACAACCTGTTAGTTTTTGATATTATGCTGAGAAGCAATCAGATCATTATACAAGATTGTAGATGTGCGACCATGTCTGTTTTTTCTACCTGAATTTACAAATCTGTTTAACTTTCTGGCAACAGTTGATAAAAAAAAAAAGTTTTCTACCGGAGTACCCCTTTAATCCACTCACCTCTGCTAGGCGTGCACCCGTGTATTAGGTAGTTGTGCTTTGTTACACTTTAAGACATAATTTAACATTAATAGAATTGAAAGGAACTCGAGTTCCCTGTTGCCAGGGGTCCCCGATTTCTTGGGACTCAGGAGCCCATCAGTGGACCAGTGTAACCCCAAATCTGTAATTTTGCCCCATCGGTTCCTATAAAGAGTGAACGTGACAGTACTTACCCGGCACCTATTCCCACAGCATCCTTCACCGCAGCAGCCTTTCCCACCAGCTCGTATAGCATTACATGAGGGGCACAGCATCTACAGAAAGAGAAGATAGCCACCATAAACACATGCGGGGCCAAATATTCCTCATAGAGTCATCTGTGGGGGTAGGCTTTATGGGGGGGTATTTAATAAAGGATTTATGTGTTTTTTTTTCACTTAACTTTGGCGCAATACTTTGGCGCAGTGTCTTTTTGCGCCAAAGTTTGGCGCATCTTCTCCACTGTCATTTTTTTTACAACTTTCTCCAAATCCCACGGTCCTGTGTGTGATGTTAAAGGGGTATTCCAGGCAAAACCTTTTTTTATATATATATATCAACTGGCTCCGGAAAGTTAAACAGATTTGAAAATGACTTCTATTAAAAAAAAAAAATCTTAATCCTTCCAATAGTTATTAGCTTCTGAAGTTTTCTGTCTAACTGCTCAATGATGATGTCACGTCCCGGGAACTGTGCATGATGGGAAAATATCCCCATGAGAGCTGGACAGCTCCCGGGACGTGAGTCATCAGAGAGCAGTTAGAAAGAAAACAGCAACTCAACTTCAGAAGCTAATAACTATTGGAAGGATTAAGATTTTTTTTTAATAGAAGTAAATTACAAATCTGTTTAACTTACCGGAGCCAGTTGATAGATAAAAAAAAAAGTTTTGGCCTGGAATACCCTTTAACTTTAGTCAGTAAGTCATCATTTGCGCCAATCGATCTTTGGCACAATTTTTGGCGCAAATCCCATTTTTTTTTTTGGCCGCAAATCCCCGCCAAGAAATTTTGCACATGGAAAACACACATAGAAATGTCAGAAAATGTAAAGGCGTCAAAATACATTAATTATTATTTTTTGTTTTGTTTTGTGAAAGCTGCGACGCCTCCTGCGACATAGTTGTCTCTGAAGGAACCTTCACCCTCCGCTGAGCCAGCATTGGACATGGCCGCACAGGTTCAGGAAAGGTAAGGACTAAAGCAGTGGTCTCCAACCTGCCGACCTCCAGATGTTGCAAAACTACAACTCCCAGCATGCCCGGACAGCCGTCGGCTGTCCGGGCATGCTGGGAATTGTAGTTTTGAAACATCTGGAGGTCCGCAGTTTGGAGACCACTGCACTAAAGTAACAAAACAAAAAAAAAACAACACTACTCAAGTTGAAAATAAAATCCATTTCACATGGACAGACATTTATCAAGCGATTTAGTTACATTTTTTTTTTTTTTATAAAAATGTCGCACCTGCGACTACGCGATTTTTCGTCCGACATTTTGACTGGAAAGCGAGAAAAACAAGTTTTCCGAAAACGTAACTACGTAGTAATAATTTAAAATGGACTACGGGTAGTCTGGTATTTATTTAGTGTTGCTCGCGAATATTCGCAATGCGAATTTTATTTGCGAATATAGCACTATATATTCGTAATTACGAATATTCGTTTTTTATTATAATCACAGTGATCACCCCTCTCTGCTTCCAGCTTGTGTGGTGTACGAATTTTCCCAAATGGGAAAATTTGCATATGGTAATTTTTCGCTTATGCAAATTGTCGCTTATGCTAATTTTCTCATATGCTAATTTTCGCGCATGCGTATTATTGTTTACGCTAATTTTCGCATATGCGAAAATATAACGCGAATATTACGAATATGCGAATTTAGCGAATATATAACGAATATTCGTCCATATGTTCGCGAAATATCGCGAATTCGAATATGGCCTATGCCGCTCAACACTATATTTATTAACTGCGACAGTTATACGAATATGCGAATTTAGCGAATATATAACGAATATTCGTCCATATATTCGCAAAATATCGCGAATTCGAATATGGCCTATGCCGCTCAACACTATATTTATTAACTGCGACAGTTATACGAATATGCGAATTTAGCGAATATATAACGAATATTCGTCCATATATTCGCAAAATAGCGCGAATTCGAATATGGCCTATGCCGCTCAACACTATATTTATTAACTGCGACAGCTATACGAATATGCGAATTTAGCGAATATATAATGAATATTCGTCCATATATTCGCGAAATATCGCAAATTCGAATATGGCCTATGCCGCTCAACACTATATTTATTAACTGCGACAGCTATACGAATATGCGCATTTAGCGAATATATAACGAATATTCGTCCATATATTCGCAAAATAGCGCGAATTCGAATATGGCCTATGCCGCTCAACACTATATTTATTAACTGCGACAGTTATACGAATATGCGAATTTAGCGAATATATAACGAATATTCGTCCATATATTCGCAAAATATCGCGAATTCGAATATGGCCTATGCCGCTCAACACTATATTTATTAACTGCGACAGTTATATGAATATGCGAATTTAGCGAATATATAATGAATATTCGTCCATATATTCGCGAAATATCGCAAATTCGAATATGGCCTATGCCGCTCAACACTATATTTATTAACTGCGACAGCTATACGAATATGCGCATTTAGCGAATATATAACGAATATTCGTCCATATATTCGCAAATAGCGCGAATTCGAATATGGCCTATGCGCTCAACACTATATTTATTAACTGCGACAGTTATACGAATATGCGAATTTAGCGAATATATAACGAATATTCGTCCATATATTCGCAAAATATCGCGAATTCGAATATGGCCTATGCCGCTCAACACTATATTTATTAACTGCGACAGTTATACGAATATGCGAATTTAGCGAATATATAACGAATATTCGTCCATATATTCGCAAAATAGCGCGAATTCGAATATGGCCTATGCCGCTCAACACTATATTTATTAACTGCGACAGCTATACGAATATGCGAATTTAGCGAATAAATGACGAATATTCATCCATATATTCGCGAAATAGCGCGAATTCGAATATGGCCTATGCAGCTCGACGCTATGTTTATTAACTGCGACAGTCGCAACTGCGCAAAAAAAAAAAAAGTCGCAACAAGGTTAAAAATTGACTAAATTTACTCCAGCTCAAACATGGAGAAGAAAAAGCTACAACCAAAGTAAAAAAGAAAAAAAATTACTTACGTGAAAGAAAATTATCAACAGGCTGAAACCAGTTGATAAATAAGTCACATCTACCGTATTTTTCGCCCTATAGGACGCACCGGCGTATAACACGCACCCAATTTATAGGTGCAAAATCTAAAAATAATTAAGATTTTGAACCCAATAGTGGTCTTCAACCTGCGGACCTCCAGATGTTGCAAAACTACAACTTCCAGCATGCCCGGACAGCCGTTGGCTGTCCGGGCATGCTGGGAGTTGTAGTTTTGCAACATCTGGAGGTCCGCAGATTGAAGACCACTGCATAGGAGGTAATACTCACGTGTCCCCGCTGCTCCGGACCCGTCACCGCTGCCCTGGATGTCGCTCCATCGCTGTCGCCGTGTCCCCCGTCGCTCCGGAACGTCTCTGCTGCCGGCCGGGTATCCTCGCTCTCCGTCGCCACCATCATGTCGTTACGCACGTACGCGACGACGTGATGACGAGGAAGGAGAGCGCCGGCCATACAGCGGATCCCTGAATGGAGAAGACACCGAGGAGGCAGGTAAGGTTCCTCCCGGTGTCCTGTAAGCACTAACCCCGGCTATTCAGTCGGGCTGTTAGGGACCGCCGCGGTGAAATCGCGGCGGTCCCGAACAGCCCGACTGAACAGCCGGGTTAGTGTCACTTTCCTTGCAGACGCGGCGGTCAGCTTTGATCGCCGCGTCTGAAGGGTTAATACAGGGCATCACCGCGATCGGTGATGTCCTGTATTAGCCGCGGGTCCCGGCCGTTGATGGCCGCAGGGACCGCCGCGATAGGGGTGTATTCGCCGTATAAGACGCACCAACTTTTCCCCCCCAGTTTTCGGGAAGAAAAAGTGCGTCTTATACGGCGAAAAATGCGGTAAGCAAAAAAAAAAGTTAAGAAAAAAAGTACTAAAAAAAAAGGAATACATAAGCAAAGATTGATAAATGTCCCTCATGGTGACTATAAACCCCACAAAAGAAATGTATATACTGGAGGAGGGGCTCCAAAATGGCCGCTCTACAGGGTAAAATACGCGTCCTCTGTGGCGGTAAGTTCTGTGTAGAAGGCGCTCAACATTTGAGCCAAAATTACTAACAACTTGCACCAAATGATAAATTTGGTGCATGTCCACGAAATCCAAAGTGAAAAAAAAAAAAAGGGGAAAAAGAAACGGTCAACCGGCAAAATTGATAAATACCCCCCCCCCCCCCCCCCCCCCAATGGCTTTCTTCTGTTTTGGTCCTGGAGTCACCAGTGAAGGGGAACGACAAACCTATACCCCTCTTGTGTCACCTCATCACCCATGAACTGGCCCATCATCACCCTAGAACGCGAGGGGCCAACTCATAGGTCAATATTCAAGAAATACTCACAAAAAGACCGCTACCCAGGAGACCAGCCATCAGCCACACTTGGGTTGCGATATGGTTGGTCCATTTGGTTTCTCCATTGGGAAACATCAGTAAGAGGTTTGCAATCATGGAAATAAACGCCATGGGGAGGAGGGAGAGCCCCACAAAGCGGGAACATTTTCCCGTACACATCCTGGCAGGACCGGGGATCCGATGTTGTCTGTCCGAGAGTCCCGAATGTCTGCGCTCCTGGATTGTTAGTTTAATGATAAGAAGATGGGCAAAGTCCAGTGTAAGCCATTAGTGACAACCCGGGGATGGGACCACAGGAGGGGGGGAGGCAGGAAGAAGAGGAGGAGGGGAGGGGGTATACAGGAGCCAGGTGATGTATACCACCAGATGCAAATGAGCAGTGGGTGGGCCCATACTGTGGACTTATGGATGATGTCACCTTCGAGTGCATTACCAAGTGATGATGACTCACAGGGATTATGGAACTTAAAGGGGTAGTCCAGTGGTGAAAAACGTATCCCCTATCCTAAGGATAGGGGATAAGTTTGAGATCGCGGGGGGTCCGACCGCTGGGGCCCCCTGCGATCTCTCTGTACGGGGCCCCGGCTCTCGGCCCAGATAGCGATCTCCTGTACGGAGCCCCGACAGCCTGCGGGAAGGGGGCGTGTCAACCTCAGCACGAAGCTGCGGCCGACACGCCCCCTCAATACATCTCTATGGCAGAGCTGGAGATTGCCGAAGGCAGCGCTTCGGCTCTGCCATATACTTGTATTGAGGGGGCGTGTCGGCCGCAGCTTCGTGCGGAGGTTGACACGCCCCCTTCCCGCAGGCTGTCGGGGCTCCGTACAGGAGATCGCAGGGGGCCCCAGCGGTCGTACCCCCCGATCTGCAACTTATCCCCTATCCTTAGGATAGGGGATAAATTGCTCACCACTGAGTCACCACTGGACTACTCCTTTAACTAAATAAATACATTCTATAGGGGACTTAAAGGGGTTATCCAGAAAAAAACGTTTATATATATATATATATATATATATATATATATATATATATATACATACATATATACAAATCAACTGGTGCCAGAAAGTTAAACAGATTTGTAAACTACTTCTATTTTTTTTTTATCCTTTCAGTACTTATGAGCTGCTGAAGTTGAGTTGTTCTTTTCTGTCTAAGTGCTCTCTGATGGCACCTGTCTCGGGAACTGTCCAGAGTAGGAGAAAATCCCCATAGCAAACCTCTTCTACTCTGTGCAGTTCCCGAGACAAGCAGAGATGTCAGCAGAGAGCACTGTTGTCAGACAGAAAACGCAAAAGAACAACTCAACTTCAGCAGCTGATAAATATTGGAAGGAGAAAATATTTTTTAATAGAAGTCATTTACAAATCTGTTTAACTTTCCGGAGCCAGATGATATAAAAAACTTTTTCCTTGGAATACCTCTTTAAAGGGGAACTCCGGTGGAAAACATTTTTTTTTTTTTTTTTTTTATCAACTGGAGCCAGAAACTTAAAAAGATTTGTAAATGACTTCTATTAAAACATCTCAATCCTTTCAGTACTTATCAGCTGCTGTATAATCCAAAGGAAGTTCTTTTCTTTTTAGGAATTTCTTTTCTGTCCAACCACACTGCTGTCTGCTGACACCTCTGTCCATGTCAGGAATTGTCCAGAGCAGGAAAGGTTTGCTATGGGGAACAGTTCCTGACATGGACAGAGGTGTCAGCAGAGAGCACTGTGGTTGGATAGAAAGGAAATTCAAAAAGAAAAGAACTTCCTGTGGAGCAGACAGCAGCTGATAAGTCCTGGAAGGATTAAGGTTTTTAAATAGAAGTGATTTACCTCTTTTTCGTATCCATTTTTTGTACTGCAGTCCTGTGATCTCCAATTGGGAGATGTTTTCAGTAGGTGGAATCTTTTAGGGACATTACTATTATTCTTTTACTGTTTCTATGTACATTATATGGAGAGGAATACTTGGATCCGGTACCCAATCTAAAAGTGTATTATAAAAAAATCAGCATGGTCTGCATTCAATTGTCCAGTCCTACTACAAGTCCCAGCAAGTCCTTATGGTCTCTGAGTCACTGGTCACCTCTGTGGGCCCTGGCTGAACTGTATAGACTTTACCCTCTGTCTACCCCCAGTAAAGCTTCCGTTATCTGTAACTTAGTGTCGGAGTCTTTATTGCCCCCTGTGCCCAGCCCAGGATCCAGCGGTATACATTCAGGTGGTTATAGGATAAACCATGCCCTGGCGTCACGAATACAAGGGGTTAATCCCATCTGCCCTGCATCACACCCCACTATCACAGGCAATGTTGGGTTATGATACACCCACCATCATGTGTCACTGTGGGGATGGTGTGCTCAGGGTGATGGGCGGTGTTGGGTTATGATACACCCACCATCATGTGTCACTGTGGGGATGGTGTGCTCAGGGTGATGGGCGGTGTTGAGTTATGATGCTCCCACCATCATGTGTCACTGTGGGGATGGTGTGCTCAGGGTGATGGGCGGTGCTGGGTTATGATACACCCACCATCATGTGTCACTGTGGGGATGGTGTGCTCAGGGTGATGGGCGGTGTTGGGTTATGATGCTCCCACCATCATGTGTCACTGTGGGGATGGTGTGCTCAGGGTGATGGGCGGTGTTGGGTTATGATGCTCCCACCATCATGTGTCACTGTGGGGATGGTGTGCTCAGGGTGATGGGCGGTGTTGGGTTATGATGCTCCCAACATCATATGTCACTGTGGGGATGGTGTGCTCAGGGTGATGGGCGGTGCTGGGTTATGATACACCCACCATCATGTGTCACTGTAGGGATGGTGTGCTCAGGGTGATGGGCGGTGTTGGGTTATGATGCTCCCACTATTATGTGTCACTGTAGGGATGGTGTGCTCAGGGTGATGGGCGGTGTTGGGTTATGATGCTCCCACCATCATGTGTCACTGTGGGGATGGTGTGCTCAGGGGGATGGGCGGTGTTGGGTTATGATGCTCCCACCATCATGTGTCACTGTGGGGATGGTGTGCTCAGGGTGATGGGCGGTGTTGGGTTATAATGCTCCCACCATCATGTGTCACTGTGGGGATGGTGTGCTCAGGGTGATGGGCGGTGTTGGGTTATGATACACCCACCATCATGTGTCACTGTGGGGATGGTGTGCTCAGGGTGATGGGCGGTGTTGGGTTATGATGCTCCCAACATCATATGTCACTGTGGGGATGGTGTGCTCAGGGTGATGGGCGGTGCTGGGTTATGATACACCCACCATCATGTGTCACTGTGGGGATGGTGTGCTCAGGGTGATGGGCGGTGTTGGGTTATGATGCTCCCACCATCATGTGTCACTGTGGGGATGGTGTGCTCAGGGTGATGGGCAGTGTTGGGTTATGATGCTCCCACCATCATGTGTCACTGTAGGGATGGTGTGCTCAGGGTGATGGGCGGTGTTGGGTTATGATGCTCCCACTATTATGTGTCACTGTAGGGATGGTGTGCTCAGGGTGATGGGCGGTGTTGGGTTATGATGCTCCCACCATCATGTGTCACTGTGGGGATGGTGTGCTCAGGGTGATGGGCAGTGTTGGGTTATGATGCTCCCACCATCATGTGTCACTGTGGGGATGGTGTGCTCAGGGGGATGGGCGGTGTTGGGTTATGATGCTCCCACCATCATGTGTCACTGTAGGGATGGTGTGCTCAGGGGGATGGGCGGTGTTGGGTTATGATGCTCCCACCATCATGTGTCACTGTGGGGATGGTGTGCTCAGGGTGATGGGCGGTGTTGGGTTATGATGCTCCCACTATTATGTGTCACTGTAGGGATGGTGTGCTCAGGGTGATGGGCGGTGTTGGGTTATGATGCTCCCACCATCATGTGTCACTGTGGGGATGGTGTGCTCAGGGGGATGGGCGGTGTTGGGTTATGATGCTCCCACCATCATGTGTCACTGTGGGGATGGTGTGCTCAGGGTGATGGGCGGTGTTGGGTTATAATGCTCCCACCATCATGTGTCACTGTGGGGATGGTGTGCTCAGGGTGATGGGCGGTGTTGGGTTATGATGCTCCCACCATCATGTGTCACTGTGGGGATGGTGTGCTCAGGGGGATGGGCGGTGTTGGGTTCTGATGCTCCCACCATCATGTGTCACTGTAGGGATGGTGTGCTCAGGGGGATGGGCGGTGTTGGGTTATGATGCTCCCACCATCATGTGTCACTGTAGGGATGGTGTGCTCAGGGGGATGGGCGGTGTTGGGTTATGATGCTCCCACCATCATGTGTCACTGTTACGCCTAGCGCTCCGGGTCCCCGCTCCTCCCCGGAGCGCTCACGGCGTCTATCTCCCCGCAGCGCCCCGGTCAGTCCCGCTGACCGGGAGCGCTGCACTGTCATGGCCGTCGGGGATGCGATTCGCACAGCGGGACGCGCCCGCTCGCGAGTCGCATCCCAGGTCACTTACCCGTCCCGGTCCCCTGCTGTCATGTGCTGGCGCGCGCGGCTCCGCTCTCTAGGGCGCGCGCGCGCCAGCTCTCTGAGACTTAAAGGGCCAGTGCACCAATGATTGGTGCCTGGCCCAATTAGCTTAATTGGCTTCCACCTGCTCCCTGGCTATATCTGATCTCCTCCCATGCACTCCCTTGCCGGATCTTGTTGCCTTGTGCCAGTGAAAGCGTTTAGTGTGTCCAAAGCCTGTGTACCTGAACTTCTGCTATCCATCCTGACTACGAACCTTGCCGCCTGCCCCTGACCTTCTGCTACGTCTGACCTTGCTTCTGTCTACTCCCTTGTACCGCGCCTATCTTCAGCAGTCAGAGAGGTTGAGCCGTTGCTAGTGGATACGACCTGGTCACTACCGCCGCAGCAAGACCATCCCGCTTTGCGGCGGGCTCTGGTGAAAACCAGTAGTGACTTAGAACCGGTCCACTAGCACGGTCCACGCCAATCCCTCTCTGGCACAGAGGATCCACCTCCTGCCAGCCGGCATCGTGACAGTAGATCCGGCCATGGATCCCGCTGAGGTTCCCCTGCCTTATATCTCTGATCTCACCACGGTGGTCGCCCAGCAATCCCGACAGATCGCCCATCTAACCCACCAGCTGTCGGAAGTGTCCACCATTGTGCAGCAACTTCAGTCGCAACTTCTGCCTCTGCTACAGCAGCAACCATCTCCTCCGCCAGCTCCTGCACCTCTTCCGCAGCGAGTGGCCACTCCTAGTCTCCGCTTGTCCTTGCCGGACAAATTTAATGGGGACTCTAAGTTTTGCCGTGGCTTTCTTTCGCAATGTTCCCTGCACTTGGAGATGATGTCGGACCAGTTTCCTACTGAAAGGTCTAAGGTGGCTTTCGTAGTCAGCCTTCTGTCTGGAAAAGCTCTGTCATGGGCCACACCGCTCTGGGACCGCAATGACCCCGTCACTGCCTCTGTACACTCCTTCTTCTCGGAAATTCGAAGTGTCTTTGAGGAACCTGCCCGAGCCTCTTCTGCTGAGACTGCCCTGCTGAACCTGGTCCAGGGTAATTCTTCCGTTGGCGAGTACGCCATCCAATTCCGTACTCTTGCTTCTGAACTATCCTGGAATAATGAGGCCCTCTGCGCGACCTTTAAAAAAGGCCTATCCAGCAACATTAAAGATGTTCTGGCCGCATGAGAAACTCCTGCTAACCTGCATGAACTCATTCATCTAGCCACTCGCATTGACATGCGTTTTTCTGAGAGACATCAAGAGCTCCGCCAGGAAAAAGACTTAGATCTCTGGACACCTCTCCCACAGTCTCCATTGCAATCTGCGCCTAGGCCTCCCGCCGAGGAGGCCATGCAAGTGGATCGGTCTCGCCTGACCCTGGAAGAGAGGAATCGTCGTAGGGAAGAGAATCTTTGTCTGTACTGTGCCAGTACCGAACATTTTTTGGTGGATTGCCCTATCCGTCCTCCACGTCTGGGAAACGCACGCTCGCACCCAGCTCTCGTGGGTGTGGCGTCTCTTGATGCTAAGTCGGCTTCTCCACGTCTCACGGTGCCTGTACGGATTTCTCCTTCAGCCAACTCCTCCCTCTCAGCCGTGGCCTGCCTGGACTCTGGTGCCTCTGGGAATTTTATTCGGGAGTCCTTGGTGAATAAATTCCGCATCCCGGTGACCCGTCTCGTCAAGCCACTCCACATTTCCGCGGTCAACGGAGCCAGGTTGGATTGCACCGTGCGTTACCGCACGGAGCCCCTCCTAATGTGCATCGGACCTCATCACGAAAAAATTGAGTTTTTGGTCCTCTCCAATTGCACTTCCGAAATTCTCCTTGGACTACCCTGGCTTCAACACCATTCCCCAACCCTGGTTTGGTCCACAGGGGAGATCAAGAGCTGGGGTTCCTCTTGTTTCAAGGACTGCCTTAAACCGGTTCCCAGTACTCCCTGCCGTGACCCTGTGTGTTCCCCTGTATCCGGTCTCCCTAAAGTCTTTATGGACTCTGCCTGCCATAAGAAGTGCCTCTCCCCCCCTCCCAGTCCAGTCTGGCAAGCCTCGGTGCCTCCTTATGGTCCCCGTCCTGGTGTCACACTGCCCCGTGCCAGGCTTCGCCCTCTGCCCTCCCTCCCCATTCCCACTCCTGCTGTACTGCCTTCCGTTGAGGAAACCCTCCATTCTTTCCCGGTATCCTCATCCCAGGGGAGGCAGTTACCGGTCAAAGAAAAGGGGAGACCTAAGGGGGGGGGTACTGTTACGCCTAGCGCTCCGGGTCCCCGCTCCTCCCCGGAGCGCTCACGGCGTCTATCTCCCCGCAGCGCCCCGGTCAGTCCCGCTGACCGGGAGCGCTGCACTGTCATGGCCGTCGGGGATGCGATTCGCACAGCGGGACGCGCCCGCTCGCGAGTCGCATCCCAGGTCACTTACCCGTCCCGGTCCCCTGCTGTCATGTGCTGGCGCGCGCGGCTCCGCTCTCTAGGGCGCGCGCGCGCCAGCTCTCTGAGACTTAAAGGGCCAGTGCACCAATGATTGGTGCCTGGCCCAATTAGCTTAATTGGCTTCCACCTGCTCCCTGGCTATATCTGATCTCCTCCCATGCACTCCCTTGCCGGATCTTGTTGCCTTGTGCCAGTGAAAGCGTTTAGTGTGTCCAAAGCCTGTGTACCTGAACTTCTGCTATCCATCCTGACTACGAACCTTGCCGCCTGCCCCCGACCTTCTGCTACGTCTGACCTTGCTTCTGTCTACTCCCTTGTACCGCGCCTATCTTCAGCAGTCAGAGAGGTTGAGCCGTTGCTAGTGGATACGACCTGGTCACTACCGCCGCAGCAAGACCATCCCGCTTTGCGGCGGGCTCTGGTGAAAACCAGTAGTGACTTAGAACCGGTCCACTAGCACGGTCCACGCCAATCCCTCTCTGGCACAGAGGATCCACCTCCTGCCAGCCGGCATCGTGACAGTCACTGTAGGGATGGTGTGCTCTGAGTGATGGGCGGTGTTGGGTTCTGATGCTCCCACCATCATGTGTCACTGTAGGGATGGTGTGCTCAGGGGGATGGGCGGTGTTGGGTTATGATGCTCCCACCATCATGTGTCACTGTAGGGTTGGTGTGCTCAGGGTGATGGGCAGTGTTGGGTTATGATGCTCCCACCATCATGTGTCACTGTAGGGATGGTGTGCTCAGGGTGATGGGCGGTGTTGGGTTATGATGCTCCCACCATCATGTGTCACTGTGGGGATGGTGTGCTCAGGGTGATGGGCGGTATTGGGTTATGATGCTCCCACCATCAACTTGTGCCAGAAAGTTAAACATATTTGTAAATTACTTCTTTTAAAAAAATCTTAATCCTTTCAGTACTTAAGGCTACTGAATACTACAGAGGAAATTCTTTACCGTTTGAAACACAGAGCTCTCTGCTGACATCACGAGCACAGTGCTCTCTGCTGACATCTCTGTCCATTTTAAGAACTGTCCAGAGTAAAAAGGAAATCCCCAGAGCAAACATCATATGCTGTTCTGGACAGTTCCTAAAATGGACAGAGGTGTCAGCAGAGAGCACTGTGCTCGTGATGTCAGCAGAGAGCTCTGTGTTTCAAAAAGAAAATAATTTCCTCTGTAGTATTCAGCAGCTAATAAGTACTGGAAGGATTAAGATTTTTTAATAGAAGTAATTTACAAATCTGTTCAACTTTCTGGCACCAGTTTATCTAAGAAAATAATAATAATATTTTTTTTACACCGGAGTACCCCTTTAATTCTTCGTGTTATTACTGTATTATTATAGATCTTACATTTCACCCTCCTCCGACAGGCGGCAGATAAGGCGGTGTATCCCGTGATGCAGTAACAGCCCCTTATCAGATACAGGAAACAACCATTATCGTGTTAGAGTTTGGACTAATGTGACCATAAGGCTATAAATATCCCGAATTATCAGATCAGGGACAAGCGGAGGTGAACTCTGCCCTCGGTGACATTTAATGAAGCAGATGGACCGTGCAGTGTAATGGAGCCGAAGATACAATGGCCCCGATTTACCGTTGTAAACCCCTCCTGTTTTGTCGGGTCGGGCGGCAGGATTTGGCACATTGCGCCACAAATTGTGTCTGCGACAGAATTTGCGCAAATAAAATGTAAAAACCCGACCAACTCTCCATTTTACTCAGAATCCCAGAAGAGGGGTGTGGCTGCTAGGAAGAGGGGCGTGTCTATCTGGAAAGGGGCGTTTCCCAACATGGTTTCCACAGAAAATGTGGTAGATTTGAGCTCTGGAAAACCCCACAGATCCGAACATGTGCAAAAAAATCTAAATGTGGGGAAACAGCAAATACTGTGGAAATGAAAACGACACAACCGGAGGCTAGTGATGTCAGGAGTAGAGATGAGCGAACTTACAGTAAATTCGATTCGTCACGAACTTCTCGGCTCGGCAGTTGATGACTTTTCCTGCATAAATTAGTTCAGCTTTCCGGTGCTCCCGTGGGCTGGAAAAGGTGGATACAGTCCTAGGAGACCCTTTCCTAGGACTGTATCCACCTTTTCCAGTCCACCGGAGCACCTGAAGGCTGAACTAATTTATGCAGGAAAAGTCAGCAACCGTCGAGCCGAGTAGTTCATGACGAATCGAATTTACTGTAAGTTCGCTCATCTCTAGTCAGAACCGCGACCCGCTCGTGACGCCCCCTCCCATAGACTTGTATTGAGGGGGTGTAGCGGTGACGTCACGAGCCTCTGGTGCTGAACCATACGCCTGCTGCAGTGTGGAGATTGCGGGGGTCCCCAGTGGCGGGACCCCCTGTGATCAGACATCTTATCCCCTATCCTTTGGATAGGTTATAAGATATCTAGCAGCAGAGTACCTCTTTAAGTTAATGCACAGGGATGAGCAATTATTGGGATATGTCACCTATTTGAGGTAACCTCACTGCAAGTCAATGCTTGACCCTTTAAAGGGGTACTCCGGTGGAAAACTTTATTATTTTATTTATTTATTTTTTAAATCAACTGGTAAAAGAAAGTTAAACAAATTTGTTAATTACTTCTATTAAAAAATCTTAATCCTTCCAGTACTTATTAGCGGCTGTACACTACAGAGGAAATTCTTTTCATTTTGGGATTTCTTTTCTGTCACAACCACAGTGCTCTCTTCTGACACCTCTGCCCATTTTAGGAACTGTCCAGAGCAGGAGAAAATCTCCATAGAAAACATATGCTGCTCTGGACAGTTCCTAAAATGGACAGAGGTGTCAGAAGAGAGCACTGTGGTTGTGACAGAAAAGAAATCCCAAAAGAAAAGAATTTCCTCTGTAGTATACAGCTGATAAGTACTGGAAGGATTAAGATTTTTTAATAGAAGTCATTTACAAATCTGTTTAACTTTCTGGCACCAGTTGATTAAAAAAAAAAAAAAAAAGAGTTTTCCACCGGAGTACCCCTTTAACCTCTTAAGGACCAATGACGTTGTGGAACGTCATGGCACCCTGGGCTTTAAGGACCAATGACGTTCCACAACGTCATGGCATTTTCCGGTCTCTGCCGCTCGCCGGGCAGAGATCGGAACTGGATGCCTGCTGAAATCCTTCAGCAGGCATCCAGGGCAAACGCCGAGGGGGGCCATGTAGGGAAATTGCCCTTGCGATCTGCGGCGATACCGGGCTGATCGGGTCTCTGGGACCCGACCGCCCGGTAATTTCGCATGATCCCGGCTGTCACAGACAGCCAGGACCATGCTGGAGTATAGGAGCGAGGTGGCAAGCCGGCCACCTCCTCCGATCCCCTGCGATTCTTCGGTTAGTTAACCGACCAATCGCAGGAGGGGGGGCGGTTACTTCCTCCCGTCCTGCCCGGCCCCTTGAAGTCCGGAGAGGACGGGAGGAAGACCAGAGGACGGGGGAGTGCTGGGGACCGGCCCCGGTACTTACCTCGTCCCTGAAGACCCGGATCCTGGCGGCGGAGACGGCGGCGGCGGCGACAGGTGAGTAGATCTTCAGCCGCGGTCGGGCCCTTTACAGCAATGCACGTCGCCGTAAAGCGACATGCATTGCTGTAATAGGACCCTGTAAACTACAACTCCCAGCATGCCCAGAAAGCCCTTGGCGTCTGGGCATGCTGGGAGTTGCAGTTTTGCAACATCTGGAGGTCCACAGTTTGGAGACCACTGTGCCCTTCCAGATGTTGCAAAACTACACATCCTCAGCATGCCCTTACTGTCCAGGCATGCTGGGAGTTGTAGTTCTGCAACATCTGGCCCTTCAGATGTTGCAGAACTACAACTCCCAGCATGCCTGGACAGTTTTGGCATACTGGGAGTTGTAGTTTTGCAACATCTGGAAGGGCACAGATTGGGAACCACTATTAGTGGTCTGCAAACTGTAGTCCTCCAGATGTTGCAAAACTACAACTCCAAGCATGCTGGGAGTTGTAGTTCGGCAACAGCTAGCTCTAAAGATATTGCCGAACTACTACTCCCAGCATGCCTGAGAATGCTGGGAGTTGTGGTTTTGCAACAACAGGAGGCACACTGGTTGGGAAACATTGTCTGTTTCCTAACTCAGTGTTTCCCAACCCGTGTGCCTCCATCTGTTGCAAAACTATAACTACCAGCATGCACTGATGGACTGTGCATGCTGGGAGTTGTGGTTTTGCAACAGCTGGAGGTCCCCCCCCCCCCCCCCCCCCCCACTGTGAATGTACAGGGTACACTCACATGGGCAGGGGCTTACAGTGAGTATCAGGCTGCAAGTTTGCGATGCAGCAAATTTTGCGCGGCAGCTCAAACTCGCTGTAATCCCCCGCCCATGTGACTGTACCCTAAAAACACTACACTACACTGACACCAACACAAAATAAAAAGTAAAAAACACTACATATACACATACCCCTACACAGCCCCCCTCCCCAATAAAAATGAAAACGTCTGGAACGCCACTGTTTCCAAAATGGAGCCTCCAGCTGTTGCAAAACAACAACTCCCAGTATTGCCGGACAGCCGTTGACTGTCCAGGCATGCTGGGAGTTTTGCAACAGCTGGAGGCACCCTGTTTGGGAATCACTGGCGTAGAATACCCCTATGTCCACCCCTATGCAAGTCCCTAATTTAGGCCTCAAATGCGCATGGCGCTCTCACTTTGGAGCCCTGTCGTATTTCAAGGCAACAGTTTAGGGCCACATATGGGGTATCACCGTACTCGGGAGAAATTGCCTAACAAATTTTGGGGGGCTTTTTCTCCTTTCACCCCTCATGAAAAGGTGAAGTTGGGGGTCTACACCAGCATGTTAGTGTAAAAAAAAATTTTTTTTACACTAACATGCTGGTGTTGCCCTATACTTTTCATTTTGACAAGAGGTAAAAGGGAAAAACACCCCCCAAAATTTGTAATGCAATTTCTCCCGACTACGGAGATACCCCATATGTGGGCGCAAAGTGCTCTGGGGGCGCACAACAAGGCCCAGAAGGGAGAGTGCACCATGTACATTTGAGGTGATTTGCACAGGGGTGGCTGATTGTTACAGCGGTTTTGACAAATGCAAAAAAAAAAAAAACCTCACATGTGACCCCATTTCGGAAACTACACCCCTAACGGAATGTAATGAGGGGTGCAGTGAGAATTTACCCCCCACTGGTGTCTGACAGATCTTTGGAACAGTGGGCTGTGCAAATTAAACATTTTGTACAGCCCACTGTTCCAAAGATCTGACAGACACCAGTGGGGGGTAAATGCTCACTGTACCCCTTGTTACGTTCCTCAAGGGGTTTAGTTTCCAAAATGGTTTTTTTTTTTTACGTATGCAAAAGTCGTGAAACCCCTGTGGGGTATTAAGGCTCACTTTATTTCTTGTTACGTTCCTCAAGGGGTCTAGTTTCCAAAATGGTATGCCATGTGGTTATTTTTTGCTGTTCTGGCACCATAGGGGCTTCCTAAATGTGACATGCCCCCGAGCAAAATTTGCTCTCAAAAAGCCAAATATGACTCCTTCTCTTCTGAGCATTGTAGTTTGCCCGTAGTGCGCTTCAGGTCAACTTATGGGGTACCTTCATACTCATAAGAGATGGGGTTACAAATTTTGGGGGGTATTTTCTGCTATTAACCCTTGCATACATGTGAAATTTGGGTGGAAACACACATTTTAGTGCCATTTTTAAAACATTTTTTTACATATGCAAAAGTCGTGAAACACCTGTGGGGTATTAAGGCTCACTTTATTCCTTGTTACGTTCCTCAAGGGGTCTAGTTTCCAAAATTGTATGCCATGTGGGTATTTTTTCCTGTTCTGGCACCATAGGGGCTTCCTAAATACAACATGCCCCCCAAAAACCATTTCAGAAAAACGTACTCTCCAAAATCCCCTCGTCGCTCCTTCGCTTCTGAGCCCTCTACTGCGCCCGCCGAACAATTTACATAGACATATGAGGTATGTGCTTACTCGAGAGAAATTGGGCTACAAATATAAGTATACATTTTCTCCTTTTACCCCTTGTAAAAATTCAAAAATTGGGTCTACAAGAACATGCAAGTGTAAAAAATGAAGATTGTGAATTTTCTCATTCACTTTGCTGCTATTCCTGTGAAACACCTAAAGGGTTAAAACGCTGACTGAATGTCATTTTGAATACTTTGGGGGGTGCAGTTTTTATAATGGGGTCATTTATGGGGTATTTCTAATATGAAGACCCTTCAAATCCACTTCAAACCTGAACTGGTCCCTGAAAAATAGTGATTTTGGAAATTTTGTGAAAAATTGGAAAATTGCTGCTGAACTTTGAAGCCCTCTGGTGTCTTCCAAAAGTAAAAAATCGTAAATTTTATGATGCAAACATAAAGTGGTCATATTGTATATGTGAATAAAAAAAAAATTATTTGGAATATCCATTTTCCTTACAAGCAGAGAGCTTCAAAGTTAGAAAAATGCAAAATTTTCAATTTTTTCATCAAATTTTGGAATTTTTCACTAAGAAACGATGCAAGTATCGACAAAATTTTACCAATAACATAAAGTAGAATATGTCACGAAAAAACAATCTTGGAATCAGAATGATAGGTAAAAGCGTCTTAGAGTTATTAATGCTTAAAGTGACAGTGGTCAGATGTTCAAAAAACGCTCTGGTCCTAAGGTGTAAAATGGCCTGGTCCTTAAGGGGTTAAAAGGTGCAGAAGAATGAAAGAGTTTCTTGTGAGTAAATGCAATGACCGGTATATATCCAACCAATCCTCCAACTTGTGGATTGTTGCACCATAAGCTATACCAGTGTTTTCCAACCAGAGCGCCTCCAGCTGTTGCAAAACTACAACTCCCAGCATGCCGGGACAGCCGTTGGCTGTCCAGGCATGCTGGGAGTTGTAGTTTTGCAACAGCTGGAGGCACTCTGGTTGGGAAACACTGACCTATACTTATATACAGGAGTCAAGTCCTGGAGAAAAAAAATGAGGGAACTCACCCATGATTTCCACTCCATGGGCTGGTCCTGCTAATGTGAAAGGTGTTCCTGCTGTAGAAAAAGTGCAGGAACTAAGTTCCCACGCGTTCCTGCAGGACTTGACCCCTGCTTATATACTACTATATAGTCCAACTGTGATAGCCTGGGGGAGTAGGGTATATGGGGTGTAGCTGTGCGGTGACTAAAGGGTGTCTGGTTAACCCTTTATATTTGTGACGCCAGGGTGAGGGCTCCTCTGTAATGCTTGTCCTACCGCCACCCTTCCCAAGAGCGATAGGGAGGTAGAGAATAATTGAATGTCCACAACCGGAGAGTTTGCTGAAAACAGTCAGAACTTTACTGAAGATTTTATGCAGGCTTCATAACCGAAACAGTCTCTATACATGCAAATTCTCTTGGAGATTGACAGTGGTTGGGACCTTAAGCGTATTAGAGTCCGTAGACTGATATGCGCTGTTCCACTGGATTTAGGGGATAACGTTGCGGTCCAGCAGTCACGCTAGCTTTAGCGGGGATTAGTTTAGAACTCACGGTTTAGGCTGAGGCCGGTAGGTTTTCTGGCCTAGTGTGTCTTTGAAAGTTGCGCAGATCCGTCCTGCTAGTCCGGCATCCATGAGAGCAGCAACCCAAGAGAGCGATAATTGGCTACAGCTCCCTTATATGGGCAGGGGCTGTGCTAATTGGTCCATACTGATGTCAATCACCTTCACATAGAGTTATGGGTAAACATGTGACCCAAGGACATCCAAAGGTCCTCCAACATACCATAGAGGAATTAACATAGTCACATGACCGAAGGTCCTGCGATGCTAACCAGGTAAGCCCACTAATATGCATTATATTAAATATATAAACATAAACATTATAAAATTAGAAAAGGAGGAGGTGACTAGGGGCTGTCCCACCTGGGAGACCCTACCTGAACGTAGTAACTGTGACTTTGGGGACCACCATAAAAGGTACGGTATGCAATACGGTACCGGGACACCACAGTAGTTTTCGTTTGGGGCAGCTATTGACCCACTGGCTGTATCAGGGCATGCTGGGAGTTGTAGTTAGTAACTAACTGCAACTCCCGTATTTGCTTTAAAAAAAAAAATCAAAAAGTCAAATCAAAACAAAAATGGTTCTGTTAAAAACTACAGATCGGGGCGCAAAAAATGATCCATCATACAGGTCCGTGTAAGGAGAAATAAAAAAGTTATAGGGGTCAGAATAGGACAAAATTTCCCCCCGCATATGTGTATCCTGTGATGTCACGCATAAATAATTAATTATGCAAATTAGCATGGCCAGTATTTTTTTAATTTTTTTTTTTACAAGAAAGGGGATGACCCTAGCGGGCACCCTGTGTGGGTTAAAGGGTTACTCCGTTCCCCAGATTCCGGAACATTGAGTTCCAAACGCCGGGTACGGGCTTCCGTGTTTATGCCCGCCCCCTCGTGACGTCACATCGCCCCCCTGTGTTGTCATGTCCCGCCCCCTCAATGCAAGTCTATGGGAAGGGGCGCGACTGCTGTCGCGCCCCCTTCCCATAGACTTTCATTGAGGGAGCGGGCGTGAACACGGAATCCCGCACCCAGCATTCAGAACTTAATGTTCTGGAAGCTGGGGAGTGGAGTAACCCTTTAAACGGTTGCCTCGGCATCTGTACCGCCAAGTGTCTGTTTTGTGGGCTGAGGTAGGACATTCCTAGTCCTGTTTGGTCAGTGGATAGTCACAGTGGAAAATGGTGCCTAGTAGACAAGCACAGTCGCCTGAAATGTTAGGCCTGTAGTGGGGCCCCGGGAAAACACCATATGAGGACTGTCCTGGAAGTAGTTGGCTGAGCCCAAAAAACATTAGACAGGATGGTATATTAGGATCCCTGAGGTCAGAGGTTAAAATAAGGAAATAGTTAAAGGGATACTCCACCTCTAGACATCTTGGCTGCAGCACCCCTGACAATTGGTGCACGGAGTGACCTTCGACTGGAGATGCAGGGTGGAGGCTTGTGATGTCCCGGCCATGCCCCCTCAATGCAAGTCTATGGGAGGGGGCGTAACGGCTGTCATGCCCCCTCCCATAGACTTGCATAGAGTGGGCGTGACCGTGATGTCACAAGCCTCTGACGCTAATCCCGATGCTCTAAACAAATGCCGAGCGCAGAATGGAGAACACGGTGTCCCCAGCGGCGGGACCCCCACGATCAGACGTCTTATCCCCAATCCTTTGGATAGGGGATAAGATGTCTATGGGTGGAGTACCCCTTTAAGGAACTTTGTTATATACAGTATTAAGTATTTATTTTATGTGGTAGGTACAGTCTAGGGTATAAATGTGCACATTGGCCCTCATTTACTATTCTAAGCCCGACTTGTTTTGTCGGGTGCGTTTGGCGCATCTTTGTCTGCAACATGTCGCAGACATCGTGCGCCAGTCTGCGACACGATGCAACATTTTTTCTCGATGGACCCAATGTGGATTCTCCCAAACCCGAAAAAGGGGCGTAACCCGACATTTCTGAGCTTTCCCACGTATTTATAAAGGTTTCCAACCCGAATTTGTTGAATTGTTGTGGATTTTTTCCCGACAACTCAGAGGAGTTGGAAACCAAAACCAACAAAACCCACGTGCGACAAACAGGATGCGACATAATAATAAATACCAGGGGAAAAAAGCAATCGGGTAAGTAAGCAAGATAGACTTACAACCCGATTTTCTAAGTAAATGAGGGCCAATATTGTATGGTATGTATATACAGCGTGTATGTACAATGTTTTCTCATAGTGTGTGCCTGACAGGGTTTTGGGGGTGTCCACCTATATGCCTGAAGGTCCTCACCCTAGTTAATTCTCCACTCTCGATGGGCCAATCCTGAGCCCCTGCTATCTTGGAGCTGGGGTACATATCTGCGGTAGCGCCTCCAATGGAGTGTCCGTGGTATGGACGGGGGTCATGTTGGGAACATCTCGGAATGATCAATAAAACTGACACAAAGCAACTTGAACTAACTTTGTATTGCATAAAGGGAATGATTATGCCTAAGGCTGGGTTCACACTACGTTTTCTCCCATACAGGAGCGCATACGGCAGGGAGGAGCTAAAACCTCGCGCTCCCGTATGTCACCGTATGCGCTCCCGTATGTCATTCATTTCAATGAGCCGGCCGGAGTGAAACGTTCGGTCCGGTCGGCTCATTTTTGCGCCGTATGCGCTTTTACGACCGGACCTCAAACCGTGGTTGACCACAGTTTTAGGTCCAGTTGTAAAAGCGCATACGGCGCAAAAATGAGCCGACCGAACGTTTCACTCCGGCCGGCTCATTGAAATGAATGGCATACGGGAGCGCATACGGTGACATACGGGAGCGCAAACTTTTAGCTCCCCCCTGCCGTATGCGCTCCCGTATGGGAGAAAACGTAGTGTGAACCCAGCCTTACTTAAAGGGGTACTCCCCTGGAAAATATATATTTTTTAAATCAACTGGTGCCAGAAAGTTAAACAGATTTGTAAATGACTTCTATTTAAAAATCTTAATCCTTCCAGTACTTATCAGTTCTTTTCTTTATGAATTTCCTTTCTATCTGACCACAGTGCTCTCTTCTGACACCTCTGTCCATTTTAGGAACTGTCTGGAGCAGGAGAGGTTTGCTATGAGGATTTGCTTCTACTCTGGAAAGTTCCAAAAATGGACAGAGGTGTCAGCAGAGAGCACTGTGGTCAGACAGAAAAGAAATTCTCTCTCTCTCTCTCTCTTCTCTCTCTCTATCTCTTCTCTCTCTCTCTCTATCTCTCTCTTTTCTCTCTCTCTGTCTCCCTCTTCTCTCTCTCTTCTCCCCCTCTCTCTCTCTCTCTGTCTCTCTCTGTCTCCTCTCTCTTCTCTCTATCTATCTCTCTCTTCTCTATCTCTCTTCTCTCTCTCTCCTCTCTCTTCTCTCTCTTCTCTCTTCTCCGTCTCTCTCTCTGTCTCTCTCTCTGTCTCCTCTCTCTTCTCTCTCTCTCTTTCTCTCTATCTCTTCTCTCTCTTCTCTCTCTCTTTCTTCTCCCTCTCTCTGTCTCCTCTCTCTTCTCTCTCTCTCTCTTCTCTCTCTCTATCTCTCTCTCTTCTCTATCTCTCTCTTCTCTCTCTCTTCTCTCTTCTCTCTCTCTTCTCTTTTCTCTCTCTCTTCCCTCTCTTCTCTCTCTCTTCTCCCTCTCTCTCTCTGTCTCTCTCTCTCTCTGTCTCCTCTCTCTTCCTCTCTCTCTTCTCTCTCTCTCTCTTTCTCTCTCTCTCTCCCTCTCTCTCTCTCTATCTCTCTCTTCTCTATCTCTCTTCTCTCTCTCTTCTCTCTCTTCTCTCTTCTCCGTCTCTCTCTCTGTCTCTGTCTCTCTGTCTCTCTCTCTGTCTCCTCTCTCTTCTCTCTCTCTCTTCTCTCTCTCTCTTCTCCCTCTCTCTCTCTCTCTCTGTCTCTCTCTCTCTCTCTCTGTCTCCTCTCTCTTCTCTCTCTCTTCTCTCTCTCTGTCTCTCTTCTCTCTCCCTCTCTCTCTTCTCTCTCTCTCTGTCTCCCTCTCTCTATCTCTCTCTTCTCTATCTCTCTCTTCTTTCTCTCTCTAATCTCTCTTCTCTCTCTCTTCTCTCTCTCTTCTCTCTCTTCTCTCTCTCTTCTCCCTCTCTCTCTGTCTCTCTCTCTGTCTCCTCTCTCTTCTCTCTCTCTTCTCTCTCTCTGTCTGTCTGTCTCTCTCTCTCTCTCTCCATCTCTCTCTTCTCTCTCTCTTCTCTCTCTGTCTCCTCTCTCTTCCTCTCTCTCTTCTCTATCTCTCTCTCTCTCTTCTCTCTCTCTCTGTCTCCTCTCTCTTCCTCTCTCTCTTCTCTCTCTCTCTCTCTTCTCTCTCTCTGTCTCTCTTCTCTTTCTGCCTCTCTTCTCTCTCTCTCTTCTCTCTCTGTCTCTCATCTCTCTCTTCACTTTCTTCTCTCTCTTCTCTCTCTCTCTCTGTCTCCTCTCTCTTCCTCTCTCTCTTCTCTCTCTCTCTCTCTCTCTCTCTTCTCTCTCTCTCTCTCTTCTCTCTCTCTGTCTCTCTTCTCTTTCTGTCTCTCTTCTCTCTCTCTCTCTTCTCTCCTCTCTCTGTCTCTCTTCTCCCTCTTCTCTTTCTTCTCTCTCTTCTCTCTCTCTCTGTCTCCTCTCTCTTCTCTCTCTCTTCTCTCTGTCTCTCTTCTCTCTCTTCTCTCTCTCTTCTCTCTCTCTCTCCCTCTCTCTTTTCTCTCTCTCTCTTTCTCTCTGTCTCTCTTTCTATCTCTGTCTCTCTATCTCTCTCTTCTCTCTTTCTATCTCTGTCTCTCTATCTCTCTCTTCTCTCTTTCTATCTCTGTCTCTCTTCTCTCTTTCTATCTCTGTCTCTCTCTTCTCTCTCTCTCTCTATCTATCTCTCTCTATCTCTCTCTTTCTTTCAATCCCACTCTCTCTATCTCTCCCACTCTCTCTCTCCGTTCCCACTTGGAGTATACGCTGCGTATTCCTCGCTCACCATACACACAAGGCATTCCGGTGGCAGCCCTATGTGTGCAGTGAGTTTTGGAGGCGGAGTCACCCGTCACAGTTACGCCAGCACACGGCTCCGCCTCCAAAGCTCACTGCACACATAGGGCTGTTGCCGGAATGCCTTGTCTGTATGGTGAGTGATCCTGCTTGTTTGTAGGTGACCAAACATTTATTTTCTTCTATAATTTGCAAATAAATTCTTTAATAATCAGGCAATGTGATTTTATAGATGTTTTTCTCATTCTGTCTCTCATAGTTGAGGTTATAACCTATGATGACAATTCCAGCCTCTCATCTTTATAAGGGGGAGAACTTGTACAATCGGTGGCTGACTACATTTTTTTTTCCCCCACTGTACATCTAACACAAGGAGAATATAGGGGTACTGACACAGAAGTCATCTTAAAGGGGTACTCCGGCCCCAAGACATCTTATCGCAGAAGGAACAATCGTCACCTAGAACTCATAGTCATAAAAGCCTCTGATAAAGGGAGTAATCTGGCCATTTTGAATTAGTGTGACTATGTAAAAATATGTCCCTACGGCTGTGCTTAAGAGGGAGCCCAAAGGGGTACTCCACTGGCCAGCATTCGGAACATTTAGTTCAGAACACTGTGTGCGCGCTGCTGGGGTCGGCCACGCCCCCTCGTGATGTTAGGTCATGCCCCTCAATGCAAGTCTATGCGGGGGAGTGGGGTGATGTCATGAGGGGGCGTGGACGAACCCGCAGCACGCACACAGCGTTCGGGAACTAAATTTTCCGAACACTGGTCAGTGGAGTACCCCTTTAACCCCTTAAGGACACATGACGTACTGGAACGTCATGTGTCCACTCCCGATCTATAACGCGGGGCCACGGCGTGGCCCCGCGTCATAGCGGTTCGGGCCCGGCCTCTAACAACGGCCGGGACCCGTGGCTAATAGCGCGCGGCATTGATCGCTGTGCCGCGCGCTATTAACCCTTTAGACGCGGCGTTCAAAGTTGAACGCCGCGTCTAAAGTGAAACCGAAAGCATGCCGGCTAGCTCAGTGGGCTGTTCGGGATAGCCGCGGTGAAATCGCGGCATCCCGAACAGCTGACAGGACAGCGGGAGGGCCCCTACCTGCCTCCTCGCTGTCCGATCGCCGAATGACAGCTCAGTGCCTGAGATCCAGGCATGAGCAGTCATGCGGCAGAATCATCGATCACTGGTTTCTTATGAGAAACCAGTGATCAATGTAAAAGATCAGTGTGTGCAGTGTTATAGGTCCCTATGGGATAACAATGATCAGTATAAGAGATCAGTGTGTGCAGTGTTATAGGTCCCTATGGGACCTATAACACTGCAAAAAAAAAGTGCAAAAAAAAAGTGAATAAACATCATTTAACCCCTTCCCTATTAAAAGTTTGAATCACCCCCCTTTTCCCATAAAAGAAAAAACACAGTGTAAATAAAAATAAAAATAAACATAAATGGTATCACCGCGTGTGGAAATGTCCGAATTATAAAAATATATCGTTAATTAAACCGCACGGTCAATGGCGTGCGCGCAAAAAAATTCCAAAGTCCAAAATAGTGCATTTTTGGTCACTTTTTATATCATGAAAAAATGAATAAAAAGCGATCAATAAGTCCTATCAATGCAAAAATGGTACCGTTAAAAACTTCAGATCACGGCGCAAAAAATGAGCCCTCATACCGCCCCATACACGGAAAAATAAAAAAGTTATAGGGGTCAGAAGATGACAATTTTAAACGTATTAATTTTCCTGCATGTAGTTATGATTTTTTCCAGAAGTCCGACAAAATCAAACCTATATAAGTAGGGTATCATTTTAATCGTATGGACCTACAGAATACATATCAGGTGTCATTTTTACCGAAAAATGTACTACGTAGAAACGGAAGCCCCCAAAAGTTACAAAACAGCGTTTTTTTTAAAATTTTGTCGCACAATGATTTTTTTTCCCGCTTCACCATAGATTTTTGGGCAAAATGACTGACGTCATTACAAAGTAGAATTGGTGGCGCAAAAAATAAGCCATCATATGGATTTTTAGGTGTAAATTTGAAAGAGTTATGATTTTTTAAAGGCAAGGAGCAAAAAACGAAAATGCAAAAACGGAAAAACCTCCGGTCCTTAAGGGGTTAAAGACCAGGCCTTGAATTCCCATCTGATTGATGAGAAAAAACATCAATTTCTCTACTCGTTCTCTACGGTTGGACACTTTAAAGGGGCACTCCGGCCCCAAGACATCTTATCCCCTATCCGAAGGATAGGGGATAAGATGTCTTGGAGCCGGAGTACTTACAGGCACGGGGACGGAGTATGACATCACGTGCCGTCACGCCCCCTCCCATAGACTTGCATTGAAGGGGCGGGGGGTGACGTCACACTGCATGCTAGATTGAGGTGGTCCACAGTGGCGGGACCCCCGCGATCAGACATCCTTTTGGATAGGGGATAAGATGTCTTGGGGCCGGAGTACCCCTTTAATGGCCTTCATGAGGTTCATAAAGGTCTACTATCCCTGAAGTGCAGACCAGGGGTGGATAATCTAACACAAAATTTGGGGGTATATCTTAATTAGATTTTAAGGCAATTTGTCCTCAGGCTGTATTCACAATACAGCCAAGGCTCGCATGGGAATGACGTTCCTGCACTTTTTCCAGAGCAGGAACAACGTTCCTGTTACAGTGGTCCTGCAGAACCGACCCTTGCATTATTCTTACCCTCTGCACTCATCTGCAACTGCAGTAGAGAGGAAGGGAGCATCTTCTCCCCCAATCCGCCCCGCTAGATGCTGGAGGTGAAGGACTTGTGATGATGTCACCATCTACTGACTAGTAACATGTTGGGGGCGGAGCTTACTGTGCAGGAGATCGTGGCTGAAGGACCCGTGGTGGCGCTGTGGAGGAGGTGGGGCACAGCTGGAATGGAGGTCTCATGTTTCCTGTGCAGTCACGGCCATTGTGTGGAGATCTCTGCGCCTCAGTGTCGCTCCAGCAATAAGTTAATTACATGGGGAGGAGGTTTGTTACAGTGTGTCACCCCAGTAGTAAGGAGATTACATGAGGAGGAGGTTTGTTACAGTGTGTCACCCCAGTAGTAAGGAGATTACATGAGCAGGAGGTTTGTTACAGTGTGTCACCCCAGTAGTAAGGAGATTACATGAGGAGGAGGTTTGTTACAATGTGACACCCAAGCAGTAAGGAGATTACATGGGGAGGATGTTTGTTACAGTGTGTCACCCCAGTAGTAAGGAGATTACATGAGGAGGAGCTTTGTTACAGTGTGTCACCCCAGTAGTAATGAGATTACACAAGGAGGAGCTTTGTTACAGTGTGTCACCCCAGTAGTAAGGATATTACATGAGGAGGAGCTTTGTTACAGTGTGTCACCCCAGTAGTAAGGTGATTACATGAGGAGGAGGTTTGTTACAGTGTGTCACCCCAGTAGTAAGGAGATTACATGAGGAGGGGGTTTGTTACAGTGTGTCACCCCAGTAGTAAGGAGATTACATGAGGAGGAGGTTTGTTACAGTGTGTCACCCCAGTAGTAAGGATATTACATGAGGAGGAGGTTTGTTACAGTGTGTCACCCCAGTAGTAAGGAGATTACATGAGGAGGAGGTTTGTTACAGTGTGTCACCCCATAGTAAGGAGATTACATGAGGAGGGGGTTTGTTACAGTGTGTTACCCCGGTAGTAAGAAGATTACATGAGGAGGAGGTTTGTTACAGTGTGTCACCCCAGTAGTAAAGAGATTACATGAGGAGGAGGTTTGTTACAGTGTGTCACCCCAGTAGTAAGGACATTACATGAGGAGGAGCTTTGTTACAGTGTGTCACCCCAGTAGTAAGGAGATTACATAAGGAGGAGGTTTGTTACAGTGTGTCACCCCAGTAGTAAGGAGATTACATGAGGAGGGGGTTTGTTACAGTGTGTCACCCCAGTAGTAAGGAGATTACATGAGGAGGAGCTTTGTTACAGTGTGTCACCCCAGTAGTAAGGAGATTACATGAGGAGGAGGTTTGTTACAGTGTGTCACCCCAGTAGTAAGGATATTACATGAGGAGGAGGTTTGTTACAGTGTGTCACCCCAGTAGTAAGGAGATTACATGAGGAGGAGCTTTGTTACAGTGTGTCACCCCAGTAGTAAGGAGATTACATGAGGAGGAGGTTTGTTACAGTGTGTCACCCCAGTAGTAAGGATATTACATGAGGAGGAGGTTTGTTACAGTGTGTCACCCCAGTAGTAAGGAGATTACATGAGGAGGAGGTTTGTTACAGTGTGTCACCCCAGTAGTAAGGAGATTACATGAGGAGGAGGTTTGTTACAGTGTGTCACCCCAGTAGTAAGGAGATTACATGAGGAGGAGGTTTGTTACAGTGTGTCACCCCAGTAGTAAGGACATTACATGAGGAGGAGCTTTGTTACAGTGTGTCACCCCAGTAGTAAGGAGATTACATGAGGAGGAGCTTTGTTACAGTGTGTCACCCCAGTAGTAAGGAGATTACATGAGGAGGAGGTTTGTTACAGTGTGTCACCCCAGTAGTAAGGAGATTACATGAGGAGGAGGTTTGTTACAGTGTGTCACCCCAGTAGTAAGGAGATTACATGAGGAGGAGGTTTGTTACAGTGTGTCACCCCAGTAGTAAGGAGATTACATGAGGAGGGGCTTTGTTACAGTGTGTCACCCCAGTAGTAAGGAGATTACATGAGGAGGGGGTTTGTTACAGTGTGTCACCCCAGTAGTAAGGATATTAAATGAGGAGGAGCTTTGTTACAGTGTGTCACCCCAGTAGTAAGGAGATTACATGAGCAGGAGGTTTGTTACAGTGTGTTACACCAGTACTAAGGATATTACATGAGGAGGAGGTTTGTTACAGTGTGTTACCACAGTAATAAGGAGATTACATGAGGAGGAGGATTGTTACAATGTGTCACCCCAGTAGTAAGGAGATTACATAAGGATGAGGTTTGTTGCAGTGTGTCACGCCAGTAGTAAGGAGATTACATGAGGAGGAGGTTTGTTACAGTGTGTCACCCAGTAGTAAGGACATTACATGAGGAGGAGCTTTGTTACAGTGTGTCACCCCAGTAGTAAGGAGATTACATGAGGAGGAGCTTTGTTACAGTGTGTCACCCCAGTAGTAAGGAGATTAC
Source organism: Hyla sarda (assembly GCF_029499605.1). Lineage (NCBI taxonomy): Eukaryota > Metazoa > Chordata > Amphibia > Anura > Hylidae > Hyla > Hyla sarda. The sequence goes on along the minus strand of NC_079192.1, from coordinate 11,782,518 downwards.
ATGAGGAGAAGGTTTGTCACAGTGTGTCACCCCAGGAGTAAGGATATTACATGAGGAGGGGGTTTGTTACAGTGTGTCACCCCAGAAGAAAGGAGATTACATGAGGAGGAGGTTTGTTACAGTGTGTCACCCCAGTAGTAAGGAGATTACATGAGGAGATTTGTTACAGTGTGTCACCCCAGTAGTAAGGAGATTACAAAAGGAGGAGGATTGTTACAGTGTGTCACCCCAGTAGTAAGGAGATTACATGAGGATGAGGTTTGTTACAGTGTGTCACCCCAGTAGTAAGGACATTACATGAGGAGGAGCTTTGTTACAGTGTGTCACCCCAGTAGTAAGGTGATTACATGAGGAGGAGGTTTGTTACAGTGTGTCACCCCAGTAGTAAGGAGATTACATGAGGAGGGGGTTTGTTACAGTGTGTCACCCCAGTAGTAAGGAGATTACATGAGGAGGAGCTTTGTTACAGTGTGTCACCCCAGTAGTAAGGAGATTACATGAGGAGGAGGTTTGTTACAGTGTGTCACCCCAGTAGTAAGGATATTACATGAGGAGAAGGTTTGTTACAGTGTGTCACCCCAGTAGTAAGGAGATTACATGAGGAGGAGGTTTGTTACAGTGTGTCACCCCATAGTAAGGAGATTACATGAGGAGGGGGTTTGTTACAGTGTGTTACCCCGGTAGTAAGAAGATTACATGAGGAGGAGGTTTGTTACAGTGTGTCACCCCAGTAGTAAAGAGATTGCATGAGGAGGAGGTTTGTTACAGTGTGTCACCCCAGTAGTAAGGACATTACATGAGGAGGAGCTTTGTTACAGTGTGTCACCCCAGTAGTAAGGAGATTACATAAGGAGGAGGTTTGTTACAGTGTGTCACCCCAGTAGTAAGGAGATTACATGAGGAGGGGGTTTGTTACAGTGTTTCACCCCAGTAGTAAGGAGATTACATGAGGAGGAGCTTTGTTACAGTGTGTCACCCCAGTAGTAAGGAGATTACATGAGGAGGAGGTTTGTTACAGTGTGTCACCCCAGTAGTAAGGATATTACATGAGGAGGAGGTTTGTTACAGTGTGTCACCCCAGTAGTAAGGAGATTACATGAGGAGGAGGTTTGTTACAGTGTGTCACCCCAGTAGTAAGGAGATTACATGAGGAGGAGGTTTGTTACAGTGTGTCACCCCAGTAGTAAGGATATTACATGAGGAGGAGGTTTGTTACAGTGTGTCACCCCAGTAGTAAGGACATTACATGAGGAGGAGCTTTGTTACAGTGTGTCACCCCAGTAGTAAGGAGATTACATGAGGAGGAGCTTTGTTACAGTGTGTCACCCCAGTAATAAGGAGATTACATGAGGAGGGGGTTTGTTACAGTGTGTCACCCCAGTAGTAAGGAGATTACATGAGGAGGAGCTTTGTTACAGTGTGTCACCCCAGTAGTAAGGAGATTACATGAGGAGGAGGTTTGTTACAGTGTGTCACCCCAGTAGTAAGGAGATTACATGAGGAGGAGGTTTGTTTCAGTGTGTCACCCCAGTAGTAAGGAGATTACATGAGGAGGAGGTTTGTTACAGTGTGTCACCCCAGTAGTAAGGAGATTACATGAGGAGGGGCTTTGTTACAGTGTGTCACCCCAGTAGTAAGGAGATTACATGAGGAGGGGGTTTGTTACAGTGTGTCACCCCAGTAGTAAGGATATTACATGAGGAGGAGCTTTGTTACAGTGTGTCACCCCAGTAGTAAGGAGATTACATGAGCAGGAGGTTTGTTACAGTGTGTCACACCAGTAGTAAGGATATTACATGATGAGGAGGTTTGTTACAGTGTGTTACCACAGTAATAAGGAGATTACATGAGGAGGAGGATTGTTACAATGTGTCACCCCAGTAGTAAGGAGATTACATAAGGATGAGGTTTGTTGCAGTGTGTCACGCCAGTAGTAAGGAGATTACATGAGGAGGAGGTTTGTTACAGTGTGTCACCCAGTAGTAAGGACATTACATGAGGAGGAGCTTTGTTACAGTGTGTCACCCCAATAGTAAGGAGATTACATGAGGAGGAGCTTTGTTACAGTGTGTCACCCCAGTAGTAAGGAGATTACATGAGGAGAAGGTTTGTCACAGTGTGTCACCCCAGGAGTAAGGATATTACATGAGGAGGGGGTTTGTTACAGTGTGTCACCCCAGTAGTAAGGAGATTACATGAGGAGGAGGTTTGTTACAGTGTGTCACCCCAGTAGTAAGGAGATTACATGAGGAGATTTGTTACAGTGTGTCACCCCAGTAGTAAGGAGATTACATAAGGAGGAGGATTGTTACAGTGTGTCACCCCAGTAGTAAGGAGATTACATGAGGAGGAGCTTTGTTACAGTGTGTCACCCCAGTAGTAAGGAGATTACATGAGCAGGAGGTTTGTTACAGTGTGTCACCCCAGTAGTAAGGAGATTACATGAGGAGGGGGTTTGTTACAGTGTGTCACCCCAGTAGTAAGGATATTACATGAGGAGGAGCTTTGTTACAGTGTGTCACCCCAGTAGTAAGGAGATTACATGAGCAGGAGGTTTGTTACAGTGTGTCACACCAGTAGTAAGGATATTACATGAGGAGGAGGTTTGTTACAGTGTGTTACCACAGTAATAAGGAGATTACATGAGGAGGAGGATTGTTACAATGTGTCACCCCAGTAGTAAGGAGATTACATAAGGATGAGGTTTGTTGCAGTGTGTCACGCCAGTAGTAAGGAGATTACATGAGGAGGAGGTTTGTTACAGTGTGTCACCCAGTAGTAAGGACATTACATGAGGAGGAGCTTTGTTACAGTGTGTCACCCCAGTAGTAAGGAGATTACATGAGGAGGAGCTTTGTTACAGTGTGTCACCCCAGTAGTAAGGAGATTACATGAGGAGAAGGTTTGTCACAGTGTGTCACCCCAGGAGTAAGGATATTACATGAGGAGGGGGTTTGTTACAGTGTGTCACCCCAGTAGTAAGGAGATTACATGAGGAGGAGGTTTGTTACAGTGTGTCACCCCAGTAGTAAGGAGATTACATGAGGAGATTTGTTACAGTGTGTCACCCCAGTAGTAAGGAGATTACATAAGGAGGAGGATTGTTACAGTGTGTCACCCCAGTAGTAAGGAGATTACATGAGGATGAGGTTTGTTACAGTGTGTCACCCCAGCAGTAAGGAGATTACATGAGGAGGAGGTTTGTTACAGTGTGTTACCCCGGTAGTAAGAAGATTACATGAGGAGGAGGTTTGTTACAGTGTGTCACCCCAGTAGTAAAGAGATTACATGAGGAGGAGGTTTGTTACAGTGTGTCACCCCAGTAGTAAGGACATTACATGAGGAGGAGCTTTGTTATAGTGTGTCACCCCAGTAGTAAGGAGATTACATAAGGAGGAGGTTTGTTACAGTGTGTCACCCCAGTAGTAAGGAGATTACATGAGGAGGGGGTTTGTTACAGTGTGTCACCCCAGTAGTAAGGAGATTACATGAGGAGGAGCTTTGTTACAGTGTGTCACCCCAGTAGTAAGGAGATTACATGAGGAGGAGGTTTGTTACAGTGTGTCACCCCAGTAGTAAGGATATTACATGAGGAGGAGGTTTGTTACAGTGTGTCACCCCAGTAGTAAGGAGATTACATGAGGAGGAGGTTTGTTACAGTGTGTCACCCCAGTAGTAAGGAGATTACATGAGGAGGAGGTTTGTTACAGTGTGTCACCCCAGTAGTAAGGATATTACATGAGGAGGAGGTTTGTTACAGTGTGTCACCCCAGTAGTAAGGACATTACATGAGGAGGAGCTTTGTTACAGTGTGTCACCCCAGTAGTAAGGAGATTACATGAGGAGGAGCTTTGTTACAGTGTGTCACCCCAGTAATAAGGAGATTACATGAGGAGGGGGTTTGTTACAGTGTGTCACCCCAGTAGTAAGGAGATTACATGAGGAGGAGCTTTGTTACAGTGTGTCACCCCAGTAGTAAGGAGATTACATGAGGAGGAGGTTTGTTACAGTGTGTCACCCCAGTAGTAAGGAGATTACATGAGGAGGAGGTTTGTTACAGTGTGTCACCCCAGTAGTAAGGAGATTACATGAGGAGGAGGTTTGTTACAGTGTGTCACCCCAGTAGTAAGGAGATTACATGAGGAGGGGCTTTGTTACAGTGTGTCACCCCAGTAGTAAGGAGATTACATGAGGAGGGGGTTTGTTACAGTGTGTCACCCCAGTAGTAAGGATATTACATGAGGAGGAGCTTTGTTACAGTGTGTCACCCCAGTAGTAAGGAGATTACATGAGCAGGAGGTTTGTTACAGTGTGTCACACCAGTAGTAAGGATATTACATGAGGAGGAGGTTTGTTACAGTGTGTTACCACAGTAATAAGGAGATTACATGAGGAGGAGGATTGTTACAATGTGTCACCCCAGTAGTAAGGAGATTACATAAGGATGAGGTTTGTTGCAGTGTGTCACGCCAGTAGTAAGGAGATTACATGAGGAGGAGGTTTGTTACAGTGTGTCACCCAGTAGTAAGGACATTACATGAGGAGGAGCTTTGTTACAGTGTGTCACCCCAGTAGTAAGGAGATTACATGAGGAGGAGCTTTGTTACAGTGTGTCACCCCAGTAGTAAGGAGATTACATGAGGAGAAGGTTTGTCACAGTGTGTCACCCCAGGAGTAAGGATATTACATGAGGAGGGGGTTTGTTACAGTGTGTCACCCCAGTAGTAAGGAGATTACATGAGGAGGAGGTTTGTTACAGTGTGTCACCCCAGTAGTAAGGAGATTACATGAGGAGATTTGTTACAGTGTGTCACCCCAGTAGTAAGGAGATTACATAAGGAGGAGGATTGTTACAGTGTGTCACCCCAGTAGTAAGGAGATTACATGAGGATGAGGTTTGTTACAGTGTATCACCCCAGCAGTAAGGAGATTACATGAGGAGGAGGTTTGTTACAGTGTGTCATCCCATTAGTAAGGAGATTACATGAGGAGGAGGTTTGTTACAGTGTGTCACCCCAGTAGTAATGAGATTACATGAGGAGGAGGTTTGTTACAGTGTGTCACCCCAGTAGTAAGGAGACTACATGAGGAGGAGGTTCGTTACAGTGTGTCTCCCCAGTAGTAAGGTGATTACATGAGGAGGGGTTTTGTTACAGTGTGTCACCCCAGTAGTAAAGTGATTACATGAGGAGGTTTGTTACAGTGTGTCATCCCAGTAGTAAGGAGATTACATGAGGAGGAGGTTTGTTACAGTGTGTCATCCCAGTAGTAAGGAGATTACATGAGGAGGAGGTTTGTTACAGTGTGTCCCCCCAGTAGTAAGGAGACTACATGAGGAGGAGGTTTGTTACAGTGTGTCTCCCCAGTAGTAAGGTGATTACATGAGGAGGGGGTTTGTTACAGTGTGTCACCCCAGTAGTAAGGAGATTACATGAGGAGGAGGTTTGTTACAGTGTGTCACCCCAGTAGTAGGGAGATTACATGAGGAGGAGGTTTGTTACAGTGTGTCACCCCAGTAGTAAGGAGATTACATGAGGAGGAGCTTTGTTACAGTGTGTCACCCCAGTAGTAAGGAGATTACATGAGGAGGAGGTTTGTTACAGTGTTTCCCCCCAGTAGTAAGGAGACTACATGAGGAGGAGGTTTGTTACAGTGTGTCAACCCAGTAGTAAGGTGATTACATGAGGAGGAGGTTTGTTACAGTGTGTCACACCCAGGGGCGTACCTAGAGCATTTGGCCCCCGGGGTGGACCCTTTGTTTGGCACCCCCCCCCCTTTATTTACACCCCCCTCCCTCCCCTCCCCCCCAGGGGCGGACTGACAACACTCAGGGCCCTCGGACAAAAAAAGGTAAGGGCCCCTGCTAGGCTCTGCAGCTTGTCAATCTTCTGCCACGCTCCTATTCCACTCAAATCCCACACACAATAAACTAAAAGAAACACTTTAACGTAGGTAAATTTCCATGACCAATAATACTGGTATACAAGGAGTAAATATATAACACCACACAATAACTGGATAATACCACCATACTGTACTGAATAAAACCACTATACACAGACCAGTATACTATAAAGAATCTGTATAAGTGATTATATACAGGACCATATGGCGGTAAATATCAGCTGTACACAGGATGTGTATACCATATAAGTGATTATATACAGGACCATATGGTGGTAGATATCAGCTGCACACCGGATGTGTATACCATATAAGTGATTATATACAAGACCATATGGCGGTAGATATCAGCTGCACACAGGATGTGTATACCATATAAGTGATTATATATAGGACCATATGGTGGTAGATATCAGCTGCACACAGGATGTGTATACCATATAAGTGATTATATACAGGACCATATGGCGGTAGATATCAGCTTTACACAGGATGCGTATACCATATAAGTGATTACAGTTACATTTTGGGACTCACAATTACGTCTTTTCTGATTAGCGGCGTCCTCTTTCCTTTTCTTCTCTGTCCGGATAAGACCGCCATGTGGATATCTTAACATCTGCAGGAAAAACATGTCAGACTCTGCATATATTCAGTGCCCTCCCCTCCTCTACACAATCTTTCCATCTATAGGCCCACAAACTGTAATAATGCCCTCCTTGGTGTCCTGCACAGTAAGAGGGCAGGTAGGTAGGTAGCCAGGTAAATAGGTAACTAGTTAGGTAGATCAGGAAGCCAGATATGTAGGTAGGTGACAAGTTAGGTAGGTAGGGGACTAGCTAGGTAGTTAGGCAGCCATGTATTAAGGCCAGGTATGTACATAGTTAGGTAGCTGGGTATGTAGGTAAGCAGTTAGGCATCCAGGTGTAAAGTTAGGTAGCCCCCCTTCCCTGTAGGTATAGGCAGCAGGGTTAACCCCCCCTTCCCCAAAGGTATAGGCAGCAGAGTTAGCCCCCACCCTCCCACCCTTCCCCATAGGTATAGGCAGCAGAGTTAAACCCCCTTCCCAATAGGTATAGGCAGAGTTAAACCCCTTTTTCACATACGTAAAGGCAGTTACCCCCCCTCCTTTCCCCATAGGTATATGCAGAGTTCCCCATCCTCTTCCACATTGGTATAGGCAGAGTTACCCCCCCCCCTCGCCATTGGTATAGGCAGAGTTACCGCCCCCCCTCTTCCCCATTAGTATAGGCATAGTTACCCCCCTTCCTCATTGGTATAGACATAGTTACCCCCCCCCTCTTCCCCATTGGTATAGGCAGAGTTACCCCACCCCCCCTTTCCTCCCCTTTCCCCATAGGTATATGCAGAGATCAACCCCCCCCCCTCTTTCCCATAGGTATATGCAGAGTTACACCCCCCTCTTTCCCATAGGTATGTGCAATTACACACACCCTATTTGCCATAGGTATATGCAGTTACACCCCCCCCTTTCCCATAGGTATATGCAATTACACCCCCCCTTTCCCATAGGTATATGCAGTTAGACCCCCCTCTTTCCCATAGGTATATGCAGTTACACCCCCCCCTCTTCCCCATAGGTATATGCAGAGTACCCCCCATAGGTATATGCAGAGTAACCCCCACTTTCTTCTCCATAGGTATATGCAGAGCAACCCCCCCCTCTTCTCCATAGGTATATGCAGAGTAACCCCCCCTCTTCCCCATAGGTATATGCAGAGTAACCCCCCCCCCTCTTCCCCATAGGTATATGCAGAGTAACCCCCCCCCCCTCTCTTCCCCATAGGTATATGCAGAGTAACCCCCCTCTTCCCCATAGGTATATGCAGAAAAAAAATAAAGGATGTATCGTGCATACAGGAGAAGGCACCGCTGTCTGCTGGGGATCTGGGACGAGTGTCCCGGATCCTCAGTAGTGGTGGCGGCGGGTCATTCCACCCCTGGCACCGCCCTTGTGAGTGGCACCCAGGGCGGGCCACTCAGGGTTACAGTGTGTAACCCCAGTTGTAAGGTAATTACATGAGGAGGTTTGTTACAGTGTTATTATGATGGTAATGACATAATGAGGTTTTTGTTAGTGTATTATGAGGATGTTAAACCCATGAGGAGGATTTGTTACATTGTGTTATCAGGAAGGTAATTCCATGAGGAGGATTTGTTACATTGTGTTATCAGGAAGGTAATTCCATGAGAAGGGTTTGTTACATTGTGTTATCAGGAAGGTAATTCCATGAGGAGGGTTTGTTACATTGTGTTATCAGGAAGGTAATTCCATGAGGAGGGTTTGTTACATTGTGTTATCAGGAAGGTAATTCCATGAGGAGGGTTTGTTACATTGTGTTATCAGGAAGGTAATTCCATGAGGAGGGTTTGTTACATTGTGTTATCAGGAAGGTAATTCCATGAGGAGGGTTTGTTACATTGTGTTATCAGGAGGATAATTCCATGAGGAGGGTTTGTTACATTGTGTTATCAGGAAGGTAATTCCATGAGGAGGGTTTGTTACATTGTGTTATCAGGAAGGTAATTCCATGAGGAGGGTTTGTTACATTGTGTTATCAGGAAGGTAATTCCATGAGGAGGGTTTGTTACATTGTGTTATCAGGAGGATAATTCCATGAGGAGGATTTGTTACATTGTGTTATCAGGAGGATAATTCCATGAGGAGGGTTTGTTACATTGTGTTATCAGGAGGATAATTCCATGAGGAGGATTTGTTACATTGTGTTATCAGGAAGGTAATTCCATGAGGAGGGTTTGTTACATTGTGTTATCAGGAGGATAATTCCATGAGGAGGATTTGTTACATTGTGTTATCAGGAGGATAATTCCATGAGGAGGGTTTGTTACATTGTGTTATCAGGAGGATAATTCCATGAGGAGGATTTGTTACATTGTGTTATCAGGAAGGTAATTCCATGAGCCGAGGCTGCCACATTAAGAATACAGCCGACCTCTACCACTTTAATGGAGGAGTGACTGTTGTGAGCAGATGTGTCGAGTACAGGCACATCTGTTAGAAGACACCAGGCAGTGATATTGGCCAATGGCAATGCCCCTTTCCCTGCCTGCCAAAGAGGAGCTGAACAGCTGCCACTGTGGATGTTACACACTGCATTCCGGCCGCAAACACCGACTGTTAGCGCAGTGTCCCCGTGTCCCCAACCACCGGCGGGGCCGGGATTCGCATTGCGGGACAGGCCCGCATGCGAATCATGGCCAACACTCACCCTGTCTTGCTCGTGCTTGCAACTGGACTGAAAGCGATTCAGCGCTAGTGTTGCTTGCGAATATTCGCAATGCGAATTTTATTCGCGAATATTGCATATTCGCGAATTTGCGAATATTCGCGAATATAGCACTATATATTCGTAATTACTAATATTCGTTTTATTTTTTTAGTTTTTTTTTCACAGTACACATCACAGTGATCATCCCTCTCTGCTTCCAGCCTGTGTGGTGCAAAGAAGGCTCTAATACTACTGTGTGAGACTGGCGTGCGAATTTTCGCATATGCGTATTTCCGTTTATGCTAAATTTGAATATGCTAAGTTTCGAATATGGTAATTTTCGCATACGCGAATATTCGCACATGCGAAAATAAAACGAGAATATTACGAATATGCGAATATTCGCGAATATTCGTCCATATATTCGCGAATATTTGCGAATTCGAATATGGCCTATGCCGCTCAACACTATTCAGCGCTTGGCTTTGCCAATTATTATTGACAGTTTATTCCCCACTACTCCACCTTGATTGCCCCCATTGTATTTCTCCCTTAGATAGTAATAGTCAGCAGCCCCTTAGTTAACAATAGTAAAAAAATATATATTTACCTGGCTCCAGCGCGGTCCATGGCCTCTTCTCTTCTGTCTTCTTCTCCGGTCTGTGTTCTGGTACATGATGAATATGTCGTTGATGTGTTGGAGCGCAGAGGATGGATGCCCGGGCCTCTTGTCAGTACCTGCGTATTGTGGGCGGGCCACAAGAGTGATTGACAGGGCAAGGAGCCAATGGCTTTTCGCTCTGACAATCAGCCGAGTCGGAGCGCCACATTTAACTATAGGCACACCTGTAAGACGCGCTTATAGTTTAATGCATCCTGGACCGGCCATGGAAGCAGGAGACCACTGTGTAAACAGCAGTCCCATGCTGTGCTATGGGGGTGCAGCAGGAGCTCGGGCCCCTTACTGGAGTACTGGCTGTACCCCCCTGACTGTGGCCCTGGCTAAAATAAATATCATCGATAAGCAGTGAACAGAGCTGCCCCCCCCCCCCCCCACACCCACAAATATTCCCCCTATACATTGACCATATAGTGCTAGATACCAGCTGTATAAGTGATTATAGATCAGTCTGAGTGGGCCTTTGTGAGAGAGGCATTGCTAAGAGAGTTAGAAATCTGAGAGTTTGAAAGCAGGAGTTTGAGATCGCTGTGAGTGTTACTTTAATTACATTTACGGACTTTAACTCACAAGGTCTACAGAGAATTCATTTGTAATATTTACTGTCTGTTGTTGGCGAATAATCTGTGAAATCCCCATAACTAGATGTCCTCCATGTTGGAACATCCAGTCCAATGTACATCCTGTTCAATGTATGCAATCCTTGAACAGCAGTTTGAGGGTGCATATTGTTGTGTGAGATGTGAGCGAGTTCATTTGGAAGCCCAGATCCTGCATCTAGAGGGGCGACTGGCAACACAGAGACATTGACAACTTGGAGAGGAGTCTCCTGCTCACTGAGCAAGTACTCTCTGCGGTAGAGGTGGGGGAGGACAGTGGGACGGAGGTGAAGGACAGTCAGGCAGTTAGCTGGGTTACAGTTAGAAAACGGGGTAGAGGGAAAAGTGTCAGGGAGGCTAGTCCGGCACACCCCAACAAGTTTGCCCGGTTGGCAGATGAGGGGGATGCCATTTTAGAGCTAGCAGTACTCTGCCTCTGACCACCAGGGGGGTGTCTGTTCCAGTTAGGAGGGAGGGAGGAGTACAGGGCAGGCCAGACAGGTACTCGTAGTCGGGGACTCAATTATTAGGGGAACAGACAGGGCGATCTGTCACAAAGACCGGGATCGCCGAACAGTGTGTTGTCTTCCTGGCGCTCGAGTTCGGCACATCGCGGATCGGGTTGAAAGGTTGCTGGGTGGGGCTGGAGAGGACCCAGAAGTCATGGTACATATTGGCACCAATGACCAAGTAAGAGGTAGGTGGAGTGTCCCTAAAAATGATTTCAGGGACTTAGGCCGCAAACTTAACCTCTTAAGGACCCTTGACGTACGCGTACGTCATGACACCCTGGTACTTAAGGCAGCGGGCGACGGAGATCGGCGGGCGGCAATGACGTGCGGCTGGATCCGACGGAAGCAGGTGAGTTTCCTAGCAACATCTGCAGGGTACAGTTTGAGACCATTATACAGTGGTCTCTAACTGTAGCCCTCCAGATGTTGCAAAACTACAACTCCCAGCATGCCCAGACCGCTGTTTGGGCATGCTGGAATATGTAGTTTTGCAACAGCTGGGCATGCTGGGAGTTGTAGTTGCGTTCCTCCAGCTATTGCATAACTACATCTCCCAGCATGCCCTTCGGTGATCAGTACATGCTGGGAGTTGTAGTATTGCAACAGCTGGAGGCACACTGGTTGGAAAATACTGAGTTAGGTAACTGAAGGTTTTCCAACCAGTGTGTCTCCAGCTGTTGCAAAAGTACAACTCCCAGCATGCACGGTCTGTCAGTACATGCTGGGAGTTTTAGTTTTGAAACAGCTGGAGGTTTGCCCCCCCCCCCCATGTGAACGTACAGGGTACATCCACACGGGCATGTTTACAGTAAGTTTCCTGCTTCAAAGTTTGGGCTGCGGCAAATTTTTCACTAATTTAGTCCTCAAATGCGCATGGCGCTCTCTCCTTTTACCCGTTATGAAAAGGAAAAGTTGGGGGCTTTACCAGCTTGTTAGTGTACAAAAATAAAAACTTTTACACTAACATGCTAGTGTTGCCCCATACTTTTTATTTTCACAAGCGTTAAAAGGAAAAGAAGACCCCCAAAATTTGTAACGCAATTTCTCCTGAGTACGGAAATACCCCATATGTGGACGTAAAATGCTCTGCGGACGCACAACAAGGCTCAGGAGTGAGAGCGCTCTATGTACATTTGAGGCCTAAATTGGTGATTTGCACAGGGGTGGCTGATTTTACAGCGGTTCTGACATAAACGCAAAAAAATAAATACCCACATGTGATCCCGTTTTGGAAACTACACCCCCTCACGTAATGTAATAAGGGGTACAGTGAGCATTTACGCCCCACAGGTGTCTGTCAGATTTTTGGAACACTGGTCCGTGAAAATGAAAAATGTAATTTTTCATTTGCACAGCCCACTGTTCCAAAGATCTGTCAAACGCTAGTGGGGTGTAAATACTCACTGCACCTCTTATTAAATTCTGTGAGGGTTGTAGTTTCCAAAATAGGGTCACATGTGGGGGGGTCCACTGTTCTGGCACCACGGGGGGCTTTGTAAACGCACATGGCCCCTGACTTCCATTCCAAACAATTTTTTTCCCAAAAGCTCAATGGCACTCCTCCTCTTCTGAGCATTGTAGTGCGCCAGCAGAGCACTTGACGTCCACACATGGGGTATTTCCATACTCAGAAGAGATCGGGTTTCAAATTTTGGGGGGCATTTTGTCCTATTACCCCTTGTAAAAAAATTTAATTTGAGGGAAAACTACATTTACACATCCAACTTTCAGGAAAAGTCGTCAAACACCTGTGGGGTGTTAAGGCTCACTGGACCCCTTGTTATGTGCCTTGAGGGGTGTAGTTTCCAAAATAGTATGCCATGTGTTTTTTTTTTTTTTGCTGTTCTGGCACCGTAGGGGCTTCCTAAATGTGACATGCCCCCAAAAACCATTTCAGAAAAACTCACTCTCCAAAATCCCACTGTCGCTCCTTCCCTTTTGAACCCTCTACTGCGCCCACCGAACACTTGACATACACATATGAGGTATTTTCTTAGTCGAGAGAAATTGGGTTACACATTTTAGGAAGATTTTTCCTTTTACCCCTTGTAAAATTTCAATAACTGGGTCTACAAGAACATGCCAGTGTAAAAAATGAAGATTTTGAATTTTCTCCTTCAATTTGCTGCTATTCCTGTGAAACACCTAAAGGGTTAACAAACCTTATGAATGTTATTTTGAATACCTTGAGGGGTGCAATTTTGATAATGGGGTCATTTGTGGGATATTTCTAATAAGAAGGCCCTTCAAATCCACTTCAAAACAGAACTGGTCCCTGAAAAATTTCGATTTTGAAAAATTTGTGAAAAATTGGAAAATTGCTGCTATACTTTGAAACCCTCTGATGTCTTCCAAAAGTAAAAACATGTCAACTTTATGATGGAAACATAAAGTAGACATATTGTATATGTGAGTAAATATATAATTTATTTGGAATATTCATTTTCCTTATAAGCAGAGAGCTTCAAAGTAAAAAAAAAATGCAACATTTTAAATTTTTTCATCAAATTTTTGAATTTTTCACCAAGAAATGATGCAAGTATCTACAAAATTTTACCACGAACATAAAGTAGAATATGTCACGAAAAAACATTCTCGGAATCAGAATGAACGGTAAAAGCATCCCAGAGTTATTAATGTTTAAAATGACAGTGGTCAGATGTGCAAAAAATGGCCTACAGTACGTGTCCTACAGTGAAAATTGGCTGGGTCCTTAAGGGGTTAAGGGAAGGACCTCCAAGGTAATATTTTCGGAAATACTGCTAGTACCACGAGCCACACCAGAGAGACAACGTGAGATCAGGGAGGTAAACAAGTGGCTCAGAATCTGATGTAGGAAGCAGGGGTTTGGGTTCATGGAGAACTGGGCTGACTTCGCTGTCGGTTACCGGCTCTACTGTAAGGACGGGCTGCACCTCAATGGGGAGGGTGCAGCTGTGCTCGGGCAGAAGATGGCTAGAAGGGTGGAGGAGTGTTTAAACTAGGAACTGGGGGGAGGGAACCTACGACATAGAGGGGAAAGATAGTGTAGATAGAGAGGTGGGACTTATTAATATACCTCGGGGTGGAGCGGAGGGAGGGGTTAGAACAATACTGACACTAAATGGGAGACTTTTAAAAATATCTTAAACTCTCACTGTAAGATGTATATACCTTATGGGAATAAAAGGTGAGAAATAAAAGAAAACCAATATGGATGAACAAAAATGTTAAGGGGGCAATAAATGACAAAAATAAAGCATTTAAACTACTAAAAGAGGACGGCAGTGAGGAAGCATTAAAAAGCTATAGAAAAAAATGTCAAATATGTAAAAAAAAACTGTTAAAAGCCGCAAAAATAGAGACAGAAAGACGCATTGCCAAAGAGAGTAAAACTAACCCCAAAATGTTTTTTTAACTATATAAATAGCAAAAAGGTCAAAAATGAAAGTGTGGGCCCTTTAAAAAATGATGAGGAAGAAATTATAAACGGGGATCAGGAAAAAGCAAATGTATTAAACAAATTCTTCACCACTGTATTCACAGAGGAAAATGAAATGCCAGGTGAAATATAGTGTGATAAGGTAAACTCCCCAGTACAGGTCACCTGTCTAACCCAGGAAGAAGTACAGGTCACCTGTCTAACCCAGGAAGAAGTACAGTGCCGCTTACAAAAAATCTAAATAGACAAATCACCAGGTCCAGATGGCATTCACTCTTGTGTTCCAAAGGAATTAAATAATGTAATAGACAGACCCCTATTTTTAATATTCATGGACTGTATAGTAACAGGGACTGTCCCCCAGGACTGGCGCATAGCAAATGTTGTGCCAATATTTAAGAAGGGGTCAAAAGCTGACCCCGGGAATTATAGACCTGTTAGTTTAACCTCTGTTGTATGTAAATTGTTTGAGGGTTTTCTAAGAGATGCTATTTTGGAATATCTTGATAAAAATAAATGTATGACCCCCATATCAGCATGGCTTTATGAGGGATCGGTCCTGTCAAACTAACCTGATCAGCTTTTATGAGAAGGTGAGCTCCAGACTGGACCAGGGGGAATCGCTGGTTGTCGTATATCTGGATTTTTCCAAAGCATTTGATACGATTCCACATAAAAGGTTGGTGCACAAAATGAGAAGGTTTGGGCTAGGGGAGAATGTGTGTCGGTGGGTAAGTAACTGGCTCAGTGATAGGAAACAAAGGGTGTTTATTAATGGTAATTATTCTGATTGGGTGACTGTTACTAGTGGGGACCACAGGGGTCAGTCTTTTGTCCTGTTCTATTTAATATATTTATTAATGACCTTGTAAAGGGGTCTTTTAAGCAGATGATACTAAACTCTGTAAAGCGGTAAACACAATAGAGGACAGTGCACTGTTACAAATGGATCTGGATAGGTTGGAGGTGTGGGCTGGGAAGTGGCAGATGAGGTTCAACACTGATAAATGTAAGGTAATGCACATGGGGAAGAAAAATCCTGGCTGGGATTATGTATGAAATGGGAGAACGCTTGGGACGACTGACATGGAAAAGGACTTAGGAGTCTTAGTTAACAGTAAATTTAGATGTAATGACCAGTGTCGGGCAGCTGCTGCCAAGGCAAATAAAATCATCGGGGGCATCAATAGGGGCATAGATGCCCACGACAAGGAAATAATTCTACTGCTGTACAAATCACTAGGCAGACCACACATTATGACTACAGTACTGGTCAGACCACACATGGAATACTGTGTACAGTACTGGTCAGACCACACATAGAATACTGTGTACAGTACTGGGCACCAGTGTACAAGAAAGATACAGTGGAGCTGGAGAGGGTTCAAAGACGGGCAACCAGGGTAATACGGGGAATGGGAGGACCACAGTACCCAGAAAGATTATCAATATTAGGGTTATTTAGTTTAGAAAAAAGAAGGCTTAGGGGCGACCTAATAACTATGTATAAATATATCAGGGGACCGTACAGAGATCTCTCCATGATCTATTTATACCCAGGACTATATCTATAACAAGGGGGCATCCTCTACGTCTAGAGGAAAGAAGGTTTCTACACCAACACAGACGGGGGATCTTTACTGTAATAGCAGTGAGACTGTGGAATTCTCTCCCGGAGGAGGTGGTCATGGGGAACTCTGTAAAAGAATTTAAAAGGGGTCTGGATGCATTTTTGGAGAATAACAACATTACAGGTTATGGATTCTAGATTTATAGGGACAGAACGTTGATCCAGGGATTTATTCTGATGCCATATTTGGAGTCGGGAAGGAATTTTTACCTCTAGTATGAGGGTTTTTTGCCTTCTCCTGGATCAACTCAGTAGGGACTCTTTAGGGATATAGGTTGAACTTGATGGACTCTGGTCTTTTTTCAACCTTATGAACTATATTACTATATAAATGATTACAGTGCAGTTACATCCAATAAATACAGGTGACATCTCCGGCAATTTAAAATACTCCAGCAGTTTGAGATAGTTCGGCATATAATGCTAAATGATGGATGTATAATAGATATTGAACAGTCTCTCAGATGACTATAATTGGCCACCTACAGTATATTATAATATTGTATCTCACTGGATCTCCGGCCGCTGGTCCCGTGCTGCCATGGACTGAAAGTAAAGTCCTGCGACTGTTGAAATAGTACGGGTACTGAAGTCTTCTGGATGGCTGCAATCGCAGGCTCTGTATGTGCCGTGTGGGACGGTTACTCACAAGTTGGCTGTGGATTCGGGCTCCGGCAGGAGACTGCAGCAGGTGGACTCATGTCTTAGCAGTTCAACGCTCCCAAACGCAGACCAAGGATTGATGTACGAGGTTCTCGTAGCCCAAACAGGCAGCATACCCGATGCATATAACGGAGAATCAGGTGTGGTAGGTGGATCCCTTCAGTTGATTAAGGCCGGCTTTAGTGTAGATTGTAAGCAAATAGCAGTGCGTCTTTTTAGTGCTATATTCAGATTTTCCAATGCTCTAGACACGTTTCAGGTTACTTAATTCGACCCTTTCCTCAGTAGACAAATTGTGTAGTTGTCTTAAATTAAGTCTGTCATAAGTCTAGTCAGTCTCAAGTCAAGTCTAAAGTCAAGTCAAAACATTCCCAAGTCTATATTCTCCACAATTGTACAAGGACAGTGACATACTATCAGCTATCTCTACTGTTTTGTTATATTGGATCTGAAACATCAGTAAATAAAAAGCTGTTATCCTTAAATCCTGGCTTTTGAGGTATTTATTCCCGGGGCAGTGATACAGCATAGAAGCTTAATTTGAAGTAGTAGTAAGTGGGAACATTCAGTTAACTATAGTGTTGTCACACTTAAGCCAGCGAACACTACAACAGTCATCATTGGTCGCACATACTGACTACAGCCCTACTTCTGCTAGCCGAGTGTCCATACCTACTGTCTAACGTTCACCACCACTTACCATGTGATAGCGATAGCATTGTATAATGTTTTTGATGTTATGGTAGTACAGCCTGCCTGAGTGACAAATGGTGGCACGGAGGTAAGAAGAGTCCCTCCAGTTGCCTTTTCACTCATCAGAACTCAGTGATTTCTCTGTAGGGGTCCAATGAGTACTCCAAACCCACCGGCAACTGTACTTCCATCCATTAGATGTTGTGATCATCATTAAAGGGGTAATGGTGGACATTGGCATGTTCACAGATGTCCACCATTAGTGGGAAGTCCCTGCTGCTGATAGCAGCCGTCACTCACCATCTACAAACCACGAGCTGCTCCTGAGAGTAAACACTGCATAAATATACGTCTTGGTGTGTGAAGTACCAGGCAGCCAGGATGTACATTTGTGGTGGCCAAGTACGGGAGATGTTGCCCCGTACCCTTGCTGTCCTGTCAGGCAGCCTCCTTCAGTGTCCCCAGGGCCCCTTGCACCTGTGCCCCCCCTGTACATATGTTATGCAGTGTATTGTATTTTAAAATGTATAAAATTAGCGTATCGGCGCACAGGAACAAAAAAAGAGGAAATATATATATATATATATAAAAAAATACATTCAAACTTACTCTGGATGTATTGATTAGCCGTATCCTCGATGTGAGGGGCCGGTGACTACTGGAACTAAATGGTTGATGATTATTCTTGCTGTGCAGATACAGCGCTCGTATTTATACTGTGGTCCGGGGATTCCTTTCAACTTGCGATCCAGATATGTGTTATAATGGATATCCGCAGCTTCCCCTTACGGTGTAATAAGGAGGCTGACTGTACCAGATATCCACGATAGTTCCAGGGAGCCGTGGAGAGTTTACTTCAACACGGAGGTTTTGACAGCGGCTACACACGCCGGGAGGATCGCTCCGGCCGGGAAGCGTCTGTCACGATTCGGCTTCCAGGTGGTGGATCCTCTGTGTCAGCGAGGGATTGGCGTGGACCGTGCTAGTGGACCGGTTCTAAGAGGCTACTGGTTTTCACCAGAGCCCGCCGCAAAGCGGGATGGTCTTGCTGCGGCAGTAGCAACCAGGTCGTATCCACTAGCAACGGCTCTACCTCGCTGACTGCTGAGAAGGCGTGGGACAGAAGGACTAGGCAGAGGCAAGGTCAGACGTAGCAGAAGGTCGGGGGCAGGCGGCAAGGTTCGTAGTCAAGATGGGTAGCAGAAGTTCAGGTACACAGGCTTTGGACACACTAAACGCTTTCACTGGCACAAGGCAACAAGATCCGGCAAGGGAGTGCATGGGAGGAGGTCAGATATAGTCAGGGACCAGGTGGAAGCTAATTAAGCTAATTGGGCCAGGCACCAATCATTGGTGCACTGGCCCTTTAAGTCTCAGAGAGCTGGCGCGCGCGCGCCCTAGAGAGCGGAGCCGCGCGCGCCAGCACATGACAGCAGGGGACCGGGACGGGTAAGTGACCTGGGATGCGATTCGCGAGCGGGCGCGTCCCGCTGTGCGAATCGCATCCCCAACGGCCAAGATAGTGCAGCGCTCCCGGTCAGCGGGACTGACCGGGGCGCTGCAGGGAGAAAGACGCCGTGAGCGCTCCGGGGAGGAGCGGGGACCCGGAGCGCTAGGCGTAACAGTACCCCCCCCCTTAGGTCTCCCCTTCTCTTTGTCCGGTAACTGCCTCCCCTGGGATGAGGACACCGGGAAAGAATGGAGGGTTTCCTCAACGGCAGGCAGTACAGCAGGAGTGGGAATGGGGAGGGAGGGCAGAGGGCGAGGCCTGGCACGGGGCAGTGTGACACCAGGACGGGGGCCATGGGGAGGCACAGAGGCTTGCCTGACGGGACTGGGAGGGGGGGAGAGGCACTTCCTGTGGCAGGCAGAGTCCCAGTTCTTGATCTCCCCGGTGGTCCAATCAAGGGTGGGGGAATGAAGCCGAAGCCATGGCAGACCGAGGAGGACCTCAGAGGTACAGCCGGGGAGAACGAAGAGCTCAATTCTCTCGAGGTGGGGTCCAATAGACATCAGGAGGGGTTCTGTGCGGTAACGCACGGTGCAGTCCAATCTGGCTCCGTTGACCGCGGAAATGTAGAGCGGCTTGACGAGACGGGTCACCGGGATGCTGAATTTATTAACAAACGACTCCAAAATAAAATTTCCAGAGGCACCAGAGTCCAAGCAGGCCACGGCTGAGAGGGAGGAGTTGGCTGTAGAAGAAATCCGCACGGGCACCGTGAGACGTGGAGAAGAAGACTTAGAACCAAAAGATGCAACACCCACGTGAGCTGGGTGCGTGCGTGCGTTTCCCAGGCGTGGAGGACGGATAGGGCAATCCACCAAGAAATGCTCAGTACTGGCACAGTACAGACAGAGATTTTCTTCTCTACGGCGATTCCTCTCTTCCTGGGTCAGGCGAGACCGATCCACTTGCATGGCCTCCTCGGCGGGAGGCCCAGGCGAAGACTGCAAAGGATGCTGTGGGAGAGGTGCCCAGAGATCTAAGTCTTTTTCCTGGCGGTGCTCTTGGTGTCGCTCAGAAAAACGCATGTCAATGCGGGTAGCCAAATGGATGAGTTCTTGGAGGTTGGCAGGAATCTCTCGTGCGGCCAGCACATCCTTGATGCGACTGGATAGGCCTTTTTTAAAGGTCGCGCAGAGAGCCTCATTATTCCAGGATAGTTCAGAAGCAAGAGTACGGAATTGTATGGCGTACTCGCCAACGGAAGAATTACCCTGGACCAGGTTCAGCAGGGCAGTCTCGGCAGAAGAGGCTCGGGCAGGTTCCTCGAAGACACTTCGGACTTCAGCGAAGAAAGACTGGACTGTGGCTGTGGCAGGATCATTGCGGTCCCAGAGCGGTGTGGCCCAAGACAAGGCCTTTCCTGAAAGAAGGCTTACTACGAACGCCACCTTAGACCGTTCTGTAGGAAACAAGTCCGACAACATCTCCATATGCAGGGAACACTGAGACAAAAATCCACGGCAGAGTCTAGAGTCCCCATCAAATTTGTCCGGCAGGGACAAGCGTAGGTTAGGAGCGGCCACTCGCTGCGGAGGAGGTGCAGGAGCTGGCGGAGGAGATGGTTGCTGCTGTAGCAGAGGCAGAAGTTGCTGTAACATGGCGGTCAACTGCGACAGCTGCTGTCCTTGTTGGGCAATCTGCTGCGATTGCTGAGCGACCACCGTGGGAAGATCAGCGAGACTTGGCAGCGGCACCTCAGCGGGATCCATGGCCGGATCTACTGTCACGATTCGGCTTCCAGGTGGTGGATCCTCTGTGTCAGCGAGGGATTGGCGTGGACCGTGCTAGTGGACCGGTTCTAAGAGGCTACTGGTTTTCACCAGAGCCCGCCGCAAAGCGGGATGGTCTTGCTGCGGCAGTAGCAACCAGGTCGTATCCACTAGCAACGGCTCTACCTCGCTGACTGCTGAGAAGGCGTGGGACAGAAGGACTAGGCAGAGGCAAGGTCAGACGTAGCAGAAGGTCGGGGGCAGGCGGCAAGGTTCGTAGTCAAGATGGGTAGCAGAAGTTCAGGTACACAGGCTTTGGACACACTAAACGCTTTCACTGGCACAAGGCAACAAGATCCGGCAAGGGAGTGCATGGGAGGAGGTCAGATATAGTCAGGGACCAGGTGGAAGCTAATTAAGCTAATTGGGCCAGGCACCAATCATTGGTGCACTGGCCCTTTAAGTCTCAGAGAGCTGGCGCGCGCGCGCCCTAGAGAGCGGAGCCGCGCGCGCCAGCACATGACAGCAGGGGACCGGGACGGGTAAGTGACCTGGGATGCGATTCGCGAGCGGGCGCGTCCCGCTGTGCGAATCGCATCCCCAACGGCCAAGATAGTGCAGCGCTCCCGGTCAGCGGGACTGACCGGGGCGCTGCAGGGAGAAAGACGCCGTGAGCGCTCCGGGGAGGAGCGGGGACCCGGAGCGCTAGGCGTAACAGCGTCTCACCGGTGTGGGGCGCTAATTAGCAAACAGTTTGCGGTATTGCCTCGGCGCTACTTAGTGATGTCACTATTATTGTAGGGCACGGAAGCCGGGTCAGATCCAATGCATTTCGGATAGTTCGCTATCCTTCCTCAGGGATGGGTGATCCCCCCAGGTCAATACTACTTATAATGTCTGCTCTTCAATAGTCCGGTATTTGAAGGGAACGTCCGCAAAAGATGCATAGTTGACTTTGCACACTATATATTCTCAATATATATGATAATTCCTGATGATAAAGCTTATTTGGAGTTTCCTCAAAATGGAATATAACAACTTATATATCCCATATAGAAATGGGCACTTTGGATTTCTCATATTGCAAAAATAGAATTTGGAGGTAATTAACAGCAGCGGACTGCACCCTGTGGTGTAAAAAACGCATCAAAACCGCATATTGAAAAAAATGCAGTCTGAACACTGACTTAGTAAAATTTTCCCAAAATGACCTGGAGCATAAAGTTCAAAATTAACATGCTGGAATGGAATACATGATGGAATTATAGAATAGTATTGAACTAAAGAAAAGCAAAACGTTCAAAGTCTGCATTCAGACCGAACGGTGTCGTAGAATTCAGATTGAATATCCATCGGCTCTCTGCCCTGGGCATGGCTGCCGGATGGTCACCTCCCCTCCAGTGTCGTTTAATTTGTTCTATACCAAAGAACTCTGAATTGTTAAAAGAGGCATCGTGTTTATCCAAATAATGTTTAGACAGCGGATGTCCAGCAAATTTCCTTTCAATGTTATAAATATGTTCTCCGATCCTGGTGGGTAGGAGACGCTTTGTCCTGCCTACATAGGGGCACTGTACGCCATATATCACATTCTTAGATTTGCAGTTCAGATGTGTTCTAATTTTCTGTTTGAAATTACCATCCCAACTCTCTACTACCGTATGAGGGGTTAATTTTCCTATCTTTCTGCAACCTTTACATGAACGGCAATGATGGAGACCTGGAGGGTTAAGGAATGTTTGATGGATATTTTTATTTTTATTACTAGCTGAGTACCCGGCGTTGCCCGGTTTTTTTCTTCCTGATCCTTGTTGGGGAGGAAAATAAACAAAGTAGGAAGCTTTTGACTTCATATCCCGTCCTCATATATTGTTGTCATATCCCGACCTCCTATCCCGTCATCGTATCCCGACCTCCTATCCCGACCTCCTATCCCGACCTCCTATCCCGTCCTCCTATCCCGTCCTCCTATCCCGACCTCCTATCCTGACCTCCTATCCCGTCCATCTATCCCGTCCTCCTATCCCGTCCTTCTATCCCGTCCTCCTTCCCGTCCTCCTATCCTGCCCTCCTATCCCGACCTCCTATCCCGTCCTCCTATCGCGTCCTCCTATCTCGACCTCCTATCCCGACCTCCTATCCCGTCCTTCTATCGCATCCTCCTATCCTGTCCTCCTATCCCATCCTCCTATTCCCTCCTCCTATCCCGTCCTCCTATCCTGTCCTCCTATCCCGTCCTCCTATCCCGACCTCCTATCCCAACCCGTAATATGTGTACCAGTTATTGAAATATCTCCAGCTGTACTGAAGTTATGTGGGAACATACATTTCTCATTGATTTGCATGGGACTTTAAACAAAAACCCTGACCCTCACAAATGGGGGTAGTTAAGGGTTAAATTAACTATCCTATATTTTAAGTGGACATATAAGTAACATGTGATAAAAGTATTATCAAAATATCTCCAGCCGTTTGGAAGTTATGCAGTAACATATAATTCCCATAGACTCGTATGGGACTTTAAACATAAACCCCGCCCCTGGCAAATGGGGGTGAGTAAGGGTTAAATTACCTATCCTATGTTTGTTGTTGACATATAAGTAACATGTGGCCAAGTTTCATGTTAATATCTTTAGCCATTTGGAGGTGATGCTGGAACATACACACACATACATATATACATACACACACACATTTAGTTTTATATATATAGATTAGAACTCTTCACTGTGGGTGCCACCTTATTACCAATATTCGTAGTTTTTCTAAAAATAAATGTGGGTTCTCTCTGTAGACATTGTCCCACAATCCGGTCTTCTTTCAAAATATCCCAGTGTTTCTTCACTATCCTTTTCAGCACGTTACTCTGACTGTTCTAAGTAGTGATAATAGGGACTTTAATGGTTTCATCCACCAGGTCAGTGGCCTCTTTTACTTTTTTAGTAAGTAAGTCACCCCTTTCCACCTCCTTCACTTGTTCCGCAATTGTCTCTAGAGTTTCCTTATTGTAACCTTTCTCCATAAATTTGTTCTGCAGGTCCACTGCTTCTTTGCTATATTCCTCCAATTCTCTACAATTTCTCCTCAGACGGATAAACTGGCTACGGGGAATATTCTTGAGCCAGATGGGTAAGTGACAGCTGTCTAGATTAATATAACTATTCAGTACATCCAGAGTAAGTTTGAATGTATTTATATATATATATATATATATATATATATATATATATATATATATTTCCTCTTTTTTTGTTCCTGTGCGCCGATACGCTAGTTTAATACTAAGCTGTGCATTCACTATCTATGTGAGGAGTTGTCAGGACCCTCTCAGCGTTATCTTGGCAGCCAGTAACACATCGTTCCAGCGCTAGTGATATCCATATATTTGTATTTTAAAATGTGTTGTATCTTTAAGAGTTATGTCATATGATTGTTACCCAGGAGGTACCAGTGACCAGGTGATCCCAAGAGTGACCTATGGGCTCCCTGCTAGTCTCCCCCATATAAGCCCTTGGTGGAGCTTCTCTCTCTTCGGCTGAGGTCCAGTGCAGTCGTCTAGTGTGTGTGTCCAGAGTGTTGGAGACCTCAAAGTCCAGTCCTGCAGCCGCCATCAAGACAAGTAAGATAAAGTCACAGCTTTATGAGTCAAGTCAGTCTCTGTCATCTGTCAAGTCAGCGTGGTCGGCATTTAATTGTCCAGTCCTTAAGGTCTCTGAGTCACTGGTCACCTCCGTGGGCCCTGGCTGAACTGTATAGACTTCACCAACTGTCTACCCTCAGTAAAGCTACAGTTGTCCGTAGCTTGGCGTCGGAGTCTTTATTTCCCCCGTGCCTAGCCCAGGATACAGCGGTATACCTTCGGGTGGTATTGAGGCTAAACCACGCCCTCGCATCACAAATACAAGTGGTTAATGCCATCTGCCCCTAGGGTAACCACATCTGCCCTCATCACACCCCGCTAACACACATTTATATCCATTGTCAGGAAAGGGTTGATAAATAATTGACCAGAAATGAAGCCGACAACTTTTATGTGATGCAACAGATAGTGTTTATTAGAAAGTGGTCATTGAAATGTAATTTTTGTAATGTAATTTTTGTAATATATGATAATGCAGATGACACAATGTAATGTTATTAATGTAATAATTTCCAGTCAATTTCATCTTCATTAATTTAGAAGTTTAAGACCTGACTGAATTTTCTTACGAATCTGTTACTGATTTATAATTAAATCATTTGTGGGTGTTAGAGTCACCCGGATAATGCTCTACAAAAAATTCTTTCTTGGGTAGCCGAGGTGAGTATCCGTAGTATTTGGCCAAATTTGGTTACTAGCTCTCAACTGGGGCGGCTCAAGCCTGGGGGCCAATATTTATTCCATATGTCTACATGGCAGGGTAGGTAAGGCGGGCACTTACATATTATCAACAATGTATAGGAAAAATACAAAAATGATAAGAAAACAGAATAAACCAGAACATCTCTGAAAGCCGTATATACAGGTCTGACTTCAGTTAGATATAGATTTCCTTTTTCTTGCCTCTAGAAACTAACTCTTCTGATAAGGAAAACTTAAAGGAGTAGTCCGGGATGGAAAAATTGTCCCCCATACTTTCGGCAGTAAAAAAATAAAGAGATACATACGTTCCTTCGCTCCCCCGGTGTCTCCGGTAACCCACTCCGGTCTCGGCCGCGATCCTCTTCCTGGTTGCCTATGGTCGGTGAGTCATACTGCACTCACCGGCCATAAGTCCCGACTCGGCAGGCGATATGCTGAGCGGCAGTGTACTGGGTGGCCGGCAGCAGGTACTGGGTGGTCGGTGAGTCATACTGCACTCAGCCAATCACCGGCCAATCACAAGCTGCAGCGAAGTCTCGACTCGGCCAGCAATAGGCTGAGTGACAGTGTGACGTTTTCGGCCCCGGCACCAAGTGCCGGGGCCGAAAACGTCACACTGCCGCTCGGCCTATCGCCGGCCGAGTCGGGACTTCGCTGCGGCCTGTGATTGGCTGAGTGCAGTATGACTCACCGACCACCGGCAACCAGGAAGAGGATCGCGACAGAGATCGGAGTGGGTTACTGGAGGCACCGGGGGAGTGAAGGAAGGTATGTATCTCTTTATTTTTTTTACTCCTGGCAGTATGGCGGACAATTTTTCCATCCCGGAGTACTCATTTATTCTGTAAAATAAACAAATTCAGCCAGTAAATTATATATATATAGCTATTATAAAAGGAAATGCATGTGAAGCCTTATAATAAACCATGGATACAGAAATGCTGGAGATTGATAAGTTCCGAAGGTCTGACTGGGTAAGCTTTGTAATCGAGCTCAATCTGGAAAAGCCCTCGGTCACAGTCTTTTCCACTTACATGGGTATTGTCTGCTGCCCGGATATTGTACAGGCCATAGGTGTCAATGCCTCCAGTCTTTACACATTTCACCTGCGATTTCCCTCGGTTTCCCAGGCGTCCAGTACACTCTCCATTGGAGAACCATATGGTCACTGAAAGCACATTACAATTATCATAGCAGATGTGCATGGATTTTACTTTTCTGTTGTTTAAGGGAAATCTATGAACCTTTCCTCCAGATGTAAAACTTCTATCAGTGTCTGTACTATAGAATAGCTGGAGGCCTTCAATAAAACTCCTTTCTTTATGATAGATTGTGACTGTTTCCATATCACCAATCCTTTCGTATTTCTCGTCGTGATCTATATGTATTCTTTCTATAACATTGATGCTGGTCACATTACCTTCCCTTGTGTTGTCATCACCTGGTGTATATAAAACTGATTTTCTTTCTTTCCCATCAAGATGTGGTGAAATGGGGCCAAAGCTAGCTATAGACATGGATGACGGTATCACTGAGGGGTTATCTTCATTCCCGGGAATGAAATTATCCAGGTAGAAGGTTGGCACCAGTATTTGCAGCATTTCACCGTTCCGAAAACCAAACATCTTCTTTTTCACAGCTTCACATATAGGTTTTAAATAATCTCTTTTGTAACCAACATAAGTAGAATCTGTATACCTAACCCTATCTTTGCCTATTTGATCAAAAACTTCTCCATATGGTATCCGTGTAAATGTTATGACTGCGGTAGACACCGGAACAAGAGTAGTACCTACGTCTACAATGATTTGTGATTTTCTCCATTCAACCCATTTGGGATAAATGTCTTTTATGAAATCTTTATATGAAGAAATCTGATCTTCCAGATCCTTCCTCCACACTGGAGTATTGTCCTCATCGTACATCTCCTTTCCATGTTGAAGTCTCTCCTTGAGGATCAGTAGATGTTGAGTGCTGTGAGTGACCACTAGAGGGATCAGCTGCACAGAGTTTTTGGACTGTGTTAGCTTGATGCACAATTCATTACAGGCATGGATCAGCGTTGACATCAAGGAGCCCTTTTCTCTGATCTGAGCGTCTACATACCCCTGCATGGTTTTCTGTATGGCCCGGATTTCATTATTTCTCTCCTGAAGTTCATGGTGAAGGATTTTTTCATCTATCAATCCTTCTACTTGCTCTTTTATTAGACTCCAGATATCTGGCCCTAAATCTGGCCACAATTTGCCTAAAAGAAAACTAACCATTTTTCCAATTGGGACGCCTCCAATCGGTGGAACATTTCCTATGATGGTGACCAAAATGCTTTTTACTCTAGAATTCCATGTATCTCCCGGAGATCCTGTGCTTTTACTTCCTATGAACATACAGACATAAAAAAGTGTTTATATCATGCAAATTCAATTATAGTAACTTTTGAAAGAAATTTTCCATAGTTGTCTGTTTTATATAGGCCCCAATGTTATAGAACCACAATGCAATAGTAATCTATATATAGAAAACTCAATGGCCCTGATTTACTAACGTGAACCCAAGTGTTTTTGTCGGGTTTAGCACCTAATATTCTGTTGCACGATGTATGCAACAGTGTGTGCAACCAAAAAAAACTGAGGTTTTTAATGATGTTTAGTTGTTCACAACAACAGCCATTAGAGATGTTATTTGCATCTCTCAGGCTAAATTAACAAGCTGGTGGTTAATTTTGTGCCCTTTAGTCAGCCTTTCTTTACATGTACTATTTTTGTGAACTTTAACTCCTTAAGGACCCAGGACGTACGGGGACATCCCCACACCCTGGGCTTTAAGGACCCAGGACGTCCCCAAAATGCTTCAGCAGGCATCCAGGGCAAACGCCGAGGGGGGCCATGTAGGCCCCCCATGTCGGCGATCGTCGCAAATCACGAGGGAAATCGCCCCTGCGATCTGCGGCGTTACCGGGCTGATCGGGTCTCTGGGACCCGAACGCCCGGTAACTTTGCATGATCTTGGTTGTCACAGACAGCCAGGACCATGCTGAAGGCTAGGAGCGAGGTGGCAAGCCGGCCACCTCCTCCTATACCCTGCGATCCATCGGTTAGCTAACCGACCAATCGCAGGGGGGGGGTTACTTCCTCCCGGCCTGCCCGGCCTCTGGAAATCCGGAGAGAAGAGAACGGGAGGAAGACCGGAGGACGCGACGGGGGACGGGGGAGTGCTGGGGCCCGGCCCCTGTACTTACCTCGTCCCTGAAGACCCTGATCCCAGCGGCGGAGATGGCGGCGGTGGCAACAGGTGAGTGGATCTGCGGCGGCGTTGCGGGACCTTTGCAGCAGTCCAGACCGCCGTAAAGCGACATGCATTGCTCCATCCGGTCCCCTTACACTACAACTCCCAGCATGCCCAGACAGCTCTTGGCATCTGGGCATGCTGGGAGTTGCAGTTTTGCAACATCTGGAGGTCCACAGTTTGGAGACCACTGGGCCCTTCCAGATGTTTCAAAACTACACAACCTCAGCATACCCTTACTGTCCAGGCATGCTGGGAGCTGTAGTTCTGTAACATCTGGCCCTTCAGATGTTGCAGAACTACAACTCCCAGCATGCCTGGGCAGTTTTGGCATACTGGGAGTTGTAGTTTTGCAACATCTGGAATGGCACAGATTGGGAACCACTGTATTAGTGGTCTGCAAACTGTAGTCCTCCAGATGTTGCAAAACTACAACTCCAAGCATGCTGGGAGTTGTAGTTCGGCAACATCTGGCTCTAAAGATGTTGCCGAACTACTACTTCCAGCATGCCTGAGAATGTTTGGGAGTTGTGGTTTTGCAACAACAGGAGGCAAACTGGTTGGGAAACATTGTCTGTTTCCTAACTCAGTGTTTCCCAACCTGTGTGCTTCCAGCTGTTGCAAAACTATAACTACCAGTATGCACTGATAGACCGTGCATGCTGGGAGTTGTAGTTTTACAACAGCTGGAGGCCCCCCCCCCCCCCCCCCTGTGAATGTACAGGGTACATTCACATGGGCAGGGGGCTTACAGTGAGTATCAGGCTGCAAGTTTGCGATGCAGCAAATTTTGCGCGGCAGCTCAAACTCGCAGCGGGAAACTCGCTGTAATCCCCCACCCATGTGACTGTATCCTAAAAACACTACACTACACTAACACAAAATAAAATAAAAAGTAAAAAACACTACATATACACATACCCCTACACAGCCCCCCTCCCCTCCCCAATAAAAATGAAAAACGTCTGGTACACCACTGTTTCCAAAATGGAGCCTCCAGCTGTTGCAAAATCACAACTCCCAGTATTGCCGGACAGACGTTGACTGTCCAAGCATGCTGGGAGTTTAGCAACAGCTGGAGGCACCCTGTTTGGGAATCACTGGCGTAGAATACCCCTATGTCCACCCCTATGCAAATCCCTAATTCAGGCCTCAAATGCACATGGCGCTCTCACTTCGGAGCCCTGTCGTATTTCAAGGCAACAGTTTAGGGCCACATATGGGGTATTTCCGTACTCGGGAAACAAATGTTGGGGGGCTTTTTCTCCTTTCACCCCTTATGAAAAGGTGAAGTTGGGGTCTACACCAGCATGTTAGTGTAAAAAAATTAGTTTTTTACACTAACATGCTGGTGTTGCCCTATACTTTTCATTTTGACAAGAGGTAAAAGGGAAAAAAGCCCCCCAAAATTTGTAATGCCATTTCTCCAGACTACGGAGATACCCCATATGTGGGCGCAAAGTGCTCTGGGGGCGCACAACAAGGCCCAGAAGGGAGAGTGCACCATGTACATTTGAGGTGATTTGCACAGGGGTGGCTGATTTTTTTACGTATGCAAAAGTCGTGAAACCCCTGTGGGGTATTAAGGCTCACTTTATTCCTTGTTACGTTCCTCAAGGGGTCTAGTTTCCAAAACAGTATGGCATGTGTTTTTTTTTTGCTGTTCTGGTACCATAGGGGCTTCCTAAATGCAACATGCCCCTGAGCAAAATTTGCTCTCAAAAAGACAAATATGACTCCTTCTCTTCTGAGCATTGTAGTTTGCCCGTAGTGCACTTCAGGTCAACTTATGGGGTACCTCCATACTCAGAAGAGATGGGGTTACAAAATTTGGGGGGTATTTTCTGCTATTAACCCTTGCAAAAATGTGAAATTTGGGGAGAAACACACATTTTAGTGAATTTTTTTTTTTTTTGTTTTACATATGCAAAAGTCGTGAAACACCTGTGGGGTATTAAGGCTCACTTAATTCCTTGTTACGTTCATCAAGGGGTCTAGTTTCCAAAATGGTATGCCATGTGTTTTTTTTTTTTTTTTTTTGCTGTTCTGACACCATAGGGGCTTCCTAAATGCAACATGCCCCCCAAAAACCATTTCAGAAAAACGTACTCTCCAAAATCCCCTTGTCGCTCCTTCGCTTCTGAGCCCTCTATTGCGCCCGCCGAACAATTTACATAGACATATGAGGTATGTCCTTACTCGAGAGAAATTGGGTTACAAATTTTGGGGGCTTTTTCCTCCTATTACCCCTTGTAAAAATTCAAAAATTGGGTCTACAACAACATGCAAGTGTAAAAAATGAAGATTGTGAATTTTCTCCTTCACTTTGCTGCTATTCCTGTGAAACACCTAAAGGGTTAATACACTTACTGAATGTCATTTTGAATACTTTGGGGGATGCAGTTTTTATAATGTGGTAATTTGTGGGGTATTTCTAAGATGAAGACCCTTCAAATCCACTTCAAACCTGAACTGGTCCCTGAAAAATAGTGAGTTTGGAAATTTTGTGAAAAATTGGAAAATTGCTGCTGAACTTTGAAGCCCTCTGAAGTCTTCCAAAAGTAAAAACTCATAAATTTTATGATGCAAACATAAAGTAGACATATTGTATATGTGAATAAAAAAATTATTTTGAATATCCATTTTCCTTACAAGCAGAGAGCTTCAAAGTTAGAAAAATGCAAAATTTTCAAATTTTTCATAAAATTTTGGGATTTTTCACCAAGAAAGGATGCAAGTTACCACAAAATTTTGCCACTATGTTAAAGTAGAATATGTCCCGAAAAAACAATCTCGGAATCAGAATGATAACTAAAAGCATTCCAGAGTTATTAATGTTTAAAGTGACAGTGGTCAGATGTGCAAAAAATGGCCGGGTCCTAAGGTGTAAAATGGCCTGGTCCTTAAGGGGTTAAAATTAAATTTGACTGGTGATGGATATTTTGATTGTTATTGCTTTGAACAGATTCATTTTCTACAAACGTCCTCTCTTCTCAATAGGATCTCCATGTCTCCATTTTTTCTTTTTTACCCGGGTTTTACCAGCCTAGTTTGTGCAACCTAAACAATATTCCGTGCGACAGAAAAAAACTGACACTAGCGACACAATAGTAAATAAGGTGAGAAAAATAGTGGAGGAAAAACAAAAACACTCCAAAAAAGTAAGTAAATGAGGGCCAATGTGTGTGTATGTATATATGTATGTATGTGTGTGTGTGTATGTGTGTGTGTGTGTGTCTATGTGTGTGTGTATGTGTGTGTGTGTGTGTATGTGTGTGTATGTATGTATGTATGTATGTATGTGTGTGTGTGTGTATGTTCCGGCATCACGTCAAAACCGCTAAAGAATTTATCATGAATCTTGGTCACATGTTACTTATATGTCAACAACAAACATAGGATAGATGATTTAACCCTTACTCACCCCCATTTGCCAGGGGCGGGGTTTAAGTTTAAAGTCCCATACAAGTCTATGGGAAATATATGTTACTGCATGACTTCCAAACGGCTGGAGATATTTCGATAATACTTGGTCACATGTTACTTATATGTCCACTTAAAATATAGGATAGTTATTATACTGAATACTGAATAGTTATTGCTTAATTTTATGTCTGATACTTGTCTTTGTTTGTACCTCATAATTGTAAGCCCTGCGGAATCTGTAGGCGCTATATAAATAAATAAAATAAAAAATAAATAAATAGGATGGTTAATTTAACCCGTAACTACCGCCATTTGTGAGGGTCAGGGTTTTTGTTTAAAGTCCCATGCAAATCAATGGGAAATGTATGTTCCCACATAACTTCCGTACGGCTGGAGATATTTCAATAATACCTGGTACACATATTACTTATATGTCAAATAAAAATATATGATCGTTAAATTAAGACAGTTTTTTGTTTCAAGTCCCATGCAAGTATATGGGACTTCCAGTACCTTACTCCACAAGCACCGCTCTGCATCTCCTGGTGAATGTGTCACTCCGGCTTGCAAGCCACACCCCATCTCACAAAGACACGCCCACAGTTAAGCCTCACCCCTTTTATTTTCTACTTTTTTGTGCATCGGTCACGCTTGCAAATCACGCACAGTCCCACAAAGCCACGTGCCCTTCTATTTTCAACTAACAATATCTTCATAAAAAATCAGTCCCACCTAAGGATATGAGGATGGGGCATAAGGACGAGATATGAGGACAGGATATGAGGATGGGACATAAGGACAGGATATAAGGATGGGATATGAGGACAGGATATGAGGTTGGGATGTGAGGTCGGGATATGAGGATGGGATGTGAGGTCGGGATATGAGGACGGGATATGAGGTCGAGATGTGAGGTTGGGGTATGAGGACGGGATATGAGGTCAGGATAGGAGGATGGGATATGAGGACAGGATAGGAGGTCAGGATATCAGGACGGGATATGAGGTTGAGATAGGAGGTTGGGATATGAGGACGGCCAATGAGAACGGGATATGAGGACTGGATAGCAGGTTGGGATAGGAGGTCAGGATAGGAGGTCGAGATATGAGGATGGGATATGAGGTCGGGATATGAGGATGGGATATGAGGACGGGATATGAGGTCGAGATAGGAGGACGGGATAGGTGGTCGGGATATGAGGACAGGATGTGAGGTCAAGATATGAGGTCGGGATATGAGGATGGGATATGAGGTTGGGATGTGAGGTCGGGATATGAGGATGGGATGTGAGGTCGGGATATGAGGACGGGATATGAGGTCGAGATGTGAGGTTGGGGTATGAGGACGGGATATGAGGTCAGGATAGGAGGATGGGATATGAGGACAGGATAGGAGGTCAGGATATCAGGATGACACCAAGCTTTGTAGCACGGTACAGTCTATAGAGGATGTGCATAAGTTACAAGATGACTTGGATAGACTAAGTGTCTGGGCATCCACTTGGCAAATGAGGTTCAATGTGGATAAATGTAAAGTTATGCATCTGGGTACTAATAACCTGCATGCGTCGTATGTCTTAGGGGGGATTAAACTGGCAGAGTCACTGGTAGAGAAGGATCTGGGTGACTTGTAGATCACAGACTACAAAATAGCATGCAATATCAGGCTGCTGCTTCCAAAGCCGGCAGGATATTGTCATGTATAAAAAGAGGCATGGACTCGAGGGGCAGGGACATAATACTCCCCCTTTATAAATCATTGGTACGGCCTCACCTGGAATATGCTGTTCAGTTTTGGTCGCCTGTTCATAAAAGGGACACTGCGGAGTTGGAAAGGGTGCAGAGACGCGCGACTAAACTAATATGGGGCATGGAACATCTTAGCTATGAGGAGCGATTAAAGGAGTTACAATTGTTTAGTCTTGAGAAGAGACGTTTAAGGGGGGATATGATAAACGTATATAAGTATATAAATGGCCCATACAAAAAATATGGAGAAAAACTGTTCCAGGTTAAACCCCCCCAAAGGACGAGGGGGCACTCCCTCCGTCTGGAGAAGAAAAGGTTTAGTCTAAAGGGGCGGCACGCCTTCTTTACCGTGAGGACTGTGAATTTATGGAACGGTCTACCTCAGGAACTGGTCACAGCAGGAACAATTAACAGCTTTAAAGCAGGGTTAGCTACATTCCTGGAACAAAATAACATTAATGCTTATGCAGAATTATAAAACTACATCCCTTTCCCTTATCCCCTTACATCCTTCCCTTCAATCCCCTGGTTGGACTTGATGGACGTATGTCTTTTTTCAACCATACTAACTATGTAACTATGATGGGATATGAGGTCGAGATAGGAGGTCGGGATATGAGGACGGCAAATGATAACGGGATATGAGGACTGGATAGGAGGTTGGGATAGGAGGTCAGGATAGGAGGTCGAGATATGAGGATGGGATATGAGGTCGGGATATGAGGATGGGATATGAGGACGGGATATGAGGTCGAGATAGGAGGACGGGATAGGTGGTCGGGATATGAGGACAGGATGTGAGGTCAAGATAGGAGGTCGGGATATGAGGATGGGATAGGAGGAGGGGATATGAGGTCGAGATACGAGGACGGGATAGGAGGTCAGGATATTATGACGGGATATGAGGGCGGGATATGAGGACGGGATATTTCCTGGCCTCATTGTGGTGGAACATCGTTCTGCAGAATTTTGATCCAGTGGGCCGTAAAAGACTTGTATTGGCCCTGGCCATAGCTTCTACTCCATGTACCTACCGTGCTATGCACTCTACTGCACACTGTTACGCCGAGCGCTCCGGGTCCCTGCTCCTCCCCGGAGCGCTCACGGCGTCTCTCTCCCTGCAGCGCCCCGGTCAGACCCGCTGACCGGGAGCGCTGCACTGACATTGCCGGCGGGGATGCGATTCGCACAGCGGGACACGCCCGCTCGCTAATCGCATCCCAAGTCACTTACCCGTCCCGGTCCCCGGCTGTCATGTGCTGGCGCGCGCGGCTCCGCTCTCTAGGGCGCGCGCGCGCCAGCTCTCTGAGACTTAAAGGGCCAGTGCACCAATGATTGGTGCCTGGCCCAATTAGCTTAATTAGCTTCCACCTGCTCCCTGGCTATATCTGATCTCCTCCCTTGCACTCCCTTGCCGGATCTTGTTGCCTTGTGCCAGTGAAAGCGTTTAGTGTTGTCCAAAGCCTGTGTTCCTGAACTCCTGCTATCCATCTTGACTACGAACCTTGCCGCCTGCCCCGACCTTCTGCTACGTCTGACCTTGCCTCTGCCTAGTCCTTCTGTCCCATGCCTTCTCAGCAGTCAGCGAGGTTGAGCCGTTGCTAGTGGATACGACCTGGTTGCTACTGCGGCAGCAAGACCATCCCGCTTTGCGGCGGGCTCTGGTGAACACCAGTAGCCTCTTAGAACCGGTCCACCAGCACGGTCCACGCCAATCCCTCGCTGACACAGTGGATCCACAACCTGTAAGCCGAATCGTGACACACACCGACAACTGCATAAAGTGGCTAAACATCATATTGTCAGAATATCCCCGCACAACTTGCACAACTCCTGGAAGACAGTGAGAACTTTTCTTGCTGCTGGAACCTATATCACCAGACACTTGGCTGCTGCTGTTGCTACCTGTTGTGGTGCTGGTACTGCCACCAGCATTCTTACTGGCAGAGGACACGGCAAAGGAGTTCTGTCCTCTACCACATCCCACAATTCCTTTACCAGACTTTAAAAAATAAAGACTTGGAAGTTATTTTTATTTTTTTTGGGTGTTAGAAATGCATATTTATGTTGAAATATGCAACAAATGCTATTCCTTTTGTTTATTCATCCCAGAAAATACACATAATTTGTCCTTAGATGGCTATGCCATGTTCACTCTCAAAGCTTTTAATGCATGTTAAAATACAGATCATCCAACTGCTATACTCCGCTTGCCATCCGCTATACAAAGGCATGCAACTGCATAGCATACATGTAAGTCATGCGTTGGGAGAAGGGAATATGGCAGGGGCCTGAGAGTCATGTCTACGACATAACAGGCAGATGCCCGCAGCTCTCAGCAGCTGACATCATCCAGTAATGATGGATATTTGAACTGGCTCTGATATCCGTCATTTAAATGGTTAAATGCCGTGATCAATAGCAATAACGACATTAAAAAAATAAATGCCAGTAATCCCTGGTGTCTAGGGGACCCATCGGCAGCTCTGCAAAGTAATCACGGCTGCCAATGCGTGGCTGTAGAAAAACGGGGACTTACCCGTCCTTCCTGGTGCATGGTGGATCAGCGATTTGTTAAGGCTACCTTAGGCAGCCCTTAGCAATCGAGCGTCGATAACATAAATCAGTGTAATGCATGGTGAACAGTGTAAATACAAAAAAATTCTAAATGCCAAATTTGATAAATTTTGGTCACACCACATACCAGAAAAAACTTAGCAAAAAGTGATCAAAATATCACATATACTCAAAGGTGGTACCGTGAAAAACTACAACTCATGACACAAAGACAAAAAACCCTAACACTTCTCCGTAGGTTGAAAAATAAAAAGTTATAAGGGTCAGAACTTGACAGGGAACTGATTTTTTTTTTTTTTTTAAGTTTTCTATTTTTTTTTAACCATAAAAACATAAAAGGAAACAAAAATATCCAAGTTTGGTATCACTGGAATCGTACTGACCCATAGAATGAAGAGAGTGTGGCAGATTTACCATGTGTATTGTGACCTCCTATAAAATTATTGCCCCTATTGCCCCACAAAATTGAGCATTTAATATTTTTTTCAATTTTGCCAAACATATATATTTTCTTCTGGCTTTGTCATACTTTAACAAAATAAGTATGTTAAAGGGGTACTCCGGCGAAAAACTTTTTTTTTTTTTTTTATCAACTGGTGCCAGAACGTTAAACAGATTTGTAAATTACTTCTATTTAAAAATCTTAATCCTTCCAGTACTTATCAGCTGCTGTATACTACAGAGGAAGTTCTTTTCTTTTGAATTTATTTTCAGTCTGACCACAGTGCTCTCTGCTGACACCTCTGTCCATGTCAGGAACTGTCCAGAGCAGGAGAGTTTTGCTATGGGGATTTTCTCCTGCTCTGGACAGTTACTGACATGGACAGAGGTGTCAGCAGAAAGCACTGTGGTCAGACTGGAAAGAAATAAAATAAAAAACTTCCTCTGTAGTATACAGCAGCTGATAAGTACTGGAAGGATTAAGATTTTTAAATAGAAGTAATTTACAAATCTGTTTAACTTTCTGGCACCAGTTGATTTAATAAAAATAGTTTTTCACCGGAGTACCCCTTTAAGAATGTCCCTATTCTGACCCCCTATAACTATCTCATCCTGCCACCGACATATGGGAGAGGAAAGAGAGCTGGCACTACTACCTTTGTAGCTCCTGACTGAATGATCCTCTGGTGCTCGCTCAGTAGATTACAGGAAAAAATCCATTCAATGAGAAATAGATACAAGTGGCACTCACCCTCCATGCTTCAGGCTGGTAATTTACTGTGGGTGTATAAGTGGTACAGAAGAGAAGAGCGACAAACGTTTTACACTTCACGTGTTTCTCCTGGCTCATCACAATCACACCCCCCTCTGTTTTATACTCCAGCCTCTCCCTGTGAGCGACATGCAGGAAGCCCCAATCCCCCCCCCCCCCAGACCCCCTCCTGATCCTCCTGGGTGCTGTGTCAGCTCACTGCCCATATCACATGCTCCTGGGTCAGCATGCCAACCAGAGGACACAATAGAGCAGTAACATCATCACTTCAGTGTAACGCTGCAATCCAAAGCTACCTACCGTATTCTTTGAGCAAAAATAAATGTATGACTCCATATCAGCATGGCTTTATGAGGGATCGGTCCTGTCAAACTAACCTGATCAGCTTTTATGAGGAGGTGAGCTCCAGACTGGACCAGGGGCAATCGCTGGATGTCGTATATCTGGATTTTTCCAAAGCATTTGATACGGTGCCTCATAAAAGGTTGGTGCATAAAATGAGAAGGATGGGGCTGGGGGAGAATGTGTGTGAGTGGGTAAGTAACTGGCTCAGTGATAGGAAACAGAGGGTGGTTATTAATGGTACTTATTCTGATTGGGTGACTGTTATTAGTGGGGACCACAGGGGACAGTCTTGGGTCCTGTTCTATTTAATATATTAATGAATGACCTTGCAGAGCAGTTGAATGGTAAAGTAGCAATCTTTGCAGATGATACTAAACTCTGTAAAGCGGTAAACACAATAGAGGACAGTGCACTGTATATAATAGATAACACAATAGAGGATAGTGCACCATTACAAATGGATCTGGATAGGTTGTAGGTTTGGGCTGGGAAGTGGCAGATGAGGTTCAACACTGATAAATGTAAGGTAATGCACATGGGAAGGAAAAATCCGGGCTGGGATTATGTATTAAATGGGAGAACACTTGGGACGACTGACATGGAAAAGGATTTGGGAGTCTTAGTTAACAGTAAATTTAGCTGTAGTGACCAGTGTCGGGCAGCTGCTGCCAAGGCAAATAAAAACATGGGGGGCATCAATGGGGGCATAGATGCCCACGACAAGGAAATAATTCTAACGCTGTACAAATCACTAGTCAGACCACACATGGAATACTGTGTACAGTACTGGTCAGAACACACATAGAATACTGTGTACAGTACTGGGCACCAGTGTACAAGAAAGATGTAGTGGAGCTGGAGAGGGTTCAAAGACGGGCAACCAGGGTAAAATGGGGAATGGGAGGACTACAGTACCCAGAAAGATTATCAGAATTAGGGTTATTTAGTTTAGAAAAAAGAAGGCTTAGGGGAGACCAAATAACTATGTATAAATATATCAGGGGCCGTACAGAGATCTCTCCCATGATCTATATATACCCAGGACTGTATCTATAACAAAGGGGCATCCTCTACGTCTAGAGGAAAGAAGGTTTCTACACCAGCACAGACAGGGGTTCTTTACTGTAAGAGCAGTGAGACTGTGGAATTCTCTGCCTGAGGAGGTGGTCATGGTGAACTCTGTAAAAGAGTCCAAAAGGTTTTTTTTTTGGGAGAACAATAACATTGATGGATTGGTTATGTATACTAGATTTATAGGGAAAGAACGTTGATCCAGGGATATTCTGAGGCCAGATTTGGAGTCGGGAAGGAATTTTTACCTCTAGTATGAGGTTTTTTTGCCTTCCTCTGGATCAACTCAGTAGGGACTCATTAGGGATATAGGTTGAACTTGATGGACTCTGGTCTTTTTTTAACCTTATGAACTATTGACTGCATAGTACAGAGCAGCACACACTTCACCACACACTTCACCATAGAGAACACATACTTCAATACACAGACTATACAAACTTATTATAGGAATATTTTAGAAAAACGCTCATGTCTAATTTGTCGATCAGACCTAACGATCCCATAGCGTCCGTCTTGAGGATCCAATTTGCTTCTGTAATAATAATTTCTCTTCTATTATAAGGACCATTAACCACTTCCAGTCCTGCAACTTTTTAAACTGAAAGATCGCTATTATGATGACAACGCGTTTCGATCCTGAACTAGGATCGAAACGCGTTGCCAACATAAAATAAAAATTGTTCAGTACCTCTCCTGGAGCCAGCGCCTTCATCTAGGGGTACAAGTTTTCATACCCTTTATGTGAACATAGGCTCACTCTTACATACGGATCCCTGATCGTTTGGTCTACGTAGTGGCCACATGGACACATGATCACATAAACTACATACAAGTAATAAACTGTTAGATGTAACATTCTACACATCCTAATCTAAGGAATTTAGCTTCCATATTCAAAAGGCAGTGAGTGCACTGTCTACACAGGGCACACTGGGTCAGCATCCTTTAGAACGAGGATCCACCGCAACAGGGCCAGGATATAGTAGTGACACCTTAACAGTTGCGCCAATCCAGTTCAATTTCTGACGCCTCTCGTCTATCCTCCTCCTCATCCAGGTTCTCATCGACCGACATCTTGTTTCCTTCCACAGGGAAGTTTCCCCTCGTTCTTCTTCCTCCTCCTTTCAGCGCTGCCAGGGGGAGAAAAGCCACACAGGGAGGGTTGCTTCCTTTGGATAGGGGATAAGATGTCTAAGCGCCGGAGTACCCTTTTAAATTTCCTTTTCGTACACCCTATATATTTCAAATTGCAATTGGTGCACTCTATGACATATACAACATTCGTGCTGCGATGAGATACCTTTTTACAGGAAACTCCCTATTGCCTGTTATGTTTTTAAAGCTCTTCGTTACTTGGACATATTGGCATGTCTTACAAGCCGTCCAGCTGCAGCGATAAAATGCTTATGGTGTCCTCTCCATTACCTTCACTTTCTTCTCCTTAAAGGGGTACTCCGCCCCTAGACATCTTTTCCAAAGGATAGGGAATAAATGTCTGATCACGAGGAGTCCTGCAGCTGGGACCCCAGCAATCTCTGTGCAACACCCGGCATTCATTTAGAATGCTTGGTGCGAGCGGCAGGGGTCGTGACGTCATGGCCACGCCCCTTGTTACATCATGCCATGCCCCCTCAATGCAAGCCTATGGGAGGAGAGGGGCAGCCGCGCCTCTCCCATAGACTTGCATTGAGAGGGTGTGGCATGATGTAACAAGGGGCGTGGCCATGACATCACGACCCCCGCGGCTCGCTCCAACCATTCAGAACAAAATGTTCCAAACGCGGGGGCAGCGGAGTACCCCTTTAAAGCATTTCTGCCCTTTTAAAAGATTTGACCTGCATAATTTTGTTATAGAAAAGGAGTATTCCAATATCAGAAAATTTTATTTAAACAGATTTATAACCCCAGGAAAAATAATTTACTAATATAGTTCCAGAATGTATCTTATGACAGGAATTTGTGTAGTCCTTTCATTGTCAGTGTGTTGTTGTCTCTGCTTCTTCCCAGCTCCTCCCTTTCTCCTGACGAAAAGTCGTGTAGTCCTCTTGTGGTGACCCACCGGGTGAATGGCGGGACCACCGGTGTTGCGGTGTGAGTGGTGGGATCTGATATTATCAACCCCGGGCCGGATGACTGGTGATGTGGGGCGGAGGCTTGTGACATCACGGCAACGCCCCGCTCATGAAATCGCGGCCACGCTCCGCTAATGAAGGGGGGGCGGGCATGACCATGACATCACAAGCATCCAGCTGCACCCAACGCTCTACACGAACGCCGGGTGCAGCAGGGAGATCACGGGGGTCCCCCCACAATCAGACATCTTATCTAGGGGCAGAATACCCCTTTAAGCATGGTCCATATAAGTCTGAATTATACAACCAATGTAGATGGCAGCTCTTTTTAGCCATATAACTCCCTACATGTAAAAAAAACAATCACATTCAAGGATATGGATTAAGAAAATGAGAATTGCCTGATAGAGAAGAACATGGGAGACAGGAGGCCTGTCCTGCGCTGCATGGAGTCAGATGTGTGAAGCCGGAGCTCTGCAAGTAAATGGCCGTAACGGCTCTGATACTGGCGGAATCTCCTCCATTTTTGCGCAGACTGCTTCATCTGCACCTACAGCGTCCACTGAGATGAAGGGGAAAACTAGAAAATGCCAGGGCACCGCTTAGCCCTGACCGTTTAGGCCGGCAGGTGCGCCGACCCAAGATGGCGCCAGTTCCCTGCATATGAGCGAGGAAGATGTGGTGAGTGCTGACTGTATAGTATTTTACCATTGGGCATCCAAACCCTCTGGGATGGCGGCTGTCTAACCTTCTGGCTATCTGTCTAACACCCCCACTGCTCTGCAAAGAAGCTCCCCTGCCCAGACCTTGGATAGTCTCCTGGACATGGAGACTCCATCTCTCCCTCCGGATTGTTGCCCCTAAAATGATGCTCCTTCCTAAAATACTTTACCCTTTTCACAATATACCCGTTACCTTCCCGAAATATAGAATTCACCTTCTGCAAAGCCTTCTGGTGAAATTCATTTGGAAGCACCAAAGAGCAAGGGTCTCATGAAAGCTGTTGTGTCTCCCGGATGAAAGAGGAGGTCTAGGGTCCAGCGACCTTTTGAGATATTACCAGGCCACCATTTTAGATCAGTTATGGTCCTGGTGGGTTGTGGACCTGGATAAAAGATGGGTTCAATTTCTATTTAGTACCCAGCCGGCCCCTGCTGAATGAACTATGGGTGTTATTCAATCACAGATCCCAGACTCTAAGTGCAGCTTGTGGACCTCGCCTGGTATCCACATGGTCGCTGACCTTTCTGACTATACAGGGGCTAAGATCATTTGACCAAATAGCTAAACAATTCTATCCCTGTCTAAAGACTTCTATAGATATATTTACATTTAAAGGGGTACTCTGCCCCTAGACATCTTATTCCCTATCCAAAGGATAGGGGCATAAGATGTCTGATCGCGGGGTCCCACCGCTAGGGACCCCAGCGATCTCGGCTGCAGCACCCCAGACACTCGGTGGCGATGCGGGACAGAGGCTGGTGACGTCCATCACTCCCCCTCCCATAGACTTGCATTGAGGGGGCATAGCGTGGCCGTGACGTCATGAGCCTCCAGCACTGCACCCTATGCTCTAAACGAACTCCGGTTGCAGCAGATGTCTAGGGGTGGAATACCCCTTTAAGGCATAATGTTGTGTCACTCAGCTTGCCTCCTTCCCATAACACCTCTTACAGTATGTACTTTTTTAAGCCATAAAGAATAGACAAAGAGGTTTTGCCAGGCCTACCATGTTCTACTTGACCATGGGAATAAGACTACAAAACTCGTACACTAAACAACAATGGGCCTAGGCATTCACACTAACCTCCAAAGTCTCACACAGTGCCTCTCACCTAGAGGCTTTCAGAAAGCTTTTATATAAGTGGTATCTCACCCCTTACAGACTATTCAAATTTTTTCCTGGTAACTCAGATCATGGCTGGCGATGCTATACCCAGGTGAGCACAATACGGCATGTATGGTGGGAATGTGATTATTCAACCCATATGGACACAAATCAACACCTTATTGTGTAATATCATAGTTTACCCCCATCTCCTGGGGTCCAGAAGTGGCTCTGCTGCAGCTCCGCTTAGATGATATTCCTATGCCAGACGCGACTATAATAGTCCACTATCTTATGGTGGCTAAGACAAACATTCAGGGCCGGACTGGTCTACCAGGATACTGGGAAAATTCCTGGTAGGCCACCGGCCCATGCTTCGCTGCCCAATGCAGTAAGCAGCACGGGACGGCCACTGCCTGCCTCACTCCAGCATACAAGGTCCTGACATATCAGAACCTCGTATGCAGCAGGGCAGAGGCAGACTTACCGGCCGGTCCGTTCGGACGTGGTCCGAGGACCCGGCTGATCAAAGGGCCTGCCGCTGCTACTGAGGATCCAGGACACCCGTCCCAGATTCCCAGGCAGATGGCCTCTACTCTGTGTGAGCCACATCTGGGGCCTACACAGAGATTAGTTGTGACCTCCGCCCCCACGCAGTGCAGGTGCCTATGATGTCACTCATCATCACCTACACTGTGGAGGATGGAAGACGCGGGCCCCTGCTGCAAAGGAGATCGCTGCTGTGGACACCAGGTGAGCAATTTTTTTTCCATCAGGGAAGGGAAAGGCATGGGAAGTGTTGGGGCTGGAGGGGGCTGGATTCGGCTGCCTACACCGAACTCTGCTGCCTACACCTACTCTGGGGGAACTCTGCTGCCTACTGTCGTATAATTTATACGCGAGGAAGATAAAGTAATAAATGTTATCTCTCAAAAATAAAATATGAGGGGATGCAGTAGGCTGGACCACCACATGGGAGCCATGGTTCTCCCAGGCCGCTTTATGGTGTTGCTGCATATGTTGACACAAGGACGTGGTGCCAACATTGGGACCCTGGCCACGCATCACCTTCTGCCGACACATCTTGCATTTGGCCAGGTTAACATCCTCAGGATGCTTGATCAAAAACTGCCACACACCGAGTAGCTGATTTTCCCTGCTGCGAAGCAGGTGATCTACCCCGGGCATGTTTGGCTCCAGACTTTCCACTTCCGCCACCATGCTGACTGCCAACCATGCTACCACCTTGCTGCAACCCTCTTCTCCTGAGGATGATGAAGCCCCTTCTGCACCCGGCGATCGGCTCCATCATCATCGATTTGTGTCTGCATGATGTCCTCCTCAGGTTCCTCAACAGTGTCTGCTTAGGGAGCCTGAACGCTCACCTCACCACCTCCCACGTCACTCTCCTCATTACTACTTGCCCGCCTAGTGGAGGAAGCGGCAGATGTTTCCTCCATTTCTTGACTGGGCAGTGCTGCTGACTGTCCTCTAGTAGATCGTCCTCAGTGAATAGTGGAGCTGAACCCTCTTCTGATGATGATGAAGCCCCTTCAGCACACGGCTCCAAAGTACAATCGGCTTCATCATCATCAACAAGTGTCTGCACGTCACTGATGTCCTCCTCAGGTTCCTCAACAGTGTCTGCACGTCACTGATGTCCTCCTCAGGTTCCTCAACAGTGTCTGCTTCAGGAGCCTGAACGCTCACCTCCCAAGTCCCTCTCCTCATAACTACTTGCTTGTATAGCGGAGCAAGCGGCTGATGTCTCCTCCACTTCTTGGCTGGGCAGAAGCTGCTGACTATCCTCTATTACATCGTCCTTACTTAATAGTGGAGCTGAACCCACAGCATAAGATATTTCTGTGGGGGAGGGAACAGCATAAGACAGAGGCAATGGGAGGACTGGGA
Source organism: Hyla sarda (assembly GCF_029499605.1). Classification (NCBI taxonomy): domain Eukaryota; kingdom Metazoa; phylum Chordata; class Amphibia; order Anura; family Hylidae; genus Hyla; species Hyla sarda. The sequence goes on along the minus strand of NC_079192.1, from coordinate 11,738,126 downwards.
CAGCTCTCGGGCCATGCCAGCTGATGGTCGATTACGGCAGATGGGTTGCTGGTCGAGACACGACTGCTAGCTGATACCGGGAGCTCAGGCCTCTCGCTGAGATTCCTGCTGCCACTCTCCCCTAGTCTGCTTGCGACCTCTGCCTGATGAATTTAGGCCTCTGCCACTCCTCTGTGCACGTCCCAGCATTTCTCTGCCTGACATACTTAGTGCGTATATGAGGGGAGGACAATACGCTTCAGTACGCTTAAAACAGTATTTATATACAGTATTTATATGCAACACCAGCAGGTGTGTACTTTTGTCTGGCTTTTCAAAGTATCTAGGCCCTTAAGACTTTAACAGGAACAAAATAGTACACCACTTATATGTACATATGTGGTATGCACTTATGAGGGAAGGACAATGCACTCCAGTACACTTAAAACAGTATTTGTCTAAAACACCAGCAGGTGTGTACTTTTGGCTGGCCTTTCACAGTAACTAGGCCCTTAGGACTATAACAGGAACAAAATGGTACACCACGTAGATGTACATACGTGGCATGCACTTATGAGGGGAGTACAACACGCTCCACTACACTTAAAACAGTATTTGTCTAGAACACCAGCAGGTGTGTACTTTTGGCTGGCCTTTCACAGTAAATAGGCCCTTAAGACTTTAACATCAACATGTACACATGGTACACCACCTATTTACGCACAGGTAACACTTAATAGAGTACAATACACTCCGCTACGCAACCTGTATTAGACACTAATACAAGGTGATTATGGCTTTTAGTGCTCTGTTCACCCTAACTGACTGGCTACTATTAGCTTTTCAGTTGTTGTACACACCAGTGCTGCAGCACACAGTCGCTGTGTACTACACCCAAAATTGCTCTTTCTCTCTCAATCTCTTTCCCTTTCCTATCAGTGCTTCTAGGCTGGATTTGGGCTTGAGGTGAATCGCTGCTGTAAAAATGCTTTTCTGTGCAACACACACTGCTCTCTGTCCCTCTCGCTCTGCAATAGAACTCTGATGTGACTGGCAGCAAGATGGCTGCCGATTATATAGGGCTGTGACATCACAGGGGTGACTGGCTGCTGATAGGCTGCATCCTGCATGTGATTCAGGGTCATTCCTCCTATCCCCCTTCCCGCCTTCCCAGTGTTCCTTGCCCCATGTCCTGACATGTAGATCTGCCATCTTAGATGCCTGGGAGCCTGGACTGCAATAAATGAAGTTTAATGAAGCGATTTATGCGATTGAATCACGGCGATATTCGGATTCGTTGCAAAGCAAATTTTTCTGGAAATTCGTAACAAATTTGGATTTGTCAGATTGGATTTGCTCATCCCTAACAATGGCTATCATATTGACCATGAGGAACATATTGTGCACAGTACAATGAATACAGTGACCGCTCCTCATCTAACCGTAAGAGGCTCAGTGACCTTTGTGTCATTCTCTTCACTCATTCATGGTCAGGTTTTTGGCAGTGGGCCAGCACATATCCTAATGTTATCATTGACAGACATGACCCTTGGTCAGTAGACATTTACTTTTCTGGAGGCTTGTTGGAATTGTAACATTACTGTCAGTAAACATTGTGCAATAATATCAATAGACGTGTTACTCCATCTAATCTATATGGTATAAATGGGACCAAAATAAAGAATTATTCTGAAAATGAATTTGTCGGTGGAAGTGAATGAAACCTCTTGTTCCAGAGAATGTGCATAAAAAATATTGTATACATCAAACTAGGCAGATTTTTAGAGCTTTTGCACCACAATTTTGTGTTTCCTGTGCTGATCCCAACATTCACCTGATAGTGGGCCTTTCTTCTAGTTGTAAAGCGCTTGTCTAGATTTTATAGATGGAAACTGTGGGAATTGGTAATTTGGGAATTGTGGTGCAAAAATGCAATATGCATTATGCATTTTATTGGAAAAGGTGCAGAAAGTGTTGCCTGCTCTTCTGCCAACTCTAGTACACATGTAACCATCACCACATCTTCAGCCCGGGCTACAGTACACAGCTCTATCAAGTGTCTACAGAGTTGTGTGCTGTACATGAACAGCAATGTTTCCATAGTAGCTTCTGTGGCATCCTTCGCTCCTCTGGGATCCCCAAGTCGGGGGATCCTTTTTTTATTGAGTAAAAAAACTTTTTAGGTACATAAAAATAGATGGGTAACAACACTTTATACTGACCTACCAGGAGGTTTAAGGGCCTGGCCAATCAGCTGCGGATCTGGTGCTCACACTCCCTGAGGGTGTATATTAAAACCAGTGGCTGCACTGCTGCCTTGCCCCTGAGAGTTCTACCCATCACTTGCATTCCTTGTGCATGTAAATCATTGCCGCCCTCCTGTGACTTGACTTTTGCTTTTTCCCTGATGTTGCCTTTGCCTGCTAATTTCGTACCACGCTGCTCTCTAGGTCTGAAATGTATTGCCCAGTTTACCCAAAGCAATTGTGAAGAACATCATGCAAAAAAAAAAAAAGAAAACTTATTACTTGTCAAGTTCTTCTTCATTATCTATAAGCTTTAAATTTCAATCTGATTCAACTACAAAGTCCATAGAGACATCCTGAGTCAACATTATTGGAAATGCATTCTTCGCAACTTCTACCTTCTTCAGTAGCAAGATTTGAAACCATACCACCAACTTGAATCTCCAAGCAGACAAATAAGCACCTGCTCCAAAAATTTTATTTATGCCTGCAAAGAGTCCAGCTAGCAAAGTCAATTTCATGTTTTTGTCAGGAAGAAGTGCAACCCCGCTCTCACCCACAACCACTTTCCTATAGACAGCAGATCCACAATGGGATGACAGTATCTGCACTTAAATAAAGTGCTGAGATGTAACGCAATCCAAAACAATAAACCAAACTTGATCAGGACACAAAGGATTAACAGGTACTGAACAAAATACAAAAGACTAGAGTTCAACAGACAAAGAGTAGTCTAGAGTGGGTAAAGGATGAAAACCAAGAAAAAGTAAAAGTGGTAGGTGGCACAATGGATCCCCACCCATTGGGACATTACAGGTTACAGCACCTGCTGTATGCATTCTCTGTCTGCTCCTCTGCCTGTGACATTGCTCAGCACAGATAAAGATGCTGTAACCATAATTTATTCTTCCCTGAATGTCCCAATAAAGATATATATATGTATGTGTGTGTGTGTGGCCCAGTACGGTAAGTGTTACACCGTGCTCCTACTGTCCTGTCAGGCAGCCTCCTTCAGTGTCCCCAAGGCCCCATACACTTTTTCCCCCATTGTAAATATGTTTTACCATGTAAATTATAAAATGTAATGTTGCTTTAAGAGTTATACCATGTGATATGTCATGTAATTGTTTCCCAGGAGGTACCAGTGACCAGGTGACCCCAAGAGTGACCTATGGGCTATCTGCTAGTCTCCCCCATATAAACCCTGGGTGGAGCTTCTCTCTCTTCTGCTGAGGTCCCAGCAAGCCCTTAAGGTCTTTGCATCACTGGTCACCTCCTTGGGCCCTGGCTGAACTGTATAGACTTTACCAACTGTCTACCCTCAGTAAAGCTACCAGAGAGCTGCTGAGAGCCAGAGAGCTGCTGAGACAACACCACTGTTGCGCTTTGCGCTCCCCTGCTCTGTCCTCTTCTGCCAGTGGGGCTGGGATTCGCATCGCGGGACGCGCCCGCATGCAAATCTCAGCCCGTCACTCACCTTCCCAGCCTGTTGTCCCTCCGGTCCTCTCGCAGTGCCAGCGCGTGTGCCCCCAACTCCTAGGGTGCGCGCACTGGAGCGCTTAGATTTAAAGGGCCAGTACACCCATAAATATCACTTACACTTGCACCTTTTCTATAAGTATCTGCACCTCCCATTCACCCCTGCTGGATCTTTGTTTGTCATTTGTGCCTTAGAGAAAGCGTTTTGTCCTTGTCTTGCCTTTTTCCAGCCCCCTTTGTTCCGTGACCTGCCTTGCTCCTGTGCCCCCTGCTTTTTGAACTCCTGCCACATTCCTGACCTCGCACCTTTGCCGCCAGCCCTGACCTACTGCTATCTTGACCACGACTTGCTGTATCCCTCCTGTGTCTCGTACCTCCTCAGCCACCTGTGTGGTCGATTCGTGCCAGGGGTAGCGACCTAGGTGCTGCCTGCCACAGCAAGTCCATCCCGCTTTTCGTCAGGCTTCGGTGAAAACCAGCGGCACCTTAGACTCTGCTCCCTGGTACAGTCACGTCATCTGCCACACAGGTCCAGCGGTCCACTACTACCGTGTGTGTTACAGCCTACTGCCTTGAGTCTTACAACCATACTGACAATGAGAGGACTACACGACTTTCCGTCAGGAGAGAGGGAGGAGCTGGGGAGCTGCAGAGACAACAACACAATGAAAATGAGAGGACTACACAAATTCCTGTCATGGGATACAATCTGTAATAATACTATATTAGTAAAAAAAATTTCCTGGGGTGATAGTTCTGTTTAAATACAATTTTCTGATATTGGAATACTCCTTTTCTGTAACAAAGCTATGCAGTTCAAATCTTTTAAAAGGGCAGAAATGCTTTAAAGGGGTACTCCGCTGTCCCAGCGTTCAGAACATTTTGTTCCGAACGGTTGGAGAGCGCGGCGGGGGTCGTGATGTCACGGCCAAGACCCTCGTTACTTCACACCACACACCCTCAATGCAAGTCTATGGGAGGGGACATGGATGCCCCTCCCATAGGCTTACGTTGAGGGGGCATGGCGTGATGTAACAAGGGGTGTGGCCATGATGTCACGACCCCTGCCGCCTGCACCTAGCATTCTAAATGAACGCCGGGTGTTGCACAGAGATTGCTGGGGTCCCACTTTTGGATAGGGGATAAGATATCTAGGTAGCGAAGTACCCCTTTAAGGAGCAGAAAGTGAAGGTAATGGAGAGGACACCATAAGCATTTTATCCCTGCGGCAGGACGGCTTGTAAGACATGCCAATATGTCCAAGTAATGAAGAGCTTTAAAAACATAACAGGCAATGGGGAGTTTCCTGTAAAAAGGTATCTCATCGCAGCACGAATGTTGTATATGTCATAGAGTGCACCAATTGCAATTTGAAATATATAGGGTGTACTAAAATGAAATTTAAAAGGGTTATCCAGGAAAAAACTTTTTTTTATATCAACAGGCTCCAGAAAGTTAAACAGATTTGTAAATGACTTCTATTAAAAACTCTTAATCCTTCCAATAATTATCAGCTGCTGAAGTTAAGTTGTTCTTTTCTGTCTGGCAACAGTGCTCTTTGCTGACATCTCTGCTCGTCTCGGGAACTGCGCAGAGTAGAAGAGGTCTGCTATGGGGATTTGCTTCTACTCTGGATAGTTCCCGAGACACGTGTCATCAGAGAGCACTTAGACAGAGAAGAACAATTCAACTTCAGCAGCTCATAAGTACTGAAAGGATTAAGATTTTTTTTAATAGAAGTTATTTACAAATCTGTTTAACTTTCTGGAGCCAGTTGATATATATAAAAAAGTTTTTTTCTTGGATAACCCCTTTATGACACGCATCATGGAGCACCTTTATGACAAACAACAATACCACTCGCTCTAAGTCTGGCGCTTCCTAACACTTCATTGAAAACACGGCTATTCAAAAAATAGCTTTAGAACGTACAGTATGTTATAGAAAAAGTATGTCCGCGCTCGAGAGGCGGCGACCTGCATAAAAAACATTATGAATAGAGATTATTAAGAAGCTTGCAATGTATTTCTTCATATGATATGTACTTCTGTATTTCTCACACTCATGTATTTATGTCTTTTTGTATCTTTTATATTTTGCAATACAATAGCCTGTCTTTACTGTCCTCTATAAATGTAAGTGTCCCGGACGATTCGTGAAGCTGCGGATAGGTCAATATTGACATTACATGCGTTTACATACAGCGTTTCTTCAATGGCGTTATGTTGTTCTTAAAAGGGTACTCCGCCGCTCAGCTGTTCCGAATGCTGGAGCCGGCAGCTTGTGGCGTCATAGCCCCGCCCCTCAAAATTTCACGCCACACCCCCTCAATTCAAGTCTATGGGAGAGGGCGTGACACAATTTTACGCCCCACCCCCTCAATGCAAGTCTATGGCAGGGGGCGTGACAGCTGTCACGCCTCCTCCCATTGACTTGCATTGAGGGGGAGGGGCATCATGAGGGAGCGGGGCTCAAAAAGAAATATAGGGGGCGACCAGTGAATGGAGGATAATCTTACATTGTATTTACAATTGGTCACTAGAGTGACCACTAGTATCCATTCTTTCCATTCACTTTAAATGTAAAACGTAACTTTTATTGCCTATCAAGTTTAAAAATCTCTAACACACAGTTCTGTATCTGGAAAATAGCAGCTTTGCTGCGTGAATGCTACTATTAGTGTAGTGGTAGAGCTGCAGACTATATCTAGATTATTGCAGAGAACTGTGGCAGAACTTAAAAACACAGACGCATGGCCCGTCCGACGTTTCGCCACAAGCAGTGGCTTTGTCAAGGACTCATTGACAATGGCGTCCAAATGAGCTCGTGGGGGTTCTTATCACCTCCTATCAGTGATGTCACAATCCGTCAATAACCAATCGCTATAAGGTCCCTCTGGGTTGGTGCATGAGATGGTGACAAGGTTATCAGCCTATAGTATTCATGGTGTTGTCAAGTTGATCAAAATTATTCTGACTGCCGATCAATATATACATTGATACTTATGTATTTATATGTCATTTTTAGTGTTGAAAAAATATATCTGTTACCTACTTTTTGAACTATGCACCATGTTCCTGAGCTTGCAATCTACTCGTGACTAAATAACCTTGGAACAACGCTAGAAGACCCAAGATGAGACGTTGAGTCAAAACATTTAAGGAAGATGCAGATTGTATAAGAAGGGCAAAGAGCGAGAGGGCTGCATAAATGAACTTTGGCCCAGAAAGAAATTATTGGACGCTAGATATGCTAATACAGTAACCCCCCGACATGCGATGGCCCCGACATATGATAAAATCGACATACGATGCTTTTATATGTCGGGGCCATCGCATTAACTGCTATCCGACAAAATGCTTAAGCTGCTGTCGGATAGCAGTTTAAGCATCCCGGACAGGTTCACTTACCTATCCCCGCTGCTCCGGGTCCACTTCGTGATCCTCCGGCGTCTTCTGTATCTTCTCCAGGGTCCGGGCCTCGCTTTCCGGCATCGTTATTACGTCACTACGCACGCCGCGCCGGCGCAGCAGCGTAATAACGTCACCAGAAAGAGAGGCCCGGACCCTGCAGAAGATGCGGAAGAAGCCGGAGGATCTCGAAGTGGACCCGGAGCAGTGGGACAGCATCGGGAGCCCCTGGGACAGCATCGGAACGGTGAGGACGCGGTCCGGAGTGGCGGGGAAAGGTGAGTATTAAATGCACTTTTTACATTGCACGGATCCCTCAACATACGATGGATTCGACAAACGATGGGTCGTTTGGAACGAATTACCATCGTATGTTGAGGGACTACTGTATATACGGACACAATAATTAGAGATGAGCGAACTTACAGTAAATTTGATCCGTCACGAACTTCTCGGCTCGGCAGTTGATGACTTTTCCTGCATAAATTAGTTCAGCTTTCAGGTGCTCCGGTGGGCTGAAAAAGGTGGATATAGTCCTAGGAGACTCTTTTCTAGGACTGTATCCACCTCTTCCAGCCCACCAGAGCACCTGAAAACTGAACTAATTTATGCAGGATAAGTCATCAACTGCCGAGCCGAGAAGTTCGTGACGAATCAAATTTACTGTAAATTCGCTAAACTCTAACAATAATCGAACAACCAGTCAAAATGTAACATGCTAATTGTAATGTCATAACTAAACCTCCCCAAACCTCCTTCTTTGCACAATGTAAAAACCAACTGTACTTCCTGGATTAAATCAGAACTCCTTAGGGGCATCTCCTTTGAGTATGCAGTGAAAGGAGATATTATACCACCATGCTGTCTGGTGTGAATCCTTTGCACCGGCCCTCAGCGATAAGCAGCGGTGGTCAATCACATTTTAATGCCTCACCTCGGCTAGATCCTTCACAGTGTCAGCCAATAAGTTTATACCACAATGCTTTGTGCTGTATAGTCATTTTGATGGACAGTATGATCTCCCTATTAGAACAGGGAGCGTGCCTGCAGCACTCTGATTGGTTCAGATGTCTCCGACGTAGGTGCGCGATTCGGGGCTGCGCACTCTGTTATTTTGTAACCAAAAGTATCAGTCATGTCTGCGCGTTGCGGCATGCGCAAGATGATAACTATCAGCGCGATCAGGAGGCTCTGTAGACTTGTTTGCGCATGAAGACCTGCGCGGGCTGTTAGACTCCACTAGCACCGTAGACTCGGGTGCGCCTGTCTGCGCAGTACTAGTATGCGCGGGCTGATAGTTTCTTGCAATACTTTCTTGTCACACCCCCTCCCATAGACTTGCATTGAGGAGGTGGAGGGTGATGTCACAATGCTCTTGCACGCAGCACCCCGTTACCATCAGTACCCGGAGCATGTTCGCTCCGGGTCTGATGAGTGGCGATAACAGGGCCGGAGCATTGTGATGTCATGGCTCCGCCCCCATGTGACATCACGCTATGCCCACCCTCAATGCAAGCCTATGGGAGGGGGCGTGACAGCTGTCATGCCCCCTCCCATAGGCTTGCATTGAGGAGGCGGAGCATGACATCACAATGCTCTGGCCCCGTGATCGCCACTCATCAGACCCGGAGCGAGCACGCTCCGGGGACTCATGGTAACGGGGTGCTGCGTGCAAGATCACGGTGGTCCCCAGCAGCAGGACCCCCGCAATCAGGCATCTTATCCCCTATCCTTTGGATAGAAGATAAGATGTCTTAGCACCGGAGTACCCCATCAAATAACTTATTTCTACATGAAGAATCACGTTGGATTTATCGCCTCAAATCATTGAGCCCACAAGGAATCAATGAAGGATTCACCTACTCAGCCTTTTTATAAATTTCTAGCCAAGAAATAATAAAGTACATTAAGAATTGCTTTGAGCCCTTTTTTCGGTCTATCCATCAATGAATGTATTACTAATAGTCAAACTGAGAATAAACCTCAATCTAATTGACAATAATACCAACCCAAAAAGGTCCAAAAATCAAATAAAAAACATAGGCCCTCATTTACTTAGAAAATAAGGTTGTAAGTCTATCTTGCTTTCTTACCCGATTGCTTTTTTCCCCTGGTATTTATTATTATGTCGCATCCTGTTTGTCACACGTGGGTTTTGTTGGTTTTGCTTTCCAACTCCTCTGAGTTGTCGGGAAAAAATCCACAACAATTCAACAAATTCGGGTTGGAAACCTTTATAAATACGTGGGAAAGCTCAGAAATGTCGGGTTACGCCCCTTTTTCGGGTTTGGGAGAATCCACATCGGGTCCGTCGGGAATAAATGTTGCATCGTGTCGCAGACTGGCGCATGATGTCTGCAACATGGCGCAGACAAAGATGCGCCAAAAAAACCCGACAAAAGAAGTCGGGTTTAGAATAGTAAATGAGGGCAATAGAGTGGTCCCTCAAATCACATAATAGTATAATAGATAACATAGTGAAATACAAGAGAGGAATCTTGACTCCAATATTAATAATTAGCATCATAAAATGTGAAAGAATAAAAAGGGATTCCTGGGCTGTATACATGGCTCAGGTTGTCCAGAGTTAATATTCAGTCATCTAAATATTAATGTGATAAAATCCAATATCGAATACTATAATTATGCAATATTCATTTACTTAGAACTTGAGCGATATTATACTGTGAGACACAATCTAAGAAACTGTGATACTGTATGTCCCAGAATAAAATATCCTCCTTCTAATACAGAATAAAACAACTAACTACCATTTCCATTATGATTAACTCTTCATAAAAAAAAAGCCAAGTAAGTAATTATAAAATGTATTTTAATGTGTAAAATAGATACAAAGATATATAATATCAAGCTATTACAAGAAAGTATTGCAAGAAACTATCAGCCCGCGCATACTAGTACAGCGCAGACAGGCGGAACCGAGTCTACGATGCTAGTGGAGTCTAACAGCCCGCGCAGGTCTTCTTGCGCAGACAAGTGTACAGAGCCTCCTGATCGTGCCGATAGTTATAAGCTTGCGCATGTCGCGACGCGCAGACATGTGCAGAATGACTGATACTTTTGGTTACAAACTAACAGAGCGCGCAGCCCCGAATCACACACCTCATAAGTGCATACCACATACGTACATCTAAGTAGAGTACTATTTTGTACCTGTTAATCTGTCAAGGGCCTAGATACTGTGAAAGTCTAGGCAAAAGTAATCACCGGCTGGTGTTTTACCCCAGTGCTTTTTAAAGCGTACTGTAGAGCATTTTTCTGCCCTCCTAAGTGCAGACCACATACTAGTGTACTATTTTGTAGCTGTTAATCTGTCAAGAGAGTTGATACTGTGAAAAGAAAGCCAAAAGTACACACTTGCTGCTGTTCTAGACAAATACTGTTTTAAGCGTAGTGAAGCGTATTGTACTCCCAGAGAAGTGCCAGGACGTGCACAGAGGAGTATCAGAGGCCTAAATTCATCAGGCAGAGGTTGCAGCAGACTAGGGGTGAGTGGAAGCAGGAGTCACAGCGAGAAGCCTGAGCTCCCGGTATAAGATAGATCGTGTCTCAACCATAAATCCATCTGTCGTCATCGATTGGTTAACAACACGGTCATCCACTTCATCACAAGTGACATCTGATACCATCAGTCAACAGTCTGTGACCCTTTATGGCCTTTACGGCCCACTGGGTGAATGTGGTTCCTGCACAGCCACAACACCAATTTGGACTGGTCACGCCGCTTCCTCCTCCACGCTCTCAGGTCATTGGTCCTGTGACAATGTGCGACTCCGCCTCCTCATCCTCCACTGTGTCCTCAGCCTCCACTGCCCAGACAAGTCTCAGTGGCCCTCCAGCATGCTATGTGTGCAGGGCACGGCGGTGTCACGCTGTTCTTCACATGGATTGTCTTGGTGAACGGAGTCACACAGGGGAGGAACTGCTAAAAGTAATTCGTAAAGAAATCGAAGCATGGCTTACTCCAGGAAAACTGGAAATGGGAACCATGGTGACCGTCAATGGGAAGAACATCTTGTCTGCGCTGCAACTGGGAAGGCCGAACCATGCGACCTGCATGGCACACGTGTTCAATCTGATTGTCAAGCGGTTCCTAAAGTGTTCCTCCCCATTTGCAAGACATCTTAACAATGGGAAGGAAACTTTGCATGCACTTCAGCTACTCGTACCGCGCAAAGCACACCCTCCTTGAGCTGCAGCATCAGAACGGTATCCCCCAACATAGTCTGATTTGTGACGTTGCCACACGTTGGAATTCCACCCTCCATATGTTGGACCAACTGTACTAACTGAGAAAAGCCATCACAGATTTCTTGATGATCCAAGCGGATAGGGGTACTCCCCTGTGTAACTTCAATGTGAACCAGTGGCAGCTCATACGTGACACTTGCCGTTTGCTGAGGCCCTTTGAGGAAGCCACATTATTAGTCAGTCGCCAGAATTACGGGATGAACAACGTCATTCCACTCCTACGACGTGGTGCCTATATCTCACAGCCACATGAGCCCTGTGGGGGCTGACCTGGAGGAGGAGGGGGAGGGGCACAGTGGAGCACAGTTTAGGTTTTGCCAAATGGGCGGTTTTTCTAGTAATCTGGCAGGAGAGGAGGAGCAGGAGCAGCTAGAGGGTTATGAGGAAGGCAAAAAAGAGGACCCAGACACACCAGTGCAGTATGCAGTGGAGATGGAGGCAGGGAGACCCTCCGACTCACTTGCACAAATGGCACGATGCATGCTCACTTGCTTCCGTAGTGACAGCTGAATTGTCACCATTTGGCAGCGGGATGACTTCTGACTCTCCACCTTATTGGACCCTCGCTACCGGCACAAAATAGGGGCCATTTTTACACCCACTGAGAGGGAGGACAAATTTACCTACTACAGAGGCAACCTATGTAGTAAGTTGGCCGATGCCTATCGGTGCCATCGTCCATCCTCTCGCAGGTCTGAATCGGGGGGCCATCTACGCTCATCTTCCACTGCCATGGCTGCTGGGGAGGGGAGGGGTGGCAGGAGCAGTACCAGCTCCATCAGCAGCATCCTTAGTCTACAGTCGCTGATGAGTAGCTTTCTTCATCCGCATAGTGAAGCAACTCATCAGCAGCAGGTAGACCTGGAGCAGGACCTAAACCAGCAGGTGGTGGCATACCTTGACATGCCCATGCCAACACACCTTGAAGATCCGCTGGACTTCTGGGCAGCCAAACTTGATTTGTGGCCGCAACTAGCAGAGTTTGCCCTGGAAAAGCTGTCCTGCCCGGCCAGCAGTGTGCCATTACAGCGGGTGTTTAGTGCGGCTGGGGCAATAGTCACCCCAAGGAGAACTTGTCTGTCCACGAAAAATGTGGAGAGACTGACCTTTGTGAAGATGAATCAGGCATGGATCAGTCAGGATTTCCACCCACCAATGCCTGATGCATCAGATTAGATTCACCATGGTGCCACACCAACACTTATGGATGGACAAATATGGATAGTGCCAAACAGATTTAAGGCGTGGCTCCCCAGTTACAAACATTCCTCCGCATCAGACCTTTTTTCACCCATCTTCGTCACTGAGTACTGGCATTGCCACCCACCACACCACTCTATCACCGGGTGACTTTCAGGACTCCTGATGCTGCTGCCACTAAATCCAGGGTGTGCCATTCAGCCACTATATTGTCTCCTCATGCTGCCACAAACTCCAGGCTGTGCCATTCAGACACTATATGGTCTCCTCATGCTGCCACAATCTCCAGGCTGTGGCAGTCAGCCACTATATGGTCTCCTCATACTTCAGCCACCTCCAGGCTGTGCCATTAAGCCATTATATGGTCTCCTCATGCTGCCACAACCTCCAGGCTGTGCCAGTCAGCCACTATATGGTCTCCTCATACTTCAGCCACCTCCAGGCTGTGCCATTCAGCCGCTATATGGTCTCCTCATTCTTCAGCCACCTCCAGGCTGTGCCATTCAGACACTATATGGTCTCCTCATGCGTTCAGCCACCTCCAGGCTGTGCCATTCAGACATTATATGGTCTCCTCATGCTGCCACAAACTCCAGGCTTTGCCATTCAGTCAATATATGGTCTCCTCCTACTGATGCCACCTCCAGGCTCTCTCATTGTACCTCCATGTGACATGTGACTCCTTGTTAGATTTGGTCCTTTGTACCACCACACCGGGGCCCAGGACACTAAAACCTGAGTGTTTTAGCTAAAATTTCAATTTCAAAATCCTAAATTTCAATTTCAAAATTTAAAATTTCAAAACCATATGCAACTATATGGTTTATTGTTGCTGCTTGGCCTGGGACATTACCTTAAATTCCAATTAAAGGCTGTGTCATTCTGCCAGATTATGATCTCCTCATGCTGCTGCCACCTTTAGGCTTTGTCATTGTACCGCCATGTGACGCCTTGTTAGATTGGGTTTTGTGGTTATGCAGTATTAGCTCAAAGTAAACACATAAAACTTTGAAATCTAATATAAATCTTAAATTTAAATGTAAAAAAATCTATGTAATCTTTTCAAGACTGAGACCCCACGGTCGCCGCCGTCATATTACCTCTGGAATTTTCACAAGAATCCAATGAAACAGCTTGGAGCAATAACAATGAACCATAACTGATACGCACTTTCATAGTCAGGGGGCCGCTGACAGGCAGGGGCTGTAAAAGGTGGTATGTCGCCTGGCGGAGGACTTCCAGCTCGATACTCATCAGAATGGGTACTCAAAAAAATTTAAATAAATTTGAATTAAATTAAATAAAAATGACATGAAAAAAATCTCTTTATCCTCTTCAATTTTGCCACCATATGGTCTCCCTACTGCCACATTCAGACACTCTGCAGCAGTTATTCTAATAGCGATTCCTGTAATCTGCATGTCATACTGAATAACAGTATTATTTCACTAACACAGCACACTCCAAATGCGTGTTAGGACAAGGCAAAGTGTTCTACACCCCTATTGAGGCTCTCTGTATGCCAGAAATATCCGTTTTAAATAGAGATTCCCCGCAAATAAATTTGACCCAAAACAAATTTTTTCTGAAAATTCGGCGACTCTGCCGAATCAAAATTTTCAAAAATTCGCTCATCTCTAGACATATAGTTGACTACGAGAAGGAATGTTTTTGTGGAAGTCTCAAAGTTTGAGTTTTAGAAAACAATTTGTTTCATTGCTGTAAAGGTTATTCAAATATTATGTCAGGGTTTCTGGATAAAGTCCATAAGATGAGACATTAATTAACTTATCTATAACGCTATATATCCCATGATATACATAGAGCTTACTAGAGACCTACAGCTCTCCTCAGGGTAATAATGGTCTCCAGGGGCTCCGGATGGTCGGTGGGAATTCTCTTCATATTACTCCTCTTCATACAAGGTAAGCTGCTACCTGTTCTTAGGAGCCTTAAAGGGGTACTACGGTAGAAAACTTTTAAATCAACTGATGCCAGAAAGTTAAACAGATTTGTAAATTACTTCTATTAAAAAATCATAATCTTTCCAGTACTTATAAGCTGCTGTATGCTCCACAGGAAGCTCTTATCATTTTGGATTTATTTTCTGTCACAACCACAGTGCTCTCTGCTGACACCTCTGTTCATGTCAGGAACTGTCCAGAGCAGCATATATTTGCTATAGGGATTTTCTCCTGCTCTGGACAGTTCTTGAAATGGACAGAGGTGTCAGCAGAGAGCACTGTGGTCGTGACAGAAAAGAAATCCAAAAAGAAAAGAATTTCCTCTGTAGTATACAGCAGCTGATAAGTACTGGATGGATTAAGTTTTTTTTAACCAGTTGCACCAGTTGATTTAAAAACAAAGTTTTCCTCCAGAGTACCCCTTTTAGACTGCCTCAGGCAGCCATTAGCAATCGAGCGCAGACAACATAGATCAATGTAATGCAATTGATCTATGAAAGTAACATTGATCTATGTAAGCCATCTACTGATGGATTATGATAGGCCCCTGTGTAAAAAAGAAGTTACAAAATGTTTTAAAAAATATAACAAAAATCCCCCTCTTAATAAAAACCTCACCTCCCTTTTCCCATTTTTCAAATAAAACACTGTTCAAAAAATAATTAACATATTTGGTAGGGACATGTGCATAATTGTCCAAACTATTATATTATGACATTCCTGATCCTGCAAGGCGAAAATGCAAAAAGAATCCAAAGGGATCAAGAAGTCACATAAATGCAAAAGTGGTACTGTTAAAAACTTTTACTCTAACGCAAAAATTTTACTCTAACACAAATCCGTAGGTGAAAAAATAAACAATATATTAAGGTCAGAACATCAAGTTTTCAATTATTATTATTTTTTTTCCATAAAAAAAAACTAAAATGATCTAAGTTTGGTATCATTGGAATCATTCTGACCCATAGAATGAAGTGAGTATGGCAGATTTCCCTTACTGTATACTCGAAAAAATAATTGTCCCACATAATTCTGCAATTCCATTTTTGTTTTTCAATTTTGCCTTACATAAATGTTTCTTTTCTGGCCCTGTAATAAATTATAGGATAAAATAAAATGTGTCAATGAAAAGTACAACTTTTCCCCACAAAAAAAAGCCGTAATACAGTGGTAACATAAAAACGTTATTGGTCTTAGATTGTGAGGAGGAAAAACATTTTAAGCCAACAAAAAAAAAATTGCTGGGTCATGAAGGGGTTAAAGCTGAATGACCTTACTAGGGATGAGCGGATGAAATCCGACGAATCCGAATTCGTTGCGAATTTCGGTGAAAATTTGCTTTGCAACAAATCCGAATATCACTGCGATTCGATCGCACAAATCACTTCATTAAACTCCATTTAGTGCGGTCCAGGCTCCAGGGCATCTATGGCGGCTCCATATGTCAGGACATGAGGCAAGGAACTCTGGGAAGGAGGGAACACGGGTAGGTGGGATGACCCTGAATCACATGCAGGATGCAGCCTATCAGCAGCCAGCCACCCCTGTGATGCCTATATAATTGGCAGCCATCTTGCGGCCAGTCACATCAGCGTTCTATTGCAGAGAGAGAGGGACAGAGAGCAGTGTGTTGCACAGAAAAGCATTTTTACAGCAGCGATTCACCTCAAACCCAAATCCAGCCTAGAAGCACTGATAGGGAAAGGAAAGAGCTTGAGAGAGAAAGCACAATTTTGGGTGAAGTACACAGCGACTGTGTGCTGCAGCACTGGTGTGTACAACAACTGAAAAGCTAATAGTAGCCAGCCAGTTTGAGCAGAGCACTAAAAGTGTATTGTCCTCTATTAAGTGTAACCTGTGCGTACATAGGTCGTGTACCATTTTGTTCCTGTAATAGTCCTAAGGGCCTAGTTACTGTGAAAGGCCACCCAAAAGTACACAACTGCTGGTGTTGTAGGCAAATACTGTTTTAAGAGTAGTGGAGCGTATTGTACTCCCATCATAAGTGCATACCACGTACGTACATCTAAGTGGTGTACCATTTTGTTCCTGTTATAGTCCTAAGGGACTTGTAACTGTGAAAGGCCAGACAAATGTACAAACCTGCTGTTGTTGTTGACAAATACTGTCTTAAATGTAGTGGAGCATATTGTACTCCCCTCATAAGTGCATACCACGTACGTACATCTACGTGGTGTACCATTTTGTTCCTGTTTTCCTGTTAAAGTCTTAAGGGCCTAGTTACTGTGAAAGGCCACCTAAAAGTAAAAAAAAATAGAAAGGCCAGCCTGGCAAGTAACACAGAAGGGAATTAAAGGGGTACTCCGGTGGAATATTTTTTATTTTTTTTTTATCAACTGGTGCCTGAAAGAAACAATTTGTAAATCTGTAAATCTTAATTCTTCCAGTAATTAAGAAAATATTTTCTTTTTGGAACACAGAGCTCCCTGGTGACATCATGACAACAGTGCTCTCTACTGACACCTCTGTCCATTTTAAGAACTATCCAGAGTAGGAGAAAATCCCCATAGAAAACATATGCTGTTCCTAAAATGGACAGAGATGTCAGCAGAGAGCACTGTGTTCCAAAAAGAAAATAGTTTCCGCTGTAGTATTCAGCAGCTAATAAGTACTGCAAGGATTAAGATTTTTTTAATAGAAGTAATTTACAAATCTGTTTAACTTTCTTGCACCAGTTGATTTGAAAAAAAAATAAA
This sequence comes from Hyla sarda, assembly GCF_029499605.1. Taxonomy (NCBI): domain Eukaryota; kingdom Metazoa; phylum Chordata; class Amphibia; order Anura; family Hylidae; genus Hyla; species Hyla sarda. Next base: position 11,720,859 of record NC_079192.1, on the reverse strand, counting down.
TAAAAGTTTTCCACCGGAGTACCCCTTTAACCCCTTGGGGACGGAGCCCATTATGACCCTAAGGACCAGAGCATTTTTTGCAAATCTGACCACAGTCACTTTAAGCATTAATAACTCTGGAATGCTTTTACTTATAAATTTGATTCCGAGATTGTTTTTTCATGACATATTCTACTTTATGGTAGTGGTAAATTTTCGTCGATACTTGCATCATTTCTTGGTGAAAAATTCAAAAATTTGATGAAAAATTTTAAAATGTTGCATTTTTCTAACTTTGAAGCTCTCTGCTTGTAAGGAAAATAGACATTTCAAATAAATTATATATTGATTCACAAATACATTATGTCTACTTTATATTTGCATCATAAAGTTGACGTGTTTTTACTTTTGGAAGACATCAGAGGGCTTCAAAGTTCAGCAGCAATTTTCTAATTTTTCACAAAATTTTCAAAATCGGAATTTTTCAGGGACCAGTTCTGTTTTGAAATGCATTTGAAGGGCCTTCATATTAGAAATACCCCATAAATGACCCAATTACAAAAACTGCACGCTTCAAAGTATGCAAAATGATATTCAGTAAGTGTGTTAACCCTTTATGTGTTTCACAGGAATAGCAGCAAAGTGAAGGAGAAAATTCCAAGTCTTCATTTTTTACACACGCATGTTCTTGTAGACTCAGTTTTTGAAATTTTACAAGTGGTAATAGGAGAAAAGGCCCACCAAAATTTGTAACCCAATTTCTCTAGAGTAAGGAAATACCTCATATGTGTATGTCAAGTGTTCGGTGGGCGCAGTAGAGGGCTCAAAAGGGAAGGAGCGACAATGTGATTTTGGAAATTGAATTTCGCTGAAATGGTTTTTGGGGGGCATGTCACATTTAGAAAGCCCCTACGGGGCCAGAACAGCAGAAAACCCGCCGTGGCATGCTATTTTGGAAACTACACCCCTCAAGGCACGTAACAAGGGGTCCAGTGAGCCTTAACACCACACAGGTGTTTGATGACTTTTCGTTAAAATGGTATGTGTAAATGAAAAAAAAATTTTTTTTCACTAAAGTGCAGTTTTTTCCCCAAATTTACCATTTTTACAAAGGGTAATGGGAGAAAATGCCCCCCAAAATTTGTAACCCCATCTCTTCTGAGTATGGAAATTGCCCTTGTTAGGACGTAAAATGCTTTGCGGGCGAACTACAATGCTCAGAAGAGAAGGAGCGCCATTGAGCTTTTGGAAAGAGAATTTGTTTGAAATGGTAGTCAGGGGCCATGTGCGTTTACAAAGCCCGAACAGTGGACCCCCCCCCACATGTGACCCCATTTTGGAAACTACATCCCTCACAGAATTTAATAAGGTGTGCAGTCAGTATTTACACCTCACTGGCGTTTGACAGATCATTGGAACAGTGGGCTGTGCAAATGAAAAATAAAATTTTAAATTTTCACGGACCACTGTTCCAAAAAGGGGTGTAGTTTCCAAAATGGGGTCACATGTGGGGGGGTCCATTGTTCTGGCACTATGGGGGCTTTGTAAACACACGTGGCCTTTAATTCCAGACAAATTTTCTCTTCAAAATCCCAATGGCGCTCCTTCTCTTCTGAGCATTGTAGTTCGCCCGCCGAGCACTTTACATCCACATATGGGGTATGTTGTTACTCAGAAGAAATGGGGTTACAAATTTTTTCCTATTTTCCCTCGTGAAAATTATAAATTTAGGGTAACACCAGCATTTTAGTGAAAATTTTTTTTTTTTCATTTTCCCATCCAATTTTTATGAAAATTCGTCAAACACCTGTGGGGTGTTAAGGCTCACTATACCCCTTGACACATTCTGTGAGGGGTGTAGTTTCCAAAATGGGGTCACATGTGGGTATTTATTTTTTTGCATTTATGTCAGAACCTCTGTAAAATCAGCCACCCCTGTGCAAATCAACAATTTAGGCCTCAAATGTACATAGTGCGCTCTCACTCCTGAGCCTTGTTGTGCACCCGCAGAGCATTTTACGCCAACATATGGGGTATTTCGGTACTCAGGAGAAATTGCGTTACAAATTTTGGGGGTCTTTTTTTCCTTTTACTGCTTGTGAAAATAAAAAGTATGGGGCAACACTAGCATGTTAGTGTAAATTTTTTTTATTTTTTTACACTAACAGGCTGGTGTAACCCCCAACTTTTCCTTTTCATAAGAGGTAAAGGAGAAAAAGCCCCCCAAAATTTGTAGTGCAATTTCTCCCGAGTACGGAAATACTCCATATGTGGCCCTAAACTGTTTCCTTGAAATACGGCAGGGCTCCGAAGTGAGAGAGCGCCATGCGCATTTGAGGACTAAATTAGGGATTGCATAGGGGTGGACATAGGGGTATTCTACACCAGTGATTCCCAAACAGGGTGCCTCCAGCTGTTGCTAAACTCCCAGCATGCCTGGAAAGTCAGTGGCTATCCAGAAATGCTGGGAGTTGTTGATTTGCAACAGCTGGAGGCTCCATTTTGGAAACACTGCCGTACAATACAGTTTTCATTTTTATTGGGGGGGGGGGGGGACAGTGTAAGGGGTGTATATGTAGTGTTTTACTCTTTATTATGTGTTAGTGTAGTGTTTTTAGGGTACATTCACACTGGCGTGTTACGGTGAGTTTCTCGCTAGGAATTTGGGCTGCGGTGAAAAATTTGCCGCAGCCCAAACTTGAAGCAGGAAACTTACTGTGAACCTACCTTTGTGAATATACCCTGTACGTTCACATGGGGGGGCAAATCTCCAGCTGTTTCAAAACTACAACTCCCAGCATGTACTGACAGACCGTGCATGCTGGGAGTTTCACTTTTGCAACAGCTGGAGGCACACTGGTTGGAAAACCTTCAGTTAGGTTCTGTTACCTAACAGTATTTTCCAATCAGTGTGCATCCAGCTGTTGCAAAACTACAACTCCCAGCATGTACTGATCGCCGAAGGGCATGCTGGGAGATGTAGTTATGCAACAGCTGGAGGTTACGCTACTACAACTCCCAGCATGCCGAGTCAGCTGTTTGGGCATGCTGGGATTTGCAGTTTTGCAACATCTGGAGGGCTACAGATTATAGACCACTGCACAGTGATCTCCAAACTGTGACCCTCCAGATGTTGCAAAACTACAAATCCCAGCATGCCAAGACAGCAAACAGCTGTTTGGGCATGCTAGGAGTTGTAGTTTTGCAAGATCTGGAGGGATACAGTTTAGAGACCACTGTATAATGGTCTCAAACTGTAGCCCTCCAGCTGTTGCTAGGCAACGTACCGGCTTCCGTAGGATCCAGGGAGCCGTCCTCTTCTGCCGCACGACGTCGCCGCCTGCCGATCACCTATTATGGGCGGGCAGGACGGGGAAAACTAAAGTAAACCCCCCCCCGCCTCCGATCTGCTATTGGTGGTCGCATCTAGACCACCAATAGCAGGGATAGGAGGGGTGGCACCCCTGCCACCTCACTCCTATGCCTTCAGGGGGATCGTGGGTGTCTTAGACAACCGCGATCTCCCTTATATTCCGGGTCACCGAGTCACCATAGACCCGTAATGACCCTAAATCGGTGCAAATTGCAAGTGTGAATTCACTTGCGATTTGCACCGATCACTGACATGGGGGGGTCTGGGCATTTGCACGGGGTGCCTGCTGATTGATATCAGTAGTCACTCCGGTCCGGTCCCCGCCCGACTCGCGGCGGGGACCGAAATACCCACGGGCGTAAGATTACGCCCTTCGTCCTTAAATAGGCACTGTCAGATATAAAGACTTTTGGTATGTTGTAAGGCATGTATAACCAATAGGTTTAGCAATTGATTTCATTAGAAAATTTTCAATATTTCATAGTGAAAAAGCCAGTCAAACAACTGCCCCCCCTGCCTTCTGGAATGCATTCAGTTCTTCTGTGAACACTGCTTCGTCCTGGACTCCAGGACGTTTTGGAGGGGGGAGGGGCTGTACACACTGCAGAGACTCATGTGAAGAGAAGGGGAGGGGGAGGGGCAGGTAGACTGCTGCCGACTCACACAGCAGACATCAGTGAGAGAGGCAAAAACATGCACTGCAGACGAAAAAGTAAGTGTCCCTGCATGTATGTGTGTGTGTGTGGATATATATGTATGTGTGTATATCAGTGTGTCTATCTAATGTGTATGTGTAAGAATATATGAAGCCTGTGTGTGTGTGTGGATATATATGTATGTGTGTGTATCAGTGTGCCTATCTAATGTGTATGTGTAAGAATATATGAAGCCTGTGTGTGTGTGTCTAATAAAGGGGGACTACCTCCAGCCGTTGCAAAACTACAGATCCCAGAATGCCTACACATCAATTGGCTGTGCAGGCATGCTGGGAGTTTTAGTTTTTCAACAGCTGGAGGCACCCTGGTTGGGAAGCACTGGACTGAGGAGGGGGGAGTGGTTATCACAGTGAGTACCCGCCCCCCTGCTTCTGGTGGACATAATTAAGGTATTTCAGAAATAAAGCTAATTCTGAGAGAAATGTAGGTCACAGACACATACAGAGTACATGTACATGATCAGGATGAGATACTGAGCAACATATAACAGTTTAGTTTTTTTGAGTGATCTGACGGGTACGCTTTAAGTAAGAGGGTACCAGGACGCAAGGGCGTATGCATACGCCCTTCATCCCCAACAGGTTAATAGGGCGAGAGTAGGGCCTTACAGGGAAAGTTTTTACTGCTACAATGGACAATACGTTGTTCCCTTCCATGTTTTTGAGGAAAGTTTTACTCGTCTCCCTATTTCCACCTAAAAAACCCTGGGAAAAGGCAGTGTTTGTAGGGGGAAATAGGGACAGGTTCCTGTGTGGGGCCGCCCTTTTTAGGGTGAGTAACACTTGCCAAGAAGGGAATTTATAATGCGAGAGTAGGGCCTTACAGGGGAAGTTTTTACCCCCACCTGCTACAATTGACCATACGTTGTTCCCTTCCACCTTTTAGAGGTTTTCGCATCACATCAATACTTGGTGGGGTAGGTGGCACATGGTGTTTTTTGCACACCTTTCCTTCTGTTTGATTTCCCAAAAATTTTGGGTACATATATTTTATCCTAAGAATATTATTAAAAGTTAAAGGGGTTCTCCACCATAAGGTGATTTTAGTACGTACCTGGCAGACAGTAATGTACATGTTTTGGAAGGATCTGCACTTGTCTTGGGGCTAAATGGCTATGTTGTGAGATTACCAGAACACTGTGGCTAGCTTTCCGTGAACTGGTATTTCCTGTTTGAGTTTTCTTCTTTTGCCTACAATTCCTCCCTCCCACACATCAGCCACCTCACCCATTGAAACCTAAATGAGCTGCATCCATTCAAAAGACGTGTGGTTTTCAATCAGGGTGCCTACAGCTGTTGCATTAGTTGCAGATTGATTCCTCTCCCACCAAGCGATCCCTCCACCCATTGAAGCAGGCAGGCTCCCTGTCATCAGCTGACTAGTGAGTCAGGTCTCAGCCGCACTGCAATCTGGGAAAAATCTGAGACAGCAGTCATTTTGTATGCTGTTAAAAATAAATATTGGGTGAAAATCACAGAAGAATTGTGAGAAAACCATCACACACAGGTACAGACACTATATTATGAACTACACTAACTTTACAGCCCCTGCAGCATAGTCAAATAAATACATTCCTGGAATACCCCTTTAAGTTTTATGTAATGCATATCCTCAATACTTACTTGTGCACACTGACACTTTTACAAAAGAGACCGTTTTCTTCTGCCTACCTGCCACAGCTACCATTCTGATCCTGCCACCTGCCTGCAGCCCCCCATCTGATGCCAAGTTCTCCTTTTTTCACCCCCCTTTGCCCCGGGCACTGGTATTGCCACCCACCGCCCCACTCTGTCACCAGGTCACTTTCAGGACTCCTGATGCTGCTGATGCCATCTCCAGGCTGTCTTATTCTGCCACCATATGTTCTCCTTATGCTGATGCCACCTCCAGGCTGTCTCATTCTGCCACCATATGTTCCCCTCCTGCTGATGCCACCTCCATGCTGTCTCATTCTGCCACCATATGTTATCCTCCTGCTGATTCCACCTCCAGGCTGTCTCATTTTGCCACCATATGTTCTCCGCATGCTGATGCCACCTCCATGATGTGTCATTCAGCCACTATATGGTCTCTTCATACTGATGCCACCTCCAGGCTCTGTCATTGTGTCACTCTACGACAGTGATTCTAAAAGCAATGCCGGTAATCTGCATGTCATTGTGAATAACAGTATTATTTATTATATATTTATTTATTATTTATCATTATTGCCGCACTGAAACCATTTTTTTTTAAATTCAGCAAATCGGTCGAATCGAATTTTTCAAAAAATGCGCTCATCTCTAGACCCTTCACCTGTTCTAGAAGAGAACAAAATACACATCATGACATATGAGGTCTATATTATCTATGTTATCTTCATTATCTATATTATCTATATCCATGTATGTGTGTATGTATGTGTGTGTGTGTATGTATGTGTGCATGCATATGTGTATGTATGTATATGTGTGTGTGTATGTATATGTGTGTATGTATGTAGGTGTGTATGTATGTGTATGTATGTATGTATGTATGTGTGTATGTATATGTGTGTATGTATGTATATGTATGTATGTGTGTATGTATGTATGTATGTGTGTGTATGTATGTATGTGTGTATATGTGTGTGTATGTATGTATGTATATGTATGTATATGTATGTGTGTATGTATGTATGTATGTGTGTGTATGTATGTATATGTGTGTATGTATGTGTGTATGTATGTGTGTATGTGTGTATATATATGTATGTATGTGTATGTATATATGTGTGTGTGTATGTATGTGTGTATGCATATGTGTATGTATGTATGTGTGTATGTGTGTATGTATATGTGTGTATGTATGTATGTGTGTATGTATGTATGTATGTGTGTATGTATATGTGTGTATGTATGTATGTATGTGCATGTATGTGTGTGTGTATGTATGTATATGTGTGTATGTATGTATGTGTGTGTGTATGTATGTATATGTGTATGTATGTATGTATGTGTTTATGTATGTGTGTATGTATGTATGTGTGTATATGTGTGTGTGTGTATGTATGTATGTATGTATGTGTGTATATGTGTATGTATGTGTGTATGTATGAATGTATGTATGTGTGTATGTTCCAGCATCACGTCCAAACGGCTAAAGATATTAACATGAAACTTGGCCACATGTTACTTATATGTCAACAACAAACATAGGATAGGTGATTTAACCCTTACTCACCCCCATTTGCCAGGGGCGGGGTTTTTGTTTAAAGTCCCATACGAGTCTATGGGAAATATATGTTACTGCATAACTTCCAAACAGCTGGAGATATTTCGATAATACTTGGTCACATGTTACTTATATGTCCACTTAAAATATAGGATAGTTAATTTAACCCTTAACTACCCCCATTTGTGAGGGTCTGGGTTTTTGTTTAAAGTCCCATGCAAATCAATGGGAAATGTATGTTCCCACATAACTTCCGTACGGCTGGAGATATTTCAATAATACCTGGTACACATATTACTTATATGTCAAATAAAAATATATGATATGATTAACCCTTACATACACCCTTATATAAAAGATGGGTTTTTGTTTCAAGTCCCATGCAGGTATATGGGACTTCCAGTACCTTACTCCACAAGCTCCGCTCTACATCTTCTGGTGAATGTGTCAGTCCGGCTTGCAAGCCACACCCCATCTCACAAAGACATGCCCACTGTTTAATCCCCACCCATTTTATTCTCTACCCTTTTTGTGCATCATTCTGGCTTGCAAATCAAGCCCAGTCCTATAAAGCCTCGTCCCCTTCTATTTTAAGCTTACAATATCTTTATCACAAATCAGTCCCACCTGAGGACAGGATATGAGGATGGGACATAAGGACGGGATATGAGGTCAGGATATGAGGACAGGATATAAGGACAGAATATAAAGACGGGATATGAGGTCGGGATATCAGGACAGCATTTGAATACGGGATATGAGGTCGGGTTATGGACAGCATATGAAGACGGGATATGAGGTCGGGATATGAGGACGGATATGAGGTTGGGATATGAGGACAGCATATGAGGATAGGATATGAGGTTGAGATAGGAGGTCGGGACAGGAGGTCGGGATATGAGGACGGGATACGAGGACGGGATATGAGGTTGAGATATGAGGACGGCATATGAGGTCGGGATATGAGGTTGAGATATGAAGGACGGCATATGAGGTCAGGATAGAAGGTCGGAATATAAGGTCCAGATATGAGGATGGGATATAAGGACGAGATATAAGGTCACGATATGAGGATTGTATATGAAGTCAAAAGCTTCCCCCTTTGTTCATTTTCCTCCCCAACAAAAATTAAGAAGGAAAATTTGGATATATGATAATTTCTCATAATTTTATTCCATAGTATTTATTTAGTTTTTTGTGTGTTTGCCTATTAGGAAACTATGGTAAAAGTCTTGCAGGACCAACATTAGATGATAGAGGGGAAGCGTTTTCTATAGGAATCCACACAGGGTCAACTATACCACAGGGATACAATGCATTCAGAAAGTTTTCACTCACTATTTCTCCTTTTTGTTGTGTTGAGGCCTTGTGCGGAGATTAAAAAAAATATCTTTCTATTGTTCCCTGTCTACACAAAGTCTTACAGCTGTCAATGTATATCAGAGCAAACACCAAGTCATGAGGAAGAAAGAACTGCCTGTAGAGCTCAGAGACAGGATTGTGTGGAGCCACAGATCTGGAGAGGGGGACACACATTTCAACTGTAGCAAGTTGACTTAATGGAGGGTACTTCTTCCTGCATAAATCATCTTTTAAAACAAAAATAGGGGGACAAAAAAAATGTCATCACTGACATCGCTTTTTAAAATTTTAAATCATGTATTGCGGACCCTGGCCATAGCTTCTACTCCAAGTGTGGCATGCACTGTGCTGCACACCGACAACGGCATGGAGTGGCCTTCCCTGTGCGCCACATGATTGTGCACAGTGGGGTCTGGTGGTGGCTGTAGCCAATGAACAATGGCCACACACACACCTCTCCTAGACTGTCAGGAGGGACACCCAGAAGGGCTACTGCACCCTGACCGATCCCAGGGATAAACAACAAGTAAAGGGGCACAGAAATAGGTTGATAAGTGCAGATACACTGCCCAGACATCTGAACGGATTTATAAAAAATGTCTCCGATCCAAGCCAGAAGGCCGGGAATCAAGAGGAAACATGCTAAAAGGTGTAGAAGTTAGTGCCCGTGCTTCCACTCAGTGGGATCCCCGGTCCTAGTGAGTTTTGGCAAATCGGGGTCACCACTCCCCATGACACAGAAGTACCCTGGCTCTAGACCCTCCCGGCCCAATGGCCTGGAGGGCACAGGTCTCATTGGGGCAGTGTTGAGCCATCTTTGGGACTGGCCCCGGAAAGCCCCGGTACACCTGTACAGAAATCCATCCCCAACAATGGCCTTGTCCTGACTACTGAGAAGAAAACATACTACACTTGATCTTAGCCAAAAGGCAGAGAAGAGATATGTTCTAAAACATGTTCTTATGTTCTGTGTACTAGAACATAGGGACCTTCTGTAGTCACAGACTATTATGGAGCTGAGCTTCTCACATGGACAAGATGGCGACTGCACTGCACCTTATGGTGAGACATAGGGTAACTGGTGAGACACCTCATATCTGGGCGACCCTACACCTGTTACATAAGAGAAGAAACTATACTTAATGGCATATGAAGCCTATATTATCTATATTATTTATATTATCTATATTATCACCCGGATTTTTAGATTAATTTTCCTGGTTGATAATTTCTCAGAATTTTTTTGCACAACTATTTATATTGTTTTTTTTTTGTGTTTGTCTCCTAGGGAACTATGGTAAAAGTCTTGTAGGACCAACATTAGATGATGGAGGAGAAGCTTCTTCTATAGGTAAGGATCCACACTTTGCAGTTTTATAAGTATTCAGACCCGTTGCTATCACACAATCTAGCTCTAGGGCTCTCCTATTTCTCTTGGAGTAACCTGTGGTAAATTCAGATAATCGGACAGGATTTAGCCCTGTCTATATATTGTCTCAAGGCTGACAATACATATCAGAGCAAAAACCATGAGGGGGAAAGGACTGCCTATAGAGCTCATAGACAGGACTATGTGGAGACACAGAACTGGAGAAGGAGAAAAAAAAATTCAACTATAGCAAGTGGACCTTATGGAGGTTTCTTCTTTAATGATCTTTTGCACCCATTGGGTTCTTGGTCACCTCTCTTACCAAGGCCCTTAGTTTGGTGGCATTCCAACTCTAGGAAAAGCCTTAATTATTCCACACTTCTCCCATTTAAGAATTATGGAGGCCACTAGGCTCTGATTTGGTAATTCCCCGTGTACCCCATCAGGCCCTTCGTCCATCTGTGAGCTTCACATTCATACAAAGAAAAGACACACAACACACAGCTCATTCTACTCCAGCTCCCACCTGACTGCTGCCCATGCCTTTTATTTATGTCCACAGTAGTATGTCAACCAATGGGATGATGGTTCAATGACATGATGTGTTTCCATTTACAATACAGCAGAGTAAGAAGTTTAGACAAAACCATGTAAGGACAGGCAATATATGTATAGCATCTTCTCTTCCGGGAGGGGAAACACAGCTTATACAGTGAGGATCAAAAGTTTGGACACCCCAGGTAAAAATGTGTATTAATGTGCATAAAGAAGCCAAGGAAAGATGGGAAAATCTCCAAAAGGCATCAAATTACAGATTAGACATTCTTATAATATGTCAACAAAAGTTAGATTTTATTTCCATCATTTTCACTTTAAAAATAACAGAAAACAAAAAAAATGGCATCTGCAAAAGTTTGGGCACCCTGCAGAATTTATAGCATGCACTGCCCCCTTTGCAAAGCTGAGACCTGCCAGTGTCATGGATTGCTCTCAATCATCATCTGGGAAGACCAGGTGATGTCAATCTCAAAGGTTTTAAATGCCCAGACTCATCTGACCTTGCCCCAACAATCAGCACCATGGGTTCTTCTAAGCAGTTGTCTAGAAATCTGAAACTGAAAATAGTTGACGCTCACAAAGCTGGAGAAGGCTATAAGAAGATATCAAAAAGTTTTCAGATGTCAACATCCTCTGTTCGGAATGTAATTAAGAAATGGCAGTCATCAGGAACAGTGGAAGTTAAAGCAAGATCTGGAAGACCAAGAAAATATCAGACAGAACAGCTTGCAGGATTGTGAGAAAAACTATTCAAAACCTACGTTTGACTGCACAATCCCTCCAGAAAGATCTGGCAGACACTGGAGTTGTGGTACACTATTCCACTATAAAGAGATACTTGTACAAATATGGTCTTCAGGGAAGAGTCATCAGAAGAAAACCTCTTCTACGTCCTCACCACAAAAATCAGCGTTTGAACTTTGCAAATGAACATATAGACAAGCCTGGTGCATTTTGGAAACAAGTTCTGTGGACCGATGACGTTAAAATTTAACTTTTTGGCCGGCATGAGCAAAGGTACGTTTGGAGCAGAAGGGGAACAGAATTTAATGAAAAGAACCTCTGCCCAACTGTTAAGCATGGGTGTGGATCAATCATGCTTTGGGGTTGTATTGCAGCCAGTGACACAGGGAACATCTCACGAGTAGAAGGAAAAATGGATTCAATAAGATTTCAGGAAATTTTGGATGCTAACTTGATGCCATCTGTGAAAAAGCTGAAGTTAAAGAGAAGATGGCTTCTACAAAGGGATAATGATCCTAAACACACCTCGAAATCCAAGGGTGATTACATCAAGAGGTGTAAACTGAAGGTTTTGCCATGGCCTTCACAATCTCCTGACCTCAACATAATTGAAAATCTATGGATAGACCTTAAAAGAGCAGTGCGTGACAGACAGCCCAGAAATCTCAAAGAACTGGAAGTCTTTTGTAAGGAAGAATGGGCAAAGATACCTCAAACAAGAATTGAAAGACTCTTGGCTGGCTACAAAAAGCATTTACAAGCTGTGATACTTGCCAAAGGGGGCAGTACAAGATATTACCTCTGCAGGGGGCACAAACTTTTGCAGATGACATTTTTTTTGTTTTCTGTTATTTTGAAAGTGTAAATGATGGAAATAAAATCTAACTTTTGTTGACATATTATAAGAATGTCTAATCTGTAATTTGATGCCTTTTGGAGATTTTTCCATCTTTCCTTGGCTTCTTTATGCACATTGATACAAACTTTTACCTGGGGTGCCCAAACTTTTGATGCCCACTGTATGGTAATGTCTCAATACTACAGCTATGCAACAGACAAATCTGGATCTCAGAAGACTATTCTCGGAGAGATAATGTATCAGCTCTTATGTCTTCTCTCTAGGTGGTAGGACACAGAGCCCATGGTGTATTTATACAGTGAATTATGTTTAACCTTGAATATACAAAATCACCACGTCAGCTCTTGAGAACTTTCAATACAGTGGAAATTTTTTGGCCCCTTCAACAGATCTATAGCTCCACACAATACTGTCTTTGAGCTTTATAGGCCATTCTTTCACCTCATAGCTTTTATTTTGTCAGCTGCAAGACCTCATATAGACAAAACTATGTGTTTCCAGATCCTGTCCAGTCAGCTGAATTTACCGCAGGCTACTCTGATCATGGTAAAGAAACATCTCAGAGATGATCAAGAGAAATAGGAGGAGCCAGAGCTAAATACTTATGTCTATGTGTCATTTTAGTTTTTTCCTTTTTAAACAAATTCTCCAAAAAAATATAAAATTCTGTTTTTACTTTGTCATTTTTTGGGTATTGAGTGCAGAATGATGGGGGAAAACGTATTTTATTATTTACAAAGTACCTGTCGTCAAACCATATTTTCTAAACTAACTCAGATTATATTCCCTAACCACTCCTAACATCCCTCCTGCCCTTAAATATTTTCCGAGCTTTAAAAAGCTGTGTACCATACCTTTCCCCTTGCTCACATTGTGTGAGCCCCGGCAGGAGAAAGTGGATGTTCCCCAGCAGACGTGACATCACTGAAGCCTGTGAGAGCTGGGCCTCGCCATGCCCCGCATGCACTTCCTGAGTTTGGTCTCCTGCCCGGCCAGAGGAGACCAAACTAGCAGGGTACAGCACAGAGCCACCTAGTGGCCGTATTTTCCATCACATTAAAAAGATATGAAGTTTGAGAATTTTAACAATAAGTAAATAGCAAAGTGTCTTATAATTAAATAAGGAACAACCCGACTTGTTTTGTCAGGTTGTGCGCCAAATTTGTGCCAGAATCTGCGACAGAATTGAAAAAAAACTCTCCATTATACTAAGAAAACCAGAAAAGGGGCGTGACCATCAGGGAAAGGGGGCATTATCACTGAAAATGTTCCCGACATTTTCACAAAAACCCAAAATATTTACTAAGGTTTCCACAGAAAATGTACCGTAGTTGATTTGAGAGGAAAACCCGACAGATCAGAGCAGGTGTAAAAAGGAAAATGTAGGGAAAAGTGCAAAATGTAGGAAAACCTTAGTAAATACTGTGAAAAAAAAATTGTAGGGAATTAAAACCAATAAAGAAACCTACACTCCAGTATTAGTAAATCTGGGCCAGTATATTAAGTTTAGTTTGGTGACAGGTACTCTTTAAGTACAAGGCCACGACATTACGAAATGTAAAAAAAGTGAAGGCGTCTTCCTTGTTAGGGTAGGATCACACATCACACGTATTTCACGCTGATGCGCCAATGACCGTCACTAGAGTGAGCTCCTTGCGGTGCCCATGTGTTCTGCTCTCGGTCTAACTCAGGGCACAGGGGGAGCGACCACGATGTCTTTCAGTAAACTGCGCATGAGCGTGCAATTTACTACAGACTCACAGAACACACAGGCACAACAGGGATCATACTCTAGTGGTGATCATTGGTGAATCCACAGCGTGAAACACGCTGTGGATGAACTACCTGTGACTCTATCCTTAAAGTAGATTTGAAGCAGAATTTGAAAGGCGAGGGCATCATTTCACATGGAGTCCTTATCAAAAAATTGGCATGTCAATTAGTAAGGCCGGACCAGGCAAAAGAGCAAAAGATGCAGGGCGCAAACGATCCAGATAATAACAATGATGTTATGGCCGGTACCGGTACTGCCACAGCACTTTTAATATAGATATGACCCCCACTGCCACTCACAATCTTCATTTTAAAAACCCCACCAGGACCCTTGAATGGCTCCTCGGTACTGGCCTTACAGGGCTCCCGGTGGTTGATTTAAAAATGAAAGTAAAAACACTCCCCATACATCGCATGGGAGCGGAACATGCCATTCACATGTTTAAACCCTTAAGGACGCAGGGTTTTTCCGTTTTTGCATTTTCATTTTTTCCTCATCACCTTCTAAAAATCACAACGCTTTCAATTTTGCACATAAAATTCCATATGACGGCTTATTTTTTGCGCCATTTTTCGGTAAAAATTACACCTTATCTTTATTCTGTAGGTCCATACGGTTAAAATGATCCCCTACTTATATAGGTTTGATTTTGTTGTACTTCTGAAAATCATAAATACATGCACGAAAATTTATACGTTAAAAATTCTCATTTTCTAACCCCAACAACTTTTTTATTTTTCCACGTACAGGCCAGTATGAGGGCTAATTTTTTGTGCCGTGATCTGAAGTTTTTAGCAGTACCATTTTTGTATTGATCGGACTTTTTGATCACTTTTAATTCATTTTTTCATGATATAAAAAGTGACCAAAAATACGCTATTTTGGACTTTTGAATTTTTTTGCGTGTACGCCATTGACCGGCCGGTATAATTAACGATACATTTTTATAATTCGGACATTTCCGCATGCGGCAATACCACATATGTTTATTTTTATTTACACTTTTTTTATGGGAAAACGGGGGTGATTCAAACTTTTATTAGGGAAGGGGCTAAATGATCTTTATTAACTTTTTTTCCACTTTTTTTTTGCAGTGTTATAGCTCCCATAGGGACCTATAACACTGCACACACTGATCTCTTATACTGATCATTGTTATCCCATAGGGAGCTATAACACTGCACACACTGATCTCTTACATTGATCATTGTTATCCCATAGGGGGCTATAACACTGCACACACTGATCTCTTACATTGATCATTGTTATCCCATAGGGGGCTATAACACTGCACACACTGATCTCTTACATTGATCATTGTTATCCCATAGGGGGCTATAACACTGCACACACTGATCTCTTATACTGATCCCTGCAAAGCCATAGCTTTGCATGGATCAGTGTTATAGGCGGTCGATTGCTCAAGCCTGTATCTCAGGCTTGGAGCAATCAAACGCCGGTCGGACGCGACGGAGCAAGGTAAGGGGGTCTCCGCTCGCTGCAAGCTGATTGGGACATCGCGATTTTATCGCGATAGTGCCGATCAGCCCGACAGAGCTGCCGGGAAGCTTTCACTTTCATTTTAGACGTGGCGACGTTTAAAGGGTTAATAACGCACGGCACAACGATCAGTGCCGCACGCTATTAGCCCAGGGTCCCGGCTATCGTTAGCCACCGGGACAGAAACGGTATGACGCGGGGTCATGGCGAAACTCCCTTTTAAATACTGGGCATAGGGCCTACAGGCAGGGGAGTACCTAGAGCATTTGGCACCCGGGGCGGACCCTTTGTTTGGCACCCCCCCCCCCCCCCACAGACACACACACACGCACCCCCCATTAATTACACCCCCTCCCTCCCCTCCTCCCGGGAGCGGACTGACAACACTCGGGGCCCCCGGACCAAAAAAAGGCAAGGGCCCCTGCTAGGCTCTGCAGCTCGTCAATCTTCTGCCACACCCCTATTCCACCCAAATCCCACACACAATAAACTAAAATTTATATATATAAGAAACACTTTAACATAGGTAAATTTCCATGACCAATAAATACTGGTATACAAGGAGTAAATATATACCACCACACAACAACTGGATAATACCGCCATACTGTACTGAATAATACCACTATACACAGACCAGTATTCTATAAAGGATCTGTATACAATATAAGTGATTATATACAGGACCATATGGCGGTAGATATCAGCTGCACACAGGATTTGTATACCATATAAGTGATTATATACAGGACCATATGGCGGTAGATATCAGCTGTGCACAGGATGTGTATACCATATAAGTGATTACAGTTACATTTTGGGACTCACAATTACATCTTTTCTGATCAGCAGCGTCCTCTTTCCTTTTCTTCACCGTCCGGATAAGACCGCCATGTGGATCTCTTAACATCTGCAGGAAAAACATGTCAGACTCTGCATATTTTCAGTGCCCTCCCCTCCTCTACACGATCTTCCCATCTATAGGCCCACAAACTGTAAAAATGCCCTCCTTGGTGTCCTGCACAGTAAAAGGGCAGGTAGGTAGGTAGCCATGTAACCCCCTCTTTCCCATAGGTATATGCAGAGTTACACCCCCCTCTTTCCCATAGGTATATGCAGAGCTACACCCCCCCCCTCTTTCCCATAGGTATATGCCTGAGCCCACTGTCATGTAAGAAGCCGGCTTCTTACATGACAGTGGGCTCAGGCTATCACTGGCCAGGGCGGGGCATCGCTCTGGCAGTGATAGGCTGACGGCTGTCCGGCGTTCCCGTCCCCAGCGTGCGGCCGACGTGGGTGAGTTAAGTTTATTTTCTGTATCTTTTGCAGCATAGGTATACAGCGTACAGCAGTGGTCTCAAACCTGCGGACCTCCAGCTGTTGCAAAACTACAACTCCCAGCATGCCCGGACAGCCATGCTGGGAGTTGTAGTTTTGCAACAACTGGAGGTCCGCAGGTTGGAGACCACTGGCGTACAGTGAGTTCCATCGCCGGAGGCCCCCAACAAAGAGGAGGAGGACAGTGCTTGACATATGTGGGTAGTACCCCGCTGGGCTGATCATTAATTGGGGGGGAGCAGAATAGCACTGGCGGGTCACATGATTTTGGGGGGGGGGGGAATGCGTTATACCGTGGAACCGCCGTAAGTTAAAAAAAATACCATGATACACATATATGGTCATACCGCCCAGCCCTAGGTACATGCAGAGCACCACCCCTCTCCCCCCTCCCCTATAGGTAAATGGAGAGCACCCCCCCTCCCCCCCCTTCCCTTTAGGTAAATGCAGAACACCCCCCCCTCTCCCCCCCTTCCCTATAGGTAAATGCAGAGCACCCCCCTCCCTATAGGTAAATGCAGAGCACCCCCCCTCCCCCCTTCCCTATAGGTATATGCAGAGCACCCCCCCCTTCCCTATAGGTAAATGCAGAGCATCCCCCCTCTCCCCCCCCCCCTTCCCTATAGGTAAATGCAGAGCACCCCCCCTCTCCCCCCCTTCCCTGTAGGTATATGCAAAGGAAAAAAAAAAGGATGCTCACCTGATATCCCACGCAGCGATCTTCTCAGCTGCAGGGCCCGCGTCTTCTCCCCTCCACAGTACAGGCGCCGGATGAGTGACGTCACCGGCGCCTGTACTGCGTGCTGCGTGGGGGCGGAGGTCACGTCTCCTCTGTGTAGCTGCAGATGCTGCTCACACAGAGGCGACACCTTCTCCTGTATGTGCGTGTATCGCGCATACAGGAGAATGTAGCGCTGTCAGCTGGGGATCTGGGACGAGTGTCCCGGACCTCAGCAGCGGCGGCGGCCCCTTGAGAGTGGGACCCGGGGCGGACCGCCCCCCCCCCGCCCCCCCTTGGTACGCCACTGCCTACAGGTAAGCCCTACGTCCTTAAGAGGTTAATAACTTCTGATCGCATCGGGTCTCAGAAGTGAGACCCGCTGCGATCAATCCCTCAGCCCCTGTACTACAACCCCCATCATGGAAAAGCACTAATGTAGTCTCCCCAGCCACCCGCAGACTCCTGCAGCCGGGCATCTACTACTCCCATCATGGAAACAAGTCTGTTCCATCATGGGAGTAGTAGTAGTCCCTCAACACTGCAGGAGTCTGCTGATGTCACCTCTTCAGAGCATGCTCAGAAGTAATAACGGATATTATAAACTGGGTGCAAATGGATGACATTAAAGGATCACCCATTTGCCATAGACTTCAATGTTAAATTTATATCTGTTTCTATTCTGTTATTTTTGATGAGAGAATAAATACTGCGTGCAGCGAAAAATGGAACAGGAAGAAAACAGGTGCGAACGGGTGATAAAAGGATTGTAAAAAATCCCATTGATCAATGGGATTATTTTACAGCTGTTAACAACCCATCTGGAAAATGATCAAACGGATTGCAGAACGGGCATTTATTAACCAGAGCAGACGGCCGTGTGAACGAGCCCTAAGGGGTCATTAGACTTAATCCTGGCTTGTCAATCATATGTGGAGCTCTATATCAAGATAAACTTGACATCCTCTCATTAAAGTTGCGGTCATGGAGACATCATGGAACCAGTATGACTTCTTTACAAACTAGGGATTTATGGAGAAGGTAAGAGTACAATGGAGGCTTCTCTAATACAGATGTGTGAAGTCAAATGGATAATTGTTAGTTAGAATAACACAGCTTTCCCTGGACAAAGATTCAGAATCAAGATGATTAGCAGCGGAGTACCCCTTTAAGAAGGCAAGGGCTGGACAACGCTCCCAGGGGGAAATTCATCAAGGCCTGTGCTGTGGAAAAGTTGACCAGTTGCCCATAGCAACCAATCAGATCACTTCTTTTATCTTTCAGAGGCCTTTTCAAAAATGAAAGAAACGATCTGATTGGTTGCTATGGGCAACTGGTCAAGTTTTCCTCAGCACAAGTTTTGATGAATCTCCCCTTAGTGAGAGACATATATAAGATAATAGATATGTATTGATGTCCTTTACAATACTTAACAGTATAAGCAGCACTACCATATGTCCTATGTATTATCTCAAATATTTAACCCCTTAAGGACGCAGGGCGTATCTGTATGCCCTGAGTCCCCTCCCGTTCTATAACACGGGCCACAGTGGGTCGGGCAAGGCCTCTAACAACGGCCGGGACCCGTGGCTAATAGCGCGCAGCACTGATCGGGGTGCCGCACGCTATTAACCCTTTAAATGTGGCATCTAAAGTTGATTGCCACGTCTAAAGTGAAAGTAAAGTGATGCCGGTTAGCTCAGGGGGCTGTTCGGGACCGCCACGGCAAAATATCGGCATTCCGAACAGCTGGAGGACACCAGGAGGATCCCTACCTACCTCCTGCGTGTCCGATTGCCGAATGACTGCTCCGTGTCTGAGATCCAGGCATCAGCAGTCAAGCGTCAGAATCATTGATCAATGTTATCATATGGGATAACAATGATCAGTGTAAAAGATCAGTGTGTGCAGTGTTATAGCCCCCTATGGGATAACAATGATCAATGTAAAAGATCAGTGTGTGCAGTGTTATAGCCCCCTATGGGTAAAAAAGAATATTAAAGTTAATAAAGATCATTTAACCCCTTCCCTAACAAAAGTATGAATCACCTCCCTTTTCCCATTTAAAAAAAAACACAGTGTAAATAAAAATAAACATATGTGGTATCGCCGCGTGCAAAAATGTCAGAACTACAAAAACAAATTGTTAATTAAACCGCACGGTCAATGGCATATGCGCTGAAAAAATTCCGAAAGTACAAAATAGTGTATTTTTGGTCACTTTTTATATAATGAAAAAATGAATAAAAAGTGATCAAAAAGTCCGATCAATACAAAAATGGTACCGCTAAAAACTGCAGATCACGATGCAAAAAATCAGCCCTCATACTGGCCCGTACACAGAAAAATAAAAAAGTTATAGGGGTCAGAATTTAAAATGTATACATTTTCCTGCATGTAGTTATGATTTTTTCCAGAAGTGCGACAAAATCAAACCTATATAAGTAGGGTATCATTTTAATCGTATGGACCTACAGAATAAAGATAAGGTGTCATTTGTACCGAAACATGAAGTGCATAGAAACGGAAGCCCCCAAAAGTTACAAAATGGCGTTTTTTTCTTCAATTTTGTTGCACAATGATTTTTTTTGCCTTTCGCCGTCGATTTTTGGGTAAAATGACTGTTGTCATTACAAAGTAGAATTGGTGGCGCAAAATATAAGCCATCATATGGATTTTTAGGTGCAAAATTGAAAGAATTATGATTTTTAAAAGGTAAGGAGGAAAAAACAAAAGGCCAAAAACTAAAAAAAAAACGCAGTCCTTAAGGGGTTAAAGAACTACTATTTATTAAATAGTACAAGCATAAATGTTTTACAGTTTCTCCATTCACCCCCCTCCGGCCCTGTATCTACATTCACCCCCCTCCAGCCCTGTATCTCTATTCACCCCCCTCCTGCCCTGTATCTCCATTCACCCCCCTCCGGCCCTGTATCTCCATTCACCCCCCCCCCCCCTCCCTCCGGCCCTGTATCTCCATTCACCCCCCTCCGGCCCTGTATCTCCATTCACCCCCCTCCAGCCCTGTATCTCTATTCACCCCCCTCCTGCCCTGTATCTCCATTCACCCCCCTCCGGCCCTGTATCTCCATTCACCCCCCCCCCCCCTCCCTCCGGCCCTGTATCTCCATTCACCCCCCTCCGGCCCTGTATCTCCATTCACCCCCCCCCCCCCTCCGGCCCTGTATCTCCATTCACCCCCCCCCCCCCCCCTCCGGCCCTGTATCTCCATTCACCCCCCTTCGGCCCTGTATCTCCATTCACCCCCCTCCGGCCCTGTTTCTCCATTCACCCCCCTTCGGCCCTGTATCTCCATTCACCCCCCTCCGGACCTGTATCTACATTCACCCCCCTCCGGCCCTGTATCTCCATTCACCCCCCTCCGGCCCTGTATCTCCATTCACCCCCCTTCGGCCCTGTATCTCCATTCACCCCCCTCCGGCCCTGTATCTCTATTCACCCCCCTCCAGCCCTGTATCTCTATTCACCCCCCTCCAGCCCTGTATCTCTATTCACCCCCCTCCAGCCCTGTATCTCTATTCACCCCCCTCCAGCCCTGTATCTACATTCACCCCCCTCCAGCCCTGTATCTCTATTCACCCCCCTCCGGCCCTGTATCTCTATTCACCCCCCTCCGGCCCTGTATCTCCATTCACCCCCCTCCGGCCCTGTATCTCTATTCACCCCCCTCCGGCCCTGTATCTCCATTCACCCCCCTCCGGCCCTGTATCTCCATTCACCCCTCTTTGGCCCTGTATCTCCATTCACCCCCCTCCGGCCCTGTATCTCCATTCACCCCTCTTTGGCCCTGTATCTCCATTCACCCCCCTCCGGCGCTGTATGTCCATTCACCCCCTTTCTGCTCCATCCACAGAGAGTAAGCTGTGGGGTGATAACAGACATTGCTCTACTCTTTAGAGCTAATGTAAACAAATTTCTCTGTCTAACTTAAACTCAGCTAATCATGGCTGATACACGCAAAATGGCTGACACATTATTTTCATCAGACCTTTGATTCATTTTGGGTATAGAACCCCTGGCAGGAAGTGGCGCCATCCAACAATGTGTCCTTTGGACCAGAAAAGAAAGTTCATACTTAAAGGGGGCGTGGCGTGACGTCACCATCATGGCCGCCCGCTCCAAGCATTCAGCGTATGGTGAATAAAAAAATGGGCATCAGAAATAAAATCCATTAAAAAAATAAAATAAAAAATTATAATGGGTGTCATTTTTTTTCTTTCTTTTTAGAGGCGCACCACCATGATGAGGAGGGGAGAGATATTTCCTTAAACAAAACAATCATTACAGGTAAGACTTATATATAGTCTATCCAATAAGTGAGTCCACCCTCATAGATATATACAGTAAAATAAAACACTGTCAGGCTTTTTATATGACATTGTGGCCAAATTACCAATATCAGGAAACTGTTTCACAGTCTCTCTCAAAAGTTGTTCTTTTTTTGGCTGTTTCTCCCTATAGAGGTGAATAGAGTGATGTGCAGGTGGTATAGCTAGTGAAGTCACTTTTACCCTAAACCCTGAAGCCTTGGTCTGGTCTGTGTCCTCGGGGCTCATTCCCATAGATCTTGTGATCAGGAAAAGTTTCCCTCTGGAAAGTTTGTAAAATGCAGGAAAGAAACTGATACCGGAACCAATTCCATTGTTGATTAATTAGTTGTAGCTAATCATTGTGTGGACTCACCTAGTACATCACTGCTCCCCTGGTCTCTTAGGTAGAGCAGAAATCATCTCTTCAGCAGCACTCAATACACAGAGGAACATAGAGATGAATATGGAGGAATATACAGAGGATCAAAAAGATTAAAATAGGAGGGTGGAGCTTGGTGGGGAGAGGAGGGGTCTGAGAACTGCCAGGAGGGATCTGATAGGTGATAATGTAATCGCAGGAAGTCAATCAAACAGGAAAGGCTGACATCCTGTCTAAACATTAGAGCCATTACTTTATCTGTTGTCAGATGGGGGATTTCATGACCCATCTGCAACAAAAAAATATATGGATGCAGCTGAGCTGGAATGAAATACATTACACTGTAGGAATACTGATGGGTAGTGTGCTATATATGAGGAAAGAATCTGGAGTGCTTCCTTAATGGGGGAAACAAGGGAAAACTATAACTGAATTATATTTTAATGCAGACTCTCACTGAAATTCTCCTATTGGTGTTCTTTAACTCCACTTGTCATGCCCTGTCCCCTGAGGTCCTAAAATATGTAGCATTGTAAACGTGTGGTCTCCTCTTCTCTATAGTGATATCATGGAGGTAGCAGTATACACGTGTGGTCTCCTCCTCTTCTCTATGTGGTGACCCAGTACAGAATATAGCATACTGCCCATCCTGTGTGGCAGATGTTGCCTTCAGAGTCCGACTTGGGCCCACACTACTCAGGACTCAATATAATGCAATTGTATGCCATGGTTAATGTATTGGCCTTTTGTATGTACCTGTTTCTTTAAGCCTGTTAAACCCTGTTGTTAGGGGAAGGTGCATGAGGTAAACCATGTGTGTTGTTAGCCCAATGGGGATCCATCCAATTCTGCCCCATATATAATGTGGTTGGAGTTCAGGAGAGGAGAGAGTAGCTGTGGTACAGTCTTGGAGGAAGTCTGAAGAGAGAGTGTGAGGTGTTCTGAGGAGGCCTCAAGCCTAATCCTGCAACCACGCATCTTCTAAAGCAAATCCCCTGCGCCCAGGTGAATGTCAAAGCCTTGCGGTAAGCACTAAAGTCCCAGAGATCCAAGTCAGTCATCTAAATCAGTCATTAAAGTCACTAAAGTCAGCGTGGGCTGCCAAACAGCAAGTCAGTCATGTACAGCACAATAAACTACAAGTCCCAGCAAGGTGATATGCTTCCAAGGTTACCCTGCACCTCCCTTTTTACCAATCTGAGCTGTAACCGATTTTACCATCTATCCTGTCTCAGTAAAGCCAGTTATCTGTAACCTCAGAGTATTTATTGCCCCGTGCCTGGCACAGGAGAAGCTGGCTTAAGTTTGGACAGTGTTTAGGTTAGCCGTACCCTGGCATCACGAAAAGGTTAATCTGTACATTACCCTTACCCAACACCAGACCTATAGTGATGTGGAATCGGGGACCCTCATTCTCCATGTATGCGGAAGTCACATAACTGGAATAGGTAAAGTGAGTGTGAGTTTAGCTGCAGTAACTCTACCTACAAACACCTACAGAGGTGCTGGGAGTCGGCACTGTACCAATCAAACACTAGAGGCTTTTTCTATAGATAGGCTCTTTGGGGGAGATTTATCATTATTGTTTTGGTAAGCGAGTTCTGTAGTCATGTTTTTTTGTTTTTGCTTTGGTTTTTCTTATGTGTGAAATATTTATCATACTATCACAGGGGGTTGATCAATTTTGCTCACATAAGCAAAAAACAATAAATCACTTTGAAATACTATTTTTTAAGCACACATAAGCAATAAAAAAATGTATATGTGTTTATAACATTTTTTTTTACCACTTTTTTCCCCCTAAATGTATTAACCCATTTTTTGTGGGTTTTTTTTTCTCCTCATTTCAGATCCATGTATGCAGAGGACTACTTTGGATTCAGTGGACTACGGTGACCAGTGTTTTTCTGGTTACATATTAATAAAATGGTTAACGAAAGCTTGAAGGGGAAGTGTTTTTTCAAATAAAAGTTTTTAAAATGCGTTTTTATTTTTTATTTACTTTACAGGGTTAGTAATGGAAGCTGTCTTATAGACGGAGTTTATTACTAAGCCGGGTCTTAAGTGTTGGCCCCAAAAAACAACTAGCGCTAACCCCCAAATATTACCCCGGTACCCACTGCCACAGGAGTTCCGGGAAGAGCCGGTACAAAACAGGCCCAGAGCATCAAAAATGGCGCTCCTGGGCCTAGGCGGTAACGGGCTGGCATTATATAGGCTGGGGAGGGCCAGTAACAATGGTCCTCACCCACCCTGATAACGTCAGGCTGTTGCTGCTTGGTTGTTATTCTGCTGAGAATAAAAATAGGGGGAACCCCACAAGTTTTTTAAAATTATTTAATTATAAAAAAAAAAAGAATGTGTCGAGTTAACTTATTTTCATTCTCTGCCAGAAACCAACCAAGCAGCAACAGCCTGACGTTACCAGTGTGGGCGAGGACCATTGTTACTGGCCCTCTCCAGCTTAAATAATGCCAGTCTGTTACCACCTAGGCCCAGGAGCGCCATTTTTGACTCTCCGGGGTCTGTTGGTACCGGCTCTTCCCATCACACCTGTGGTGGTGGGTACCTCGGTAATAATTGGGAGTGCTAGATGTAATTGGGGCTAACGCTAAGCCCGGCTTAGTAATTGACTCTGTCCACTAGCTTCCATTACTAACCCAGTAAAGTAAATTAAAAGAAAATACAAAAACACGTCTTAAAAACTTTTATTCCAAAAAACACACTCCCACAAGCCCTCGTTAACCATTTTATTAACAGTAAACAAAAAAAAAGTGGGCCATCGTCGTAGTCTACCGAATCTGAAGTAATGCTCTGCATACATGGATCTGAAATGATAAGAAAGAAAAAAAAATATATATATATAAAAATGGTTAGTACATTTATGGCTCTCCCCTGGGGAGAACGCCCATAAAGCAGGGTTTGCCTAACAGGGAACCTCCAGCTGTTGCTAAACTACACCCCCCATCATTTCGAGACAGCCTTTGGCTGTCTGGGAATGATGGGAGCTGTAATTTAACAGCGAGCCTCCAGTTAAGCACCAGCCGGGGTTTTGCTGTTCCTAAACTATTACTCCAGGCACCCTAGTGTTAAAATGTCTCCCCGGCCACCAGCCCGCATCTTCCGCCTGCCCACTAGCTGTTGCAACTACAACTCCCAGCATCTCCTCACTGTAAGGGCATGCTGGGAGTTGAAGTTGCACCAGATAGTGGTTGCCGGGGAGTGGAGCTGCGCTAAAAGTCGCACAAAAGTCACAGTTGCAACTTTTTGTGCGACTTTTTGTAAGACAGGTCTGACCTGGCTTACACTTGCAACTTTTGAAGGGGGTTTGCGACTTTTTTTTTTTTCCACGTGCGACTTTCGCACTTGATGATTACCGACCCCTGCAAAGTGAAAACTGAAAATTGCTTAGGTAGGGCTGATTGGTATTTTGTGCCACTATTTACCTCTTGAGAATGCCATTGTAATGGCGAAACATGTAGAGGTATTTTCTGTTTTAAATACACATAGACAGGAGTGTTAGCGGCAGACTGCAGTGCCGCAAAACTACTTGAAAATTGTTCTTAGCATCATAATCTACAGGATATTACCCTATCAAATGTTTGTTTTAATTCACACATTGGGGAAGTTTTTAAAGTATACCAATAAAAGTGACGTTTTAGGGGTGTGCAGAAAGGTTTTTTTTCACCCCCGGGCCACGGCCCTGGGGTTTGGTTCATTATTACCCACAAAAGTCACACAAAAAATTGCTTAGGCTCACATGCAAATTTTTGTGCGTCTTTTGTAAGCAAACAAAAAAAAAACTCTAAATCCCTTGATAAATCTCCCCCTTAGTGTATAATCCCTGGTAAACTATTGTGAAAAAATAATGGTATGTTATTTTATTTCTATATTTTTAGGGGCCCACCACAATGATGATGAGGGGAAAAATACTTTGTTAAATTCAACAATTATTCCAGGTAAGGGGAGATGAAAGTATTTTAGGCTTTTTGTGTGACATTGTAGCCGTATTAGCTGGGGGTGAGATATCAGGACACTGGTCTGTTAGTAGATTTACTGCACTGGGTCATGTGGTTTCCATCACATGATCCTACACGGCCCCGGTCACTACAGTAACTTCTTCGTATACTCACTGCTTCTTGCTTTTGGGTTGGATGACCCAATGTGGCAGCATCCGGAACTGTAGAGGACGCTCCCAGAAATGAGACGTTGTTAGTCAATGGAAGAGTCTGAGGTAAATTTTCGATCTGAAATGGAGTCGGAAATAAGTTTGGGGTCTGAGATCAGCTTCAGGGTTTTATCTGAGGTCAGAAATAATTTGGGGTTCTGATTTGTGGTCTTATTCTATTGAGTGGTCTGGGCTCTAATGTACATGGGGGATCTGCTCTTGAATTAGTTTTAGGGTGTTAAGATGAACTTTTACCCAGTGGTGTAGCAATACGGGTCGCAAGGGTTGCACTCACCACCTCTCTGTCTACAGCTGTAGCTGCCCCAATGGGTCACACAGACCAAGCGTACAGTGTTGTTGGTCACACAGACCCAGCGTGCAGTGGTGTTGGTCACATAGACCAAGCGTACAGTGTTGTTGGTCACACAGACCAAGCGTACAGTGTTGTTGGTCACACAGACCCAGCGTGCAGTGGTGTTGGTCACATAGACCAAGCGTACAGTGTTGTTGGTCACACAGACCCAGCGTGCAGTGTTGTTGGTCACACAGACCCAGCGTGCAGTGTTGTTGGTCACACAGACCAAGCGTACAGTGTTGTTGGTCACACAGACCCAGCGTGCAGTGGTGTTGGTCACATAGACCAAGCGTACAGTGTTGTTGGTCACACAGACCCAGCGTGCAGTGTTGTTGGTCACACAGACCCAGCGTGCAGTGTTGTTGGTCACACAGACCCAGCGTGCAGTGTTGTTGGTCACACAGACCCAGCGTGCAGTGTTGTTGGTCACAAAGACCCAGCGTGCAGTGTTGTTGGTCACACAGACCCAGCGTGAAGTGTTGTTGGTCACACAGACCCAGCGTGCAGTGTTGTTGGTCACAAAGACCCAGCGTGCAGTGTTGTTGGTCACACAGACCCAGCGTGCAGTGTTGTTGGTCACACAGACCCAGCGTGCAGTGTTGTTGGTCACACAGACCCAGCGTGCAGTGTTGTTGGTCACACAGACCCAGCGTGCAGTGTTGTTGGTCACACAGACCCAGCGTGCAGTGGTGTTGGTCACACAGACCCAGCGTGCAGAGTTGTTGGTCACACAGACCCAGCGTGCAGTGTTGTTGGTCACACAGACCCAGCGTGCAGTGTTGTTGGTCACACAGACCCAGCGTGCAGTGTTGTTGGTCACACAGACCCAGCGTGCAGTGTTGTTGGTCACACAGACCCAGCGTGCAGTGTTGTTGGTCACACAGACCCAGCGTGCAGTGTTGTTGGTCACACAGACCCAGAGTGCAGTGTTGTTGGTCACACAGACCCAGCGTGCAGTGTTGTTGGTCACACAGACCCAGAGTGCAGTGTTGTTGGTCACACAGACCCAGCGTGCAGTGTTGTTGGTCACACAGACCCAGCGTGCAGTGTTGTTGGTCACACAGACCCAGCGTGCAGTGTTGTTGGTCACACAGACCCAGAGTGCAGTGTTGTTGGTCACACAGACCCAGCGTGCAGTGTTGTTGGTCACACAGACCCAGCGTGCAGTGTTGTTGGTCACACAGACCCAGCATGCAGAGTTGTTGGTCACACAGACCCAGCGTGCAGTGTTGTTGGTCACACAGACCCAGCGTGCAGTGTTGTTGGTCACACAGACCCAGCGTGCAGTGTTGTTGGTCACACAGACCCAGCGTGCAGTGTTGTTGGTCACACAGACCCAGAGTGCAGTGTTGTTGGTCACACAGACCCAGCGTGCAGTGTTGTTGGTCACACAGACCCAGCGTGCAGTGTTGTTGGTCACACAGACCCAGCGTGCAGTGTTGTTGGTCACACAGACCCAGCGTGCAGTGTTGTTGGTCACACAGACCCAGCGTGCAGTGTTGTTGGTCACACAGACCCAGCGTGCAGTGTTGTTGGTCACACAGACCCAGCGTGCAGTGTTGTTGGTCACACAGACCCAGCGTGCAGTGTTGTTGGTCACACAGACCCAGCGTGCAGTGTTGTTGGTCACACAGACCCAGCGGGCAGTGTTGTTGGTCACACAGACCCAGCGGGCAGTGTTGTTGGTCACACAGACCCAGCGTGCAGTGTTGTTGGTCACACAGACCCAGCGTGCAGTGTTGTTGGTCACACAGACCCAGCGGGCAGTGTTGTTGGTCACACAGACCCAGCGGGCAGTGTTGTTGGTCACACAGACCCAGCGTGCAGTGTTGTTGGTCACACAGACCCAGCGTGCAGTGTTGTTGGTCACACAGACCCAGCGTGCAGTGTTGTTGGTCAAACAGACCCAGCGTGCAGTGTTGTTGGTCAAACAGACCCAGCGTGCAGTGTTGTTGGTCAAACAGACCCAGCGTGCAGTGTTGTTGGTCACACAGACCCAGCGTGCAGTGTTGTTGGTCACACAGACCCAGCGTGCAGTGTTGTTGGTCACACAGACCCAGCGTGCAGTGTTGTTGGTCATACAGACCCAGCGTGCAGTGTTGTTGGTCACACAGACCCAGCGGGCAGTGTTGTTGGTCACACAGACCCAGCGTGCAGTGTTGTTGGTCACACAGACCCAGCGTGCAGTGTTGTTGGTCACACAGACCCAGCGTGCAGTGTTGTTGGTCACACAGACCCAGCGTGCAGTGTTGTTGGTCACACAGACCCAGCGTGCAGTGTTGTTGGTCACACAGACCCAGCGGGCAGTGTTGTTGGTCACACAGACCCAGCGGGCAGTGTTGTTGGTCACACAGACCCAGCGGGCAGTGTTGTTGGTCACACAGACCCAGCGGGCAGTGTTGTTGGTCACACAGACCCAGCGTGCAGTGTTGTTGGTCACACAGACCCAGCGTGCAGTGTTGTTGGTCACACAGACCCAGCGTGCAGTGTTGTTGGTCACACAGACCCAGCGTGCAGTGTTGTTGGTCACACAGACCCAGCGGGCAGTGTTGTTGGTCACACAGACCCAGCGGGCAGTGTTGTTGGTCACACAGACCCAGCGGGCAGTGTTGTTGGTCACACAGACCCAGCGTGCAGTGTTGTTGGTCACACAGACCCAGCGTGCAGTGTTGTTGGTCACACAGACCCAGCGTGCAGTGTTGTTGGTCACACAGACCCAGCGTGCAGTGTTGTTGGTCACACAGACCCAGAGTGCAGTGTTGTTGGTCACACAGACCCAGCGTGCAGTGTTGTTGGTCACACAGACCCAGCGTGCAGTGTTGTTGGTCACACAGACCCAGCGTGCAGTGTTGTTGGTGTGCTACACACCAACCCCCAAACTGCTGTGTGTGGTAGACCAATCCCCAAACTGCTGTGTGTGGTAGACAAACCCCCAAGCTGCTGTGTGTGGTAGACCAACCCCCAAACTGCTGTGTGTGGTAGACCAACCCCCAAGCTGCTGTGTGTGGTAGACCAACCCCCAAGCTGCTGTGTGTGGTAGACCAACCCCCAAGCTGCTGTGTGTGGTAGACCAACCCCCAAACTGCTGTGTGTGGTAGACCAACCCCCAAGCTGCTGTGTGTGGTTGACCCTCTGGACTCCTCTTCCTCCTGTATGGAGTCGTCCTGTACAGCAAAAATGTAAGAGTATAATATAACATGTATATGTGTTTCTGATGCAGTATTTCCCAACTAGGGTGCCTCCAGCTGTTGCAAAATTAAAACTTCCAGCATGCCCGGACAGCAAAAAGCTGTCTGGGCATGCTGGGAGTTGTAGTTTTGCAACAGCGGGAGGCACCCTGGTTGGGAAACACTTCTCTATTGTATGTGTGCAATGTACCTATATGTGTGTTATATGTATGTGTACTATATGGGGAGAAGTTATCAAAACCTGTGTAGAGGACGAGTAATGCAGTTGAGCATGGCAACCAATCAGATTGCTTCTTTCATTTTTCACATTTCCATTTAAAAATGAAAGAAGAAATCTGGTTGCTATGGGCAACTGCACAACTCGTCCTTTACACATGTTATGATTAATCTCCCCCTTTGTGTGTAATAGACCTATTGTGTATGTGCACTGTATGGGGGAGATTTATCAAATAGCTGCTGTGGTGTCCATAGCAACCAATCAGATCGCTGCTTTCATTTTTCATAGGGCTCTGAATTGGTTGCTATGGGCAACTGATCAACTTTTTCTCTGCACAGGTTTTAATAAATCTCCCCCTTAGTGTGTGATATGTATGTACTGTAGTGTATATACTGTATATGTGTGTGATATGTATGTACTGTAGTGTATATACTGTATATGTGTGTGATATGTATGTACTGTAGTGTATATACTGTATATGTGTGTGATATGTATGTACTGTAGTATATATACTGTATATGTGTGTGATATGTATGTACTGTAGTATATATACTGTATATGTGTGTGATATGTATGTACTGTAGTATATATACTGTATATGTGTGTGATATGTATGTACTGTAGTGTATATACTGTATATGTGTGTGATATGTATGTACTGTAGTATATATACTGTATATGTGTGTGATATGTATGTACTGTAGTATATATACTGTATATGTGTGTGATATGTATGTACTGTAGTATATATACTGTATATGTGTGTGATATGTATATACTGTAGTATATATACTGTATATGTGTGTGATATGTATATACTGTAGTATATATACTGTATATGTGTGTGATATGTATGTACTGTAGTATATATACTGTATATGTGTGTGATATGTATGTACTGTAGTATATATACTGTATATGTGTGTGATGTGTATGTACTGTAGTATATATACTGTATATGTGTGTGATATGTATGTACTGTAGTATATATACTGTATATGTGTGTGATATGTATGGACTGTAGTATATATACTGTATATGTGTGTGATATGTATGTACTGTAGTGTATATACTGTATATGTGTGTGATATGTATGTACTGTAGTATATATACTGTATATGTGTGTGATATGTATGTACTGTAGTGTATATACTGTATATGTGTGTGATATGTATGTACTGTAGTGTATATACTGTATATGTGTGTGATATGTATGTACTGTAGTATATATACTGTATATGTGTGTGATATGTATATACTGTAGTATATATACTGTATATGTGTGTGATATGTATGTACTGTAGTATAAATAATGTATATGTGTGTGATATGTATGTACTGTAGTGTATATACTGTATATGTGTGTGATATGTATGTACTGTAGTATATATACTGTATATGTGTGTGATATGTATATACTGTAGTATATATACCGTATATGTGTGTGATATGTATGTACTGTAGT